>NC_142203.1:42225041-42526708 GCF_049639895.1 Pseudopodoces humilis | reverse complement strand
TACTGGCTGACTCTTGAATGAATACCTCCCTATCTTCCCTATGTTTCAACAGATGTTTAAAGACTATCTGTTCCATGATGTAAAGACCAGCCTGAGTTTTGTCTTGAGTTTTAACGTTGCCAAAGAGGCTTCCCCTACTTGGGGGGGATTAAA
This sequence comes from Pseudopodoces humilis, assembly GCF_049639895.1. Classification (NCBI taxonomy): domain Eukaryota; kingdom Metazoa; phylum Chordata; class Aves; order Passeriformes; family Paridae; genus Pseudopodoces; species Pseudopodoces humilis. The sequence goes on along the minus strand of NC_142203.1, from coordinate 42,526,555 downwards.
AAAGCTTCTCAAGTGTTTGTCACAGAATTTTATACTAAATCCTTTTGCCATGACATGTAATACCTATAACTTCCCAGACCAAACCTTCCACAAAAAATCACTTAGACAACTTACTGGACTGGGGGAATGGTAATGAGATAAAAAGATTTTAATCTCTAAATCTTTTAATAATGAGCCAAGTCAGTCTCTGACTGACTTGGCCCATTATTAAAAGAGAGTGACTTGGTGGCCTGCATTCTGGGATTAACTACTAATCCCATCACTGCTGAAGATGACCAGGTCCATACACCATAATCACCCCACAAGAAAATAAGCTGTCACAGGACATGTGAGATTCAAGCAGCATGAGTATTGTTGCTGTATGAAAACACTTCCAAGGATCAGGTTCTATTAACACAAAAACAAGAAACTAAAAGAAGGAAAAGAGAATTTACCAGAGTTATTGAAATATAGGTATAAGAATATGTCCTTTATTCTTTGGCCTTTTCTCCCCAGGACAACTACACAGCATCTCTGTCTCCAAGCTACTATTACTTTCTTTTTAAAAACAAACAAACATAAATGCAAGTGATAAGTATTGTAAGAATCATTATTTTCCTTCCCAAAAGATTAAATGAGTTAAAACAAATTTTACAAAGGAGTACTCTGGGTTTGGTTTTTGTTTTTAGTGTTTCTTTTTGCAAACCATCTTTGAAAGGTTTTACTATCAACATAAATATTTAATTTCAATACCATCTAGAGAGCACACTCCAAAAACACAAGCATCAGATCCTCCAAATACCTGGACAGTTGTGTAAGAATCTATTCAAGATATCTAAATGATGACTTTATTTTTCAGCATTTAATTTCAATTGCTTTTGCTACTCTGGTCTATGAGAATGAAAGGCACTTACAGTGCTTTGCAAATTCATTATCAGAGCAAAATATAAATTCCATATGTGATCATCAGTTTCCCAAGCCTGATCAGTTCCCAAAAACATGAAGAATGATGGCATCTTTTCCAATTTCTGTGTGTTTTGCATTTTTCTGCCCTTCTGAATTAGCAGGTATCTCAGAAGCCTTCTGTTTGACTTTCTGGATGACACAGCTCACCCATAAATGTGGGCTGGAATACGTTTCAGCATTCTTTTTCAACATTCTCTAATGTAAGCAAGATAATGAACTTTAACGACTTAGGAGTTAAAAACTCTCCTGTGGTGGGTTTATAGAACAAGAAAATAAAAGCAAGTTCACTTAACTCACAGAAGTATTCTCATTCCATGTAAGGATTATTGACAAAGATTATCATTACAGCAATGAATTATCCAAGGACCAAGAAGCTCATGCAAGTGTCTAGTGAGCATATAGCTCAGGTACAGTGACAGACATACTAACAAAACTAGATAGTATTGTATATTCTGTACCATAAGAATAAATATTATAATTAAAATATTTTTTCCTAAAGGATAACTTCAATGTGTACCTAAAATACATTCACTGTATTATACCTTAGCTTTTATATATTATCAAGAACAGGATCTCTTTAGGTTGATTTCATGTCTGTATAGAACTAAATGAGTAATTTCTACCTTAATTCCTGTTTTCTCAAAGAATCTCTAACAGGCTAACTTTCTTTCACATCCAGATACACCAAGTTCCTACAGAACAGGAACCTTATGGTATGGATTTAACTTAAAGGTGGCTAACCCTATCTGGGCAAACACTATTCTGATCCACATTTGCTAATACTTACCAAAATTTGACCTGTATTTTTCCGTGAACTTCAGAAGACTTAAGGATCTAACTGCACTCAGCTCTTTGGTGAAGAGAAGACTGGGGGTAGACGGGAGAAATATAACGTATTTCAAATTTTAACTGCCCTTTCCACAATTTCCCTTGGGAAAAACAAATCTTTCAAGAGCCTTTGGACAGCTGGAACTGAGTACCAAAGTACTTCAACAAGGACCAGAATGGCATTCTCCTACATACAAAACAAAAGTCAGATAATCAGTAAGAACAGGGCCTTGGGTAGAAATCTTATCCATGTACTCAGAGGCAAACAGACTCAGCTCTGCCGATGCAACAGTGATATGGTCTTCTCAATTTACTGAATCACTAGTTGCTTTCACTTTCATAAATTTTCTAATGTTTTGTTGCTTATTCAAGCAATACATGTATTGCACACTATCTGCTTTCCACAGGGAGGTGAGCTGAACCAACACAGTGCAGCTCACCTAAATCATACAGTTCATTAAAGTAGTTTGTCAGATGCCTTAATAGACTGACAAAGGAGGAATATTGCTTGGTGGAGTTTCTTTTTGTTTCTGGAATAGCCACACCACCTTCTCAGACACCAGAATGAAATGAACAGCAGTACTTTTCTGTTGGCAACTGCATCTGCATAAGGGTTCTGGGATAAAACTCTGCATTACTGATAAACAGTAAGTAGAGTGTACAAATTAGGTAGTTGCATTATTCCATGCCATTTGTCCTTTGAAAGCTTACAGAGGACAAAAATCTGTAGACAATCACATTTCAGTTTTGTCTCAGTATCAGCACTACTTACTGAGGGAACAATGTGCTTTCAGAACATCTCAGATTTAAACTTTAGTTTAGCCTGAATAAACATTTTTGCTATTCCTACAACTCTCCCAGTAGCTTTCAAAACTTCTAACTTCTAAAACTTTGGTATCTCTTGGACTTCTCTCTTCCAGTTTTAATACAGCTAATGTCTTCACACAGAGTTAATGATATGTAAAACCTGTGGCATGCTTCCTTCTTTTTGGCCAACACCCTGTGTATGGCTTCCTAGTGTTTCCTATATGCTAATTCCTCCTTTATTTTCTCCTGCTTTCCTGCTCTTTGTTCTTGCCAGGTTTGATAATTACAGGAAATAACTGTAAAAAAATTCTGTAATTTCATCAGGAACAGCTGTTCATACACAGTTGCATTTGTATACAAGAACACCACTGCATTTGTGTACAAGAACATATTTTCTTCAGTCTTCTACCATTCAGGTTAAGGAAGCTGGTAGAAAAAAATATTTTTCTTAAAGCATTCTATTGCTGCAACAAAGCTAATCACCATGACTCGGACATCTACCTTACTTTATTTCACACCTCTCTGTGATTAGTTCTGCAGAGATCGCAAGGTAGTGCTTTCCCCTATGAAACTGTTGTTACCACCATACAACAACAAAATTAATTTGAAGCAACTAGAGGAGCAGAATTATTATTTCTTCATTTTGCAGCACACACACAAATGCCCATTCTCCAAAGATTTCTCTGCTCAGCATATATTTTTCATCCTACATTTATTCAACATTGTTTGTCAGTGTAACATACAAATTAGGGGTCACTTGGCTCTTTTACATGTAAATTAAGCTACATTAGTCTGATTTCTTTAACTGCTCAGACCCTCCACTAGTTCTTAATGAACTTTGGTGAGTGTAGACCCCTTATCAAGTAGTAAAAACAAAAGAGCAGCCTTTTTAATGGCTGCACACAGGTATCCTTAAATGTTCCTAAATATTTTCTGGAGATATGTACTTCAGACTATCATGCATATCCAAATGATGATTTGTGTTTTCCTACTCCACAAAAAGAGATGTTCATATATATCGACATATTTGTGTATATGAGAATACATCAAAATGTTAATACATACAGAATGAAATTATATATCCTTAGAAACAGCTTCTGTTAAATAAGAGATATTTACCTATCTAGTGTCTGTATGTATGAAGATGCAAGTTAATTATCTGTTCATTTTACAGTAGTAAATATGTACTGTGTTAATTAGCTAAAATTGTTCGAAAGAATTCAGTATGAGTAGGGCAGACTGATAAAAATACAAGTTAAAAGAAAAATAAGGAAGCTTGTTTCTCCAGCTGAAGTTACATGAAACAAGAGTCTGCCATTGTTGGCTTAATGGACCCATTTCCTCTTCAACCTATCTACACAAAGTCTGCCTCTGTTACTACACCAAGTTCTGCATGTTCAACATCTAATTCTGTTGACACGAGTTTAAAAAATAATACATATATTCATCTTATGTTCAAAAGCATCTTTTGGCGTAAGACTGACTGCTGTTCATGCCAATTCAAATGGCTTATCGTCCATTTACTTTCTGCGCTACACCACTGAGAATAGAAAGACACTTGAATCAAAGCAAGTCTCTTCACTGACACATTCACTATCTTCAACATAAGAAGCACCTAACTCTTAAAAAAACATGCTTTGCACGTGACACAATACCAACCAATATGCTGCAAAAAAATAGCCCTGTCACACACATCTCCTATACCTAATCTGGCCAGGGCTTACAGACACATAGGCATAGCTAGCAAACCCTTTGCACATTATTTTCTTAGATACTCAAGGCATTTCTCAGCAAGAAAATAGCATACAATATTGATGTCTAGAGTCTACAGGCAGACTATGTCCAGGACTGATGGTTTATGGCTACAACCTGTCATGCAGGCTCAAATGCTGCTTTTTCTGAGTCCCTGGAAAATGTACATGGATGGCAGGAAAAAATTATACGTGGAAGTATTAAAAAAAACTTATGTACCTAAGTATATAGCTCATACTACTTTAATATAAGTATGTACATAAATGCTTAAAATAAAAGCATGCAGAGCACAGTGGCATAAATGATATGAAACGTTAGAACACCTCTTTGTTTCCTCCCCTAATTATAAAAACAATGTGTTTTTACAGCTAACAGCAAACAATGGATGGATATTAACAACTGTAAGCTCTGGAGAACAATCACAGGGTTTTACGAAGTGTTCAGCAGTAATGACATCCAGAAGAGTTTGAAAAATACAGATGTAAACCAAATTCAGTGGAAGACTGTATTTGTTCCAAAGTGTCTCAAAAAACTACAGCCAAGTTGTGCTAGTTGAAACTACTAGTATGCAGTACGCTTCAGTACATATTTATGGATTCTGTCTTTCCACAATTACAACTGTAAAAAAAAGAAACACTTTGTCCTGTTCTAACACGTTAAAAAAAAATAAAAATTCAAGTAATGATGTACAAAAGAGTACCTAAAAGTTTAATGTTTAAAATTTAAATGTTTAATCAAAGAATGTTTATTTTTAAACTAATACCAAAAATAATCTTAGCACACAGTAAAAGTTTTGCACAAATTACTTCAGATTTTGAATTACTTCAGATTTTGAACTCTTTGATTTCATGAAAAGTAAAAAAGATATCATGAGCACATTAAAAGCAGTGTGTGTGTGTGTGTCAGAGACAATTACGAGGAACCTGAGCTTCCAAGAAGGCACTGTGTCTTTCATGAGTTAAGGAGGGAAAAAACCTTTTCCTCTGAACAAAAAAGATTAATTTTTTCTTTATGTTTGCTGCATAAAGAAAATGTATTTTCTTTAAAAAAAGCTTGCATTTTTATGTTTGTACACTTAATTTTTAAGCAAGTATAATAATAAAACAACCTAGCACAGATACACTTGTTTGCGCCTTCAAATGTCGATAATACCTTTCACTTTGCACTTGTAACTAGTCTGAAGAACATGCACAGCCACTTAACAAGGCTCAGCTTAAACTGCACTAGTATGCTCTTTACAAGTCAAAGGATATTCCTTAGTCCCATATTTAAAAACCCTTAACACGCTTAGGTTTTTCAGACCCACAATACTTAAGAGAGTAGGACTGAGAAATTGGCACTTCCAAAAAGAGAAAAAAAAAGTAAAAAGCTAAACATGTTTGCTTATGCTTCCATAAAACTAAAGAGCACTAGTGATTTTCCTCCTAAAAAATGAAGGGAAAGAGATGAAATGGGACAGTAAACATCTATTCAGTACTAAAAACAAAATCAGATTATTTAAAGCATGTTCAAATGGCTTTCATGCTACCAGCCTCATCATTTTTTATGGATTTATTTTCATGTGAAAATGTTTTTTTCTGTCTCATAACCATGTGAATGGCTCATACAGACAACAAACTTAGTAGCTGAGCAATTGCTTATGCTGGGGAAGCAATGAAAGAGACAAAAAAAAAAGTGCTCTAAGGTACTTAAAATAAACCCACTGATGAAATTAGTTTCCCTGAAATTCTTTCAGAAATTGAAACTTCTGTGCAAACCAAGACACCAAGAGCTGTTCGCCACACACTGCATTTCACACGACAAGATCATTAAGTGTTAATCCAAATGTGCACATACAGTTTCAGCCAAACATATGACAGAGGCTGACAAAACACAAGACTAAAAATGTGTGCACAGTAACAATTTCTGTACTGGTTTTATTACTCCGATATATAGATGTGCTGTTAAGTACATGCAGCCAAAAGCTCACCCCTCTAGATCTCTAGTACATCATGCCTCCACTTTCACAAGCCTGTTGGAACTCTTAGCTGGCACTGATGATGAACACAGAAATCCTTTATACAGGAGCTCAGTACAGTTTTCCCTAATTCATTCTATGGGTTGGCTTCTCCCCTGTTCGTCTGCAAATCACCACACATTATCTGGTCCAAAACAATGTCATAACTGGACTACAGTCTACCACCACCTACCCCAATACTTCATGTTAGTGGTGGGAGGACCTTGCAAAGCAGCTCAAGTTCTGCATTCCTAACTGCAGAAGTTAATCTCTGAATTTCTTCTCTAGGTAATAGATATCAGTCTCATTCAGTGAATTTCATATGTTTCTGAAAATCTGGGAGAAGCCTCCAGCACTACTGTAAGAGAAATCAAGAACATACAGAAAAAAATCTGGACCGAGTAACACACCAAATGTACGAACTGCCTCTCCTGAAGCGACTGTCTATCATTACTCATACTTAGACATCCATAATATTAAGTGAGGGCAATCTATTTTATCTTCTTTGTGAATCTTGAAAGTCACACCATGCACTGCCATAAACCAAAATCCGACAGAACATTATTACTGTGAGTGCTGCATCCATGTCCACTACTTCTCTCCCAGACCAGTTAAGAGACCTCAACCTTCTCTGTATCCAGAAGATAACCTTCACACAATTGCATATTCACATAGAAGCACTAAAATGTATTCAAACTTTTCCTTTCAACTTGCCTTATCTCACTGAAGAGGCAGTTTACTTCCCCAGTATAAATCACTACTTCCATATACGCGGCCCAAGAAAAAAGAAATCTTCCCTGTAAACATCCCACATCCATTTGGAACATACTCACTCCTCCACACACCAGACAGTAGTGCAAAAATACTTAAAGGCCTATGAGTCCAGGCAGGAACTATTACCAGGGAGCTAAGCGACCTAGTGCATCACATCGGACACGGGCAGGCATATTTTAATTCGAAAGCCTTATTTTAACGTAAGTCAAATTTCTATTAGGTAAATGCCGCCTCTGCATACTTGCAGAGTATGTACTAAAATAGTACATAAAATGTACTAAAATAGAAACCTCCGTTATAATTAAAGAGAAATTATACACTTAGTTGATTTTATTTCCTGACCAGTGGGTGTATTCCAACGGTATTAAAGATCGTGCACACTTCAGGTTACCCATCAGCTTGGCATGCGCATCTGGGCCTTTGCCGTTCCCTTTCCTTTACAGAAACCGGTGCACAAGCTGAGCACAAGCCCCTTATCCCACTGTACCTCATTAAATAAAAATCACAGTAAAAAATGCAACCGGTGAGTTAACGTGCCCGAAGCTCACGGAACAATGCAGATATCACACCCGCCACCATCGACCTGCACAGTGACTCCTCCTGCGAATCCCTTCCTTAATCCACTTCGCTACCGTCGCTGTCCCACACACATCGACATTTGCCCCTCGTCCCGCAGCCCCCTCACTCACCAGCCTCCGTTCCCTCTCCATTTTGGAAGGCCGCTTCACGTTCCACTCCAAACCCACCCGCCGACGATGCCCGCGGGCGGGCACACACACCCCGTTCCCCGCGGCGGGGACTCGGCCTGCGGCTACCCGCGGCGGGGGCGACGAGCGCCCAGAGGCACCGCGGGCAATGTCGCTGCTGCCCCATCCCCGCCGCCGGGTGCCTGCGCCCCGGCAAAGTCCACGCCGGCGGCGATGCCCGGGCTGCAGCCCGGTGGCACCTGGGGCGTGCGCACCGGCGGCGGCCCGAAGCGAGCGGCCCCAGGCGAGCGGCCCGAGGCGAGCAGAGGAAGCCCCGCACTCACCCAGCAGCAGCAGCTTCAGCTCGCGGCGGGCGTCCCGCTTGTCCCGACGCAGCTGCCGCTCGATCTCGTCGTTGATCCGCCGGGCTTCCTTGGCTTCCTCGCTCAGGCAGCACGCCATGATGGACTCCAGAGTCATTCTTCCTAACTGGTTCAGACACAGCCCCCACCCCCCCTAAACCCGCACGCACACTCGCACCCCGCCGCCGCTCCGGCCCCGGGGGGCACAGGCGCTCTCCGAGAGCCCGGGGGCCGCCGCAGGGCAGGCGTGCAGGCAGAGCAGCCTCGATGCCACAGAGGGGCAAGAAGAAAGGCAGGGCCGCTGGCGGCGCGGATCCCCGCTCTCTGCCGCTGCCAACTCCTCCTCTCCTCTAAATCATGCACCGAGCAATATGGAAACATGCACCGCGGCAGCAGTAGCAGCGCTACCCAGCCGAGCCGCCCCTCGCCCCGCTGCTCCCCTTCGCTTGCCGCCGCCCGCAACCTGCGCGGTCCCCGACTGTCCCTGGCGGCCGCCGACACCCCCGCCGCCCTCCGACGCGACCACCCCACCCGCCGTGGAACCGCTAATGCCCACTAATCCCTCCCCCGCCCCACACACGCACACATCTCCCCGCCGCTCCCCGCCCCCGGAGCGGGAGCCGGGCTCCTGCGGGGTGGGGGAGACCGCCGCTGCCCGGCAGGAAGAGCTTCCCCACGGCCGCTCCTCCTTCCCGCTGCCTCGGCGGCTCGCCCTTCCAAGCGGGGGGGGGGGGGGTGGGGGAGAGGTGGTGGTGAGGGAAAGCGGAGCCCGGTGGTAGGGAGCTGCCGCTGTTCGGCTCCGCCCGGCTCGGCCCTGCCCGCGTCCCCGACTGAACAGCGGAAAGGGAAGCGAGCGCACTAGCAGGGGTCGAGCTCGACCGGCTTTTAAATGGTTGGGCTCCGCGGGCGTGGTGCGGCAGGAATATGGCGGCCCGTCTCCCGCTGCCGCTCCCCCTCTCTCTCCGCCCCGCTGCGCGGTGGGGGCGAGCGCCCGGGGCAGCCGAGCCCCCGCCCGCGCTGTGCCGCCCCCCAGGGCCGCCCCGCCCGCCCTGCGGCGGCGGACGAGAGCCGAGGAGGCGCGGGGAGAGACTGAAAGGATTCTCACGCCAAATGGCTGCGAGGAGCTGTGCCTGCTCCAGTTTGTCCTGACGGGCAGCGCCTTCCCTAACGCCGTGTTTGCTTTCGCTTCTTTATTTTTTAGTCGTGGGCACACATTTTTATTCGGTTCCCATTCTAGGAGACATGAGTTGGGTTGGCAGGGACTGGCGGAAAATGTGGCCGGCTGAAAGGAAGGAAGGAAGGAAGGAATAAGGAGACGAAAATGCTTTTTCCACCTTTAGCCGGAATGGGAAGACATACTCACACGGTCAGGCACCCGGAAGGTTTAGCGCCCTGACTCCCTGCTGGGAAGGCAAAGCCGTGCGTTCCGCACGAACGCGCTGGGACACCCCACGGAACGCCACCGGTGTGGCCGATACTCGGCTGCGGTGAGTTCTATTCGACCCAGCCCCTGCCTCAGGCCCAGTCCCTGGAAAGCTTTCCCCACCTAGCTCTCGGTAGCCCCCAGAGTGATGGCATACAATCGAGTAGAATGCACTGATGCACCTTCTAGTTTTTGTGAATTCATAAACTACTCACAGAATTCCCACACCTGCGCTTTCCTTGTCCGCCTCCATTTCAAGCTACTTGTATCTAGGAATGTTGCCAAATCGGCTGTGAATCTGGTACTAGCCTAGGTAATGGGTAGAAAGGCACATCACTTTCTGTCTTCTAGCTCCATGTCTGATACCTCACCAGCACCTGCTGACATCTGTTTTGAAATTCATATGCTCTTTCTTAAAAGCTTCCATATGTACTGACAAAATTATTTAAGTAAGGTCAGCCATAAGGAGTAAAACAATGAGGGAGTTAAGAATAAACATAAAAGAATAAAACAATCAGGAAAATAATACGTTCAGTCAAATTTTTAGAGCATGAACAGAATCGTTGCTTTAAAAAATGCATGATTTCCCCATGGATCTATATTGTACTGCTATATATAATGTATAAAACTGGTTGATTCAACTTGGAATCTTTTTTCTTTATTCCATTCAATGACTTCTAGTCAAAATTGGATAGTTCCAGCTATTAAGAATAGATTATATTTCATTCAAACCATATTCTCTCTTTTAAAACCTGTATGTAAGATATAAATGTATCTATGTATTCACCTGTATTGTGTTCTGGTCCCAGATGCATTAATATTACATGCAATTAAGATTTCTAAAGTGCCAACACTGAATTGCAGAGACAACAAGTAACAAAAAAGAGAGGAGGTTACTTCAAGAAAATAATTATCAGGTTTTTCCAGATAAATACTTAAGTTTTCTTCTAAATGCCAGAGTCCAAAAGAGTAAAGGTGAGTGCATGGTAAAGCTCACAAGAAATACTTGCTGGATGTTTTGTACATTGTGTCCAAATCCACAGCAATCTCCAGGAATCACTTCTTGAAAAAAGTTAGGACCTGTAAGGAACAGGTCAATGACTTTCTAACCTTTAGGTAAACAGAATCAACATCCTCTTCAAAACTGAAGGCACACTGTTCTAATAAAAACTGTAATAGTCTGCGATGGAAGAAGTTAGACTAAACTTTCTTAACTGTTTTATATGCTCAGTATAGAAGGCATATAGAAAATGTTAAATGCAGAACTGTCATTTAATTTTGCATTTTTAATGAGAGAAGACACCCCACTGACTATAACTGTAATCTTTATGTACCACTTCTATTGATATAACTGGATTTCAAATATTTACAGGATAGATGTTTTCAGACTTTTAATGGCTGAGCCATCTAGTCCTGAATATGGCATCAGCAGATAGCTATTATACACTGTTTTACTCATTTGCTTCATGACTAAGTGGAAGTCAGAAGAACCCCATTACGGACAATTACATGATAATAAACCTATGAGGAAATTTCTTTCCAGACCTCAATTCCATAATGGTTGGCATTTGTTTTGAAATGTGAAACATCCTTTATAAATATTTTATCCTAATAACGACTATCAGTAAATGACAGAAATCTTTATTACCTATACAGGTAATTATTATCCATAGATACTATCCATACTGTTACCCAATCCTGGACAGATACTTCCTGATAAGCCTCCCTATAGCACTAGTATCATATTCCTCTATCCAAGCACTCTCCACTGCATGGCTCATACCAACCCATTGCTTGTGTAAAGTTTTAATGTTGCTTACTGCCATGGGGAAATTAAAAGTGAGACTGACAGAGGGAGAAAAGACGGTATAAAACACCTTGTGTCTTTGGTCTTCTTACTAATAAGACTGTAAAAATTTGGAAACTACCACTATGTTTTATCATGTCTGTAACATTCTTTGCAGTAATCTATCCCAGTTTTCAATTTCTTCCTTCCATATGCCTGAAGATATTTACTGTCACTCTCCTCTGTCTCTTCTGCCTAAGACAGGTTTCCTGTGATGTTTTGATGGGTTCCAAATGGTATCTGAACTTGGTACTCACATGGCAGTAAAACAGAAGATTGTGTATAGCAACATCATAGGACTTTCATAATTAGTAAGCCTCCCATATTAAGCAATGGGATATCTTGTGAGTGCTTTTTGGTTGCCATTGTGCATTAAGAAGATACTTGCACAGTGTTATGCATAGGTACATCCCAGTCTTGTTTGTGAATGCTTCCAGTAAATTTGGAGGCTGTCAGTATGTCTGAGTTGAGCAAATTATCCTTCCAGTATGCCCTCTTAATCAGTTTCTTGTTTGCTGGTTTTGTTTGGGTTGTTTGTTTTTTGTTTGTTTTCTGTTTGTGGGGTTTTTTTTGTTTGTTTATTTCTTTTTCTAAGGGAAATAAAAAACCCAAATAAAATGTGTCTGCTGTTTCTCTGCTGTTAAATTAATAGCATCCAGTATTTGCAATTTCCTTCAACTGATATCCATTTGTTCCAGTGTGTGTAGTTTTGACAAATTATCTTCTGAATGTTTCTCAGTGTTACGTATTTCAAAGCAAAAGGTGCCCGCCAAGGTGCTAAGGTACAGGCTAAGGACTGGGAAAGAGTTAACCCCCTACCCCCCACCCCCCGCGTCTTTTCACTTGATTTATGTGGAATTTTAGAAAATTCTTTCCTTCTACCTGTTTGCATGTCAAGCTTCTTATGGATGGCCCATCTCTGAAAAAGCTCAAGTATTTTTCGAAACGCTTTTGTTCTTCAGACGCATCTCTTTAATATTACTTTCCCCCGCGCCAGCAGAGGGGTGTTGTGCGGAGCAGCGCCTGTGGCACCCCCGCCGTGCCCCCCGAGCGCAGCGCGGTGCGGGGCGCGCCCCCGGCCGAGCGCGCCGCACCGGGAGCCAGCATTGTCCGTCACAGCGCTCCCGGTGCGGCGCGCTCGGCCGTGCGCGTCCCGCAGCGCGCTGCGCTCGGGGGGCACGGCGGGGGTGCCACAGGCGCAGGACAGGCTGCCAGCCGCATGATTTGGCCCCCTAGCTGTGCGCGGAACTGATCTGGTGTATTGTGTTGGGTGGGAATTTTTTTGGTCGTTAGGATTTTTTTTGGTTGGTTGGCTGCTTGCTTGCTTGCTTGACTGGGTATTTTCCCAGAGTTTGCTGTTAGTTTAAGGATTTGCATTGTCTTTCACAAAGTTTCAGTTGACCCTTCAGTCCTTCTCATGGAAAACGTCTAGTAGGCACAGTGTGATCCAGACCACCACTTCTGTGGGAATAAGCTGCTGGATCACCTGCATAAGCCAGTTGTTCCTGTATTGTTCTACACAAATGTGGTGGAACAGTATCATAAATTTCAACCCTGAAAAAAACGAAAAACCCAAAACAAAGCAAAAAGTCTCACCACACTTGACATAGCCACATGACACAAATTACATTAATAAATTGGTAGAGTATGAGCTGATACTGCAGTGTATGGCCACTGACTGAAAAGGAATACTTCTTCAGTATTGGCACCTGCTGTTTCTCTGATTACTTTTGTCCTATTGTATTGCGTTTACCATGAAATGAATGCCAATTATGGATCCTTATTTGTATTTTTATTGTTTGACAGTTATACAGGTTAAAATCTCCTCCCAAATGTTTCAATAAAGCCTGTGATTAACTATTCAGCCCAGGATATATCATGGGGGATACTAATCTTCCACCTCTGTGATGTAAATTATAAATTCATATTTTGGCATCATAGAAATATTATTGTTTCTGTCAAAATACCTTTTATGTGCATTTATTATGTTAATCACATCACATTTTTATTTCAGCTTCTTGAATTTTTAACAAAGTGGCTTTTATTCTTTATGGGTTTCTTACTTTTGTGCAAGTCCAAAATAAGATATATATATATATATATATTAATCACACATATTTATTAACCTAGAGAGGCTTTGTATAATGTCTAGTTCATTTGCCATCAGTAGGACTTCTCATGCTTTGCTGGGCTAACGGCACTGTATATTTGGATTATTTATCTAAGACCTCAGACATTCTATTCTAGCTTTTACTCTTCCCCTACAGTCTACTCTTGGATATATGCTTCCCAATTCTGATTTCATTTAAGTTTTGTAGCATAGTAACTCCATAATTTTCAATGGAATCGCACTGTTTTTCATTATCATACGCAGGAGTGTCAGACCTTGAGCTCCCTTTAATATATGTAACATACACCTTGTAATCGTGTGACTCCTCCAGTTTGTTGAGTGACTATTTCAGTCTAACTATTAGGAAGCAAAAACCAATAGGCCCTCATTCCCATCTTAGTTCTCACTGTGTTGCAGGACAGGGAGGCAAGAGTTACACTTTACCCAGAGAGAGGTAGTTCTTCAGGCGTTTCATGGGAAACTATTATTTATGAATCTTTCCATCATCCAAAGGTGCGTCAGCTGAGGTTATTTTCTTGCAATCCAAAGTACGTCACTAGAATGACTATGGATAACTAGCTCATTGCCCATAATTTTATAATGGAAGACTTGTCCAAAATCAAAGCATTCTTCAATACTTTTCGCCATCTTGTACCAAAGTTTAGTATGTAAAATGAAAAATTCTTTTTCCAGTGAAGATGAACAGAAAATAAATACCCACTTGCATGTAGTACTTAATAAAATTATCTTTTCAATGTGCAATTTTTACACAAAATAAATGCAAGAATTTAGAAGCCTTCAGAATGAATTCTGTACTTTGTATATGCGTATTGTCTTGTATTAATAGGAGCATCAATATCTTTTGCACCTTACTACCAAATCTCCTAATGAAAATCATAAGGAAATATGTGAGGGATAAGTGATATAAGTATAAAAGTTATGACCTAGTCAATTGCATTTTCAGATGAGCAATTAAATTATTTTTATTGATATATATAATTTAAAAACATTATAACAGAAGTCCATCAGGAGACTGTTTCAAGTATTTATGGTTTTAAAGTGAATGCAGAGAAGGATCTTAGGACAAAAGGTGATCAGTGTTTTCCTCTAAGTGCAAGTACACTAATACAGGAGGTATCTTTCTTTCTCTATACAAAGATCTATTAGAAAAGCTTGTGGTACTTAGAAAAAATGGTCCTTATTAAGTCTTACGTAAAGCCATCACAAATACTTGACAAAAGTAATATTTCCGTGGAAGTATTTAAAGTAATGGAGAAAACTGAGTTTGAAGATAGCAAAATAATTGGCTTCCATTCGATACTTTAGGAAGTATTGAGCAGGAATCAAGGCACTCAGTTATGTACTGAAGTAAAAATGTGGGTTGAACTGCAAGCCTCATTTTATAACTATAGTTACAGTTACATAACTTTAGTTATACCTATAACCTCAGTTTATATAACTATAACCTCAGATAGCCAGATAGTATGTTTCCTGAACCAGCATGGAACCATTTGTGAGCTTGAATTTGGGCAGAAATAGAAAAAAATTGTCATGCTTGAGATGCATAGCTAACAGCAGCACTGCAGTGATTGCTGTTATTAGTCAAATTCCCCTGCAGTAAACATGGAATTTAGATAGTGCACTATACTCTTAAGGAAGATTGGTGAATCTATAATCATATTTAAGGGGATTACAGAAATTCATTAGTAGGGAAAAGGCTAACATGTCCTAAGAGACAGAGAAAAGAGACTTTTCAACCCTTAGAAAATGCTGCTTTGGACATACATAGACAATTGGATAGAGTGCTAAGATTTTTTAAATACCAGTTTGGATAAAACCCATATATTACCCTGGTATGGGTATAATTGTCAGGGTACTGTATTTCTATGGGACTGCTTCCTAATCTGACAGTATTTTGAATTGTGGGTTTCCATTGCCTTACATAGAATCTAAATTAAAGAATCATCTGAAATTTTGGTTTTGTTTTGATGGTTACATATTTAAGGAGAATGAAAGTAGATAATTTTCTTTTACCCCAAAATAAAGAGTGTTTAACAGAACTGCAACTTTGAAGAGATTGGGAAATTTTCAGAAGAATCAGTGGTTAAATTTTAGTTTGGATACTGAGAGTAATTGTAGCTGTATTTTGAACTATGTAGGATATTCAAACTTCTTATATTTATGAGGGAAAACTTTTGTCACTTATACCTGCTTCTGCTAAGAACCTAGTCATAAGGCTGAGATTTACAAGTAAAAAAAAAAAAAAAAAAAAAAAAAAAAAAAAAGCTTTGAGCTCCCCCTACTGTTCTTTCCATCCAAAAAGCAAAAAGGTGGAAAACCTGAATTTTGTTTTTATGAGTAAAATGTCAGTCAGATAGAAGAGAACTTTAACAATACAGAAGTACCATTTTAAGTTTCCGGTAATGTGCTATTAGCAATGGAGAGTGTCTAAGTTGTTTTCCACGTTGTTAGTACTCTGAAGGTTTTTAGCATTCATAGCATAATGTGCATGAGAATGTATATCTTCACATACAATAGTTTTCCAAGTTTTCGTATGAAGGTATGATTTATTATTTGTGTATGCATACACTTAATCTTGTCCCCTTTACATAAAATTGGTGTATCATAGGACTTACTAAATATTGGCACATTCACACATTCAAGTGAGTAATTTACTTTTCCAGATAGCTTTCAAAAAGCTGTTATTTATTTCGGTAAGTGACTTGGGAACTCTCACTGCAATTTGTAATAAATTTCTACTTGTAAATCTATCTTTTTTTGTTCCTTTACATTATTACCATTTCAAATTACAAAGAATAGTTTAAGAATTAGAACTCTGACCCATATACTTATGGCCATAATTATGACCCATAATCAAAGTTACTCATTGACATTACAGATACTTTTCACTGAAAGTGTTTAATCTCATAATGACCAGATTTGTTTATAATATATAGCTTATGAGTTCAAGATCATCATCAGTGCTCATGATCAAAGCAATCTGCTTATTAGTATTTCTTTGTTAAATAAGACTTACTATTTTCCAGAAAAAAGCCTGAAGTTGCACATAGGCTGAGCTTTATTTGGAGTTCTCTGCTTTCATTATTTTAACAGCTGAAAAATATTCATGTGCTGATTATTTCCAGTGTTGCTATACCCATTCTCATAGAGTCTCTGCTAGTCTCTTTACAGGTGACCTTAAGGTGATAGTATTTTAACAAAAAAAAAGAGTCCAAATTCTCTCTAGTGTATCATATATATTGGTACTTCTCCTTAAGTTTCCCTATGGAGTTAAAAATTCTTCTAATGAAATAATCTTTCATTTTTACCATTCTTATTTCCAAAAAGTAGTTAAGCAAACCTCTATTTCTTTGGCCTGATAACACCAAATACCATCTGTTCTGCATGGAGGTGGGAGGTGAAGTGAGAGTGAGCTGGTGCAGGGGTCTCTCTACATTTTAATGAGAAAGACCCAACAACAAGTGGCTTAATAAGGTTACTTCAAAAAGACAGGCTAAGAAGAGGGGTGTAGATAGTAACATCTTACATCTCCTCAGGTGCTGGGCACTGCAAGCACCATTGAACAGTACCCCAGTGGATTTTCCCATGGCACACTGCAGAGAGCAGATACTGTCTGGGGAAGAAACTCACCCTTTAAGTCATTTGAGGTCATCTTTAACTTCCTTACAGGAAAACAGGTCTGTTTAAGGGCAAGTCCATGCAGGAGGTATCATTGCAGTGCTGATCAGAAGCTGTCCGCAGGCAGCTGCCTGCACAGTCCCACGTTAGTTACAGTGTACATTGTGTACACTGATCTCCCAGTCAGGATCAATACATTTCATCCCTTGATCCCTATACAGTTTACCTTTCCCAAATAGATGATTTAATTTACAAATCATATTAGTAACATATGGCATCCTCAAGTGCAAGTTCCAATAGGAGAAATGCATCTTTTCAAGATCACCAGCTCCTCAGGTTTAACGTCTTCTGCAAGGATCCCAATACAGCATCTACCTGCACTCTTTTCAGGGATCACATTGCTCCTTTGTGATAATTAATTAGGAAATAAACCAGGGAACCAAAGTGATTGACTTTTAATGCCACTTTGTGGTCTCATTAGAGAGACAGCATTCCAAGACTGATGAAGACATTTGTTTTTACCCTCAGATCATTCACGATTTTTCTGTTCCCTACATTGTCTAGAGAAAGGCTATGAAGCTGCTGAAGAGTCTAGAGGTAAGTTATTTGAGGAGAAGCTGAGGGATCTGGGATTACTTAGCCTGGAGAAAAGGAGACTCAAGGGTCTTATCACTTCCTAAAACTACCTGAAAGGAGGGTGTAGCTAAGTGAGACTGACCTCTTCTCCCAGGTGACTAGGATGAAAGGACAATCTGAACCAGGGGAGTTCAGGCTGGATATCAGGAAGAATTTCTTTACAGAAAGAGTTGTTAAGCATTGGAACAAGCCACCTGGATAGGCTGTGGAGTCATCCATCCCTGGATGGATGTGTGGTATTTAAGAGAAGACTGGATGGGGTACTTTGTGCCATGATCTACTTGACAGGCTGATGTCTGGTCAAAGGCTGGATTTGATAATCTCAGATGACTGATTAATCTAACTGATTCTGTGATCAAGTGAAGTTCAATTTAACTGCAGTTTTAATTCTATTTGCCTGCTGTTTATGTGCTCAGTTAATCTTCTTTTACCTTAATAATTACTATTGCTCTGTCTTTTCCTTTATGAATTAAAAAAAAAAAGCTACATAGTCTTCACAGAAGATTTATCAAGCCTTACATGGAGGTTTATATTGGATATAATATTTCAAAAAGCTGACCATGCTGAGAAGAGCCAGTTCTTGCAGTGAGCTGAGAATATTATTTTTTGCTAGAATTCTATGTGATGAAATGTAGATCCTACTGTTTGTTTAATCTGTTACATTTCCATTTTGTCTCCATTGTCCTATTTGACTGCTTTGTTCATGTTGTAGATTTTTATGCTTTAGTACTAAATCTGTTTTGCCATGCATATGAATAGACCACAAGCATAAACAATTTAGAAGTATATTTCCTTTTTTCTCTAATTCTATTTAATGTCCAGACCATTAGGATTCCAGTCCTAATGGATAGTAGTTGTATGAGAAATTCATATGCAAAGCCCTGTGTGCCAATACAGGTATTTCAACTACAGAAATTCTCTCTCCTTCCCTCTGCCGTATCAAATCCTTCCCATCATTCATTCAGACCACCTAAAAAGGAGTAGAACTCAGTTTTTAGAAAGCATCAGCCACACTTCCCATAAGCAAGTAACTCATTTTGTATTCACATGCATCACTATTAGTAAAAGGTCGCCATCAGTTATAAGTTCCCTTATTGGTAAGCAAATACGACTTGATTCAGGACATTGTTTCCTCAGTGAGTATTTGGGATCTGTTTTTCTTCTGGCTGTCCTTTTTTTTTTTTGTATCCTTTTAGCATATACTGATGCCTTTTTCTGTAGTCCTAGAAACAGGAGCCAGACACAGAGCGATAAAAAGGGGTTACCTTTATATAAGGATCCTTAGATACACAATTCATCAGCTGGAAAACACTGAAGATGCACACCCTGCATAACATGTACAATTTTTATAGATTTTGCAAATTAGCGTATCAGGAAGCATCCCCAATTAGTTGTACACTCAGCATAGTCATACCCCCCAGCTCTAGTACCTTCTAAATCCTCCTCCCAATGCATGAGACCTAAACTCTGTTTATAAAAAATATGTCTTGAAAAGCTGTTTTCAATCTTGGTTTCTAAGGAGAGCTGAAATAGCATAGGGATCTTGGAATGTGTTTTGTCCCTTCTCCCTAGGAAAATACTGAAGTAAAGTTAAAATAGTCGACTACTGCAAATATTTGTGTAAAGAAAAAAATCACACAAATCAAGCATCATTCTCCCCCCTTTCTAGAGCCAAACAATACTCTACCTTGTCTAGTCTCTACTCTGTGTTTACCACAGTACCACTTCACACTACTGGCTATCCCACTAGTTATTATACAGATACCAACTATAATTATAGTTACTATCTTTTATCCAGGCCCAGTTTGATAACCATGAGATAAGGGTGTTGAAGATATAGTTAAAGGTGTTATTTCTGAAAGCTACTTTATGTAAAATTTGAGTTTGCTTCCAAATTTCAGCCAAATCCTTCTCAATTCTTCCACTCTGGCCCACATAAGAACAACAAGTAGTATTAATAATAACACATATACCTCCTTGTGCAGACAGTATGAAATTGAGAGCCATTCTGTTCTGCATAACCATGAGACAGACCATGGACTTCTTCCTTTAAGGCCAAAATTGCATTCTCAGTCTTCCATTCAACATGTTCAATAATGGCTGAGATGTTTATAACTGCCCTCTCCAGCCTGACTATTCTGAAAGAGGGAATAAGAGTTCTGATTATACTATGGAAACATTCAACGACATTCAGTGAGGGGATTAATAGATCTTTTCCTCCTCCCATTTGGATTTTTAATATGATCAAATATCGTTATATTTGAAATTACAGCCCCTTTTTATACCCTTGTTTGTACCAAGGGTACAAACCTGAGCTTTATCTATGGGCAGGATTTTTCAGGCCTTACTGTCACATATCCAATACAACTCTGTCCTGAGTGGTTGAACTAGTCTCTGTCACAGTAGTTGAACTAGTCTCCATGTTAATTCCTTTTTTCCTCACAGTTCTTGGGCTTATTCTTTCCATGGCAGTATGAAGGAAGGATGACCATTTCTGTAGCTTTTGTAACTGCACAGGGAACTGTATCATTCCCGTGACCTATTAGGCCACTCAGGGGCCGAAGAGTATTATTGACTTGTTCCCACCTTTCAGTACGGTTTGCTTCCATTAAAACACCAATCAATAGCCAGTTATGACTCCCATCTAAAGATGGCAATTGATTACAATCCAGTAACTGTTCTTATTAAGAGCTTTGGACACCTTTTAGATTGAAGACTGGCCCCATGCAAATCGTGACCCTGAGTCATGGTTTCATCAGCAAAGCAATTTCCCAGCTGGGGACTTGTTTTCCCTTTTTGATGACCTCTGCAATGCATAATAGCTATCTCTGAAGGCTTCCAGATACTCTGCAGAGTGTGGGGATCTGTTCAACACACTTAATTTCATTACCTTGAGCAGTTAATAGCCCTCCCTCCTTCCAAATGGCTCCATGGCATGGACTACACTAAAGGCATATTTGGAATCAGTCCATATACTCACCTTCTTGCCCTCACTCAGTTCTACAACTCTGTCAGTGCAATGAGTTCAGCCTCCTGTGATGATACATCTGATGGCAAGGCCTTTGCCTCAATCACCTTATTCATGGCTGTCACTGCATTAATTTGCTTACTGTTTCTCATGAAGCTACTTCCATCTGTATACATTCTGGATTGTCCAGAGGCATGTCCTTCAGGTCTGGTCTGCTGCAATAGGCCTCTTCTATTTTCTGGAAACAGTCATGCTCAGGCATGTTGTCAATTAATGTTGATGACAAAAACATTGCAGGATTTGCAACAGATGTTGTTTTTAGGGTAACATCATTTCTTTCCAACAACACAGTTATACTTAAGCATTCTGCTAGGAGATAGCCAGTGTCCTCCCTTTTGTTCCAGTACAGTTATCAGTGTGTGGGGCACATACTTGAATTTGTGCTGCCCGAGGGTGAATTTATGGGCCTCTTGTATCAGGATGACAGTAGCCGCCACAGCTTTCAAACACCCAGGCCACCTTTGACTAACACAGATGTTTTGAAAAGGAGACCACAGCTTTTCATTGACCTCCAAGGTGCTGCACCAGTACCCCCAGAGCAACATTCAGCCACTCATAAATAAAGAGTTCAAAAGGCTTGGTCAAGTCCTGCAGCCCCAGAGCTGGGGCTGACATCAAGGGATGTTTCAGCTGCTTAAGTGCAGCCCTGGTGTTCTCTGTCCACATGATGGTTCCATTTTCATCTGCCTTAAGGGCTCTATACAGAGGTTTTATCAGTAGTCCATAATTTGGCATCCATAAGTGGCACCAATCTACCCATCCCAGGAAGGCTTGCATCTCTTTCACAATGTGGGGCTGTGGAAGATGGCAGATGACTTCCTTCTGATCTCTGCTGAGTTGTCAATGTCCACAGAAGATTTCTAGCCCCAAGTAAACTACTGTTTCCTTGGCAACCTGTGCCTTCTCTTTCAAGACTCGATACTCATTTAGTCCCAAAAAGTTCAACAGACATACACTGAGTTGGATACAGTCAACTTGCATTCTAGCTGCAATTCAGGTATCATCAACATAATAAAGAATAATCACACCTGGTTCTTGTCTTTTCCAGTCCTCCAGTTCCTTTGCCAGCTGGTTTCCGAATATTGTTGGTCTATTTTTGAACTCCTGGGATAGAACTATCCAGTTAAACTGTGTTTTCCTTCATGTCTCAGGATTATCTCACTCGAAAGCAGAGTTCTTGGCTATTCTTATACACAGGAATACAGAAAAAGGCATCCTTGAGACCTAAAACAGTAAACCACCCTAATTCATTTGTCAGCATGGTCAATAGAATGTAGATGTTTGCTACAACTGGGTATATATCTTCTGTTTTGTTAATTTCTCTTAAATCCTGCACTAATCTGTAACTCTTACCATCAGCCTTCTTTACTGGAAGGATGGGTGTGTTGTATCTAGATTCATATTCCTCTGAACCCAAATTTAAGTAACTTCTCAGTTATAGAGGCCAATTCCCTATAACCGTCTAATTTCAAACGTTATTGTTTCTGCCTTACTGGTGTAGCCCCTAATTTGAGTGTAATACTCACAGGCTCAGCTCTTCTCGGTCTCCCAGGAAAGTCATAGGCCCACACTATTGGAATGACAGCATCTTCAACTTCTTTGGGAATTTCACCAGAATTCTCCTATATGAAAATAGCAGCTTCTTTGACAAATTTAGTTTCAGAAATTGTAACTTTCACTCCCACCTTCTTTGGAAAATGTGATTTCTGCTTCTAATTTCTCCAATAAATCCCTACCTAATAATGCCTTTGGGGAATTTGGCATATAAAGGAATTGGTGAGTCACCCACTGTTTTCCTAACTTAAATTTTAAAGGTCAGAAGAAAGACCTTGTTTCACTGACCCTGTGAAGACCCTGTGGCACCGATCACATTTACAGTCTCTTGACTCAGTTTCCCTTTTAAAGTATTTAATGCAGAATATGTTCCCCCATGTTTACCAGAAATTCACCATCATCCTTCCCTGGCTTACCTACAACTGAAAGTTCTGCTGGAGGGATAGTCCCTTCAATCCTTGTCAGTTCCCATTCACAGCTAATTCAGGTATTGGGGGTGTCCTGTTTGCCTGCATCAGACATTCATTCTTCCAGTATCCCTCTTCCTTGCAAACACCACACTGATCTTTGTCTAGAGTAGAAGAACTCCTTTTCAACACATTAGATGACTTTTCCTGATCACCCCTTTTATTCTGCTGGCGCCTATCCCTGTCTGTTGGATCTCTATTTTATATATATATATATACACACATAACTATTTCTTCCAGGCTGAATTCAACAATTTACCTATGTCATGTGTCTCATGCATCCTTGGCAGCTTTTTCTTTATGTCATCTGCAGATTAGCCTATAAACAAATAAGCTAGGTGAGTGTGCAGATGCCTTGAAGTCCAGACTTGTGAATTTTTGTGCAGCCTCTTTAAGCCTATTCAAGAAGTCTGAAGGGGTTTAATTTCTGGTTTTTTGTGCCTTCATATAATTTGGACCAATTAACTGCTTTAGGGATGGCATGTTTTAGGCCAAGTACTGTCCAATTCTGGTAACATTTTAACTTTGCCATTTGTACTGCCATATTAGGATCCCACCCTGGGTCAGTTAAAGGGAAAAATATCATTAACCGGCCCTTGAAGATTTCCAGCTGTAATTAGAGTCTCTATAGCAGATTTAGCAGCCTTATTAACCATCTCTTTTTCATCTTGTAACGTGTCCTAGCATTACATTCAGATCACTCCCTTCTGCGTTTTGTGTCTTAACAGCCCTATTAACAAGATTAGCTACCTTCTCGGGGATTGTCTCTACATTGTCCGACTGAGGCTTTCCACTTGCTGCAGTTCTAGGAGGGAAAACGGTGTTTTTATGCAAATCACACCTTGATTCCCAACAAAGCTTGGCTTAAGGGTGCTTGTACGGGCTCCCTGAGCCTGTGGCAGATTCCTACTTTTTAGATCTGTTACGTTTTGCTATTGGGTCGGGCACTTCTCTGGCCTCTGAGGCTGCTTTTCCCCTTTTCCTTCTCACTACAGTGGCTGCAGCAGGTGTGCGCTCCGTTTCACCTTCTGAGGAGGTATCCGTGTGGGAACCACCCTGCTCACTTTGAACCGGGGCAGTTCCGCTGGTGCCGGGCGTCACCTCGGCCAAGCGGCGGCCGGGCCGCGCTCCCCAGCTCCGGCGCTAACCGGGCCGGGCCCTGCCCCGTCTCACTGCCGCTGTGGCCGTGCCACAGCTGTCCCCGCTCTTGTCACCACAGCCGCGGCGGCCAGAGATGGCGGTGTCAGGTCTCCCCCCAGCCCCACCAGTGGCGGGGACAATGGGGGCTGCATGGGGGTGGGTGCTGCTCCCACTCCTGCCGCAGAGCGGGAGCCCCCATGCTCACGCATCAGTCGTGTCGGACTTAGCAACACAGATCAGGCTAACAAGAGGCTCCTCCTTCTGATTCTTTGTCTTTCCTCTTAAAACCATCGCAAAAGAAGACCTTTTCATGTTCGAATGCCTCTGATCTGTTTAAGAATGTTGCAAATAGCTCTGCATATCTTAATTCTTGCCATTTTCTCTGAGACCGAAGTTCTGGTAATAATTCTGCTATTAATTCACTTTCTAGGTTGCCAAAGTGAGACCACCCCCCTCCCCTTCCTAACTTTTTGCATTAGACAGATTTCTGTACAGAGTCGAGGTAGTTCTTCCATGATGAGAGGCGCTCTCCTGCCTGTCAGGGAATGCCAATGTTTTAATATCAAATGTAACGGAATCACGGGCTATGTGCATGCCTTCGCTGGAAGATACACACACCATGATCTTACTTAGAAAAACTGCTGAGAAAAAGCTACTAGCTGCAGACTCTGACCCGGGATTCGAACTCACAGCTTCCGCTCCCAAAGCAAATTAGTAAACTTTTTGCAATCCTTTTGGGGATTCAGTGTAACCACCTTCATAAATACATGGAGATCCAATTTATAGGAAACCATTTTTGCTTCCACTGCTGGAAGAAGAATCTAATATCTGGCTGCTTGAATGGCTGGGTGCTTTTTTGTTGTTCCAGCCTAACGTGTTAGCTCATGGGCTGTTTATTCATCATGTAGGGGATGCAGGAATTCATCAGGACTCACTGCCCCAGGTCCCGCTCTTCTTTAGAATCCATTTCTAAGGTACTTTATCAAACTTTTAACTAGTATTTGTTTCTTTGGAAACTAAATAGTTACTCAGATCAATTGAATTATGTACCCAATATTAACCAAATATTGTCTAAAACCCCCAATTCAGCATCTTTCTGCTGTTCAAGAGCATGTGTGAACACAGTAGAGCATAGTGACTTAATGTTAAATGCTTGCATTCCTATTTTGGTAGTACAGAAAGGCATTTTCTTTGTACAGTAAATTACAATAGCATCATCAACATGGATAATAACTTCGAGCAATTTGAGTCAATAAAGTAATGTAATTACCAGACATGAGAAAAAATGAAAGTTGAACAGTTTTTATTACCTCCCTGAAAAAAACCACATCATCCTATATTAAAGCCGTTGATTTTCCACAAAATTGAATGCTAGTCTGTCAATTAGTTTGATTAGTAAAACCTGAAGTTAGAAAGAAAACCTATCTGTAAACAAAGACTGAAATATGATGGAAGATCATTAAGCAAATACGGTTCCAAATAGGCATCCCTTCTCTTGGAGTTTTTGAAACATGTCAGAGGAGAACGTTTGATCTTGGGTCAACAGTATCAGTGTAATCTTCACAATGATGTCATGTTGTGGCAGTGGAATTATGTCATGCTGTTACCTACTTTCTCATGACAAGAGCCATTTCATTCAAACCACTTTTCAGGTGCTTTTATTCATTCCTGCCTTACTGCTCTTTCCCTCTCTTAGGATTGCAAATTTGCACATCTATACATGCATCTTCCCAGCTCTAGCTTTGCTTTCTCTCACTGTATTTTTTTTTTTTTTCAAATGAAACCATCACTTGAGAAATTAATACAGATTCTATTTACTACTCAGTGTAAGATATTCTCATATGCTCTTTGGGGTAAGCACTGAGTCATTAGCAGTATGATCTCTTATAACTGTGATGGCAATTGCATATACCTCATTGTCCAAAAAGATTTTATATAAAAAATCGGGTGTTACTGTTGTTTGCTATGTATATGTTTCATTCACTCTATTTGTAAGTTTGCTTTGCGCCTCTGACCTGGCTAGAAATATAGTGGGCAGTATTGACTTTCACTACCAATTGCTCTATACTGTCTCTGGGGATGCTGTTCCAGCAGATAGCCATTTGCTTCTGTTATAGAGATAAGAAGTTATCTTTAAAGACATAAGTAGTCCTGGCTTAGAGGTGGTATCCCCCAATTTAGTATTCCCAACTTAAAAAAAATATGCTTCTCCCCTTCCATCCAGCTGGAGGCACAAAAGGCAAAGATCATGTGTTAAGAGGAATTTACAGCAATGAGATAAGAAAATTAACAGTAATAGCAACGTTATTATTAATAGTATTGTACAAAAGAGAGTGAGTCACATCACAAAAATGCTCACTGCAGACCATGCGACAATAAACAACACAGGGTGGCTTCTGCTACATTTTCTCAATGGGAAGAAACCCCGTCTTGCCAGAAGAGAGTCCCTTTGTCCTGCCTTGTCAATGATATGAGGTGATAGAGAATAACCTCTGTGTCCTAGCCATGCTCCTCCTGGATGATTAGAAACAATATTTTTTAATTTGTTCTTAGTTTTCAGAAACTTCAAAATCTTTCAAGACTGAGAATCCTGTACGACTTAACATTTTCCCAATAATCATACAGGCACTGGTACTGCCTCACATAACTTTACAGAGGAGGAGGAAGAGGAGTTTGGGATGAAGGAGTGAAGTTGAGACTGGGAAGAAAAGGAGTAGGTAAGTGTCTTTGATTCTTACCACCAAGAAAATTAATCTTTCTCAAGATGAGTCTGTTTTACCTATGACAATAATTAGTAAGCTGTCGCTCTGTCTTTATCTCAGCCTATGAGCGTTTCAATCTTATTTTATTTTCCCTTGTTGTGTGGAAGAGTAGTGAAAGAGCACCTGGGTTGGGTGGGTGTCCGGCATCCAGCCAAGATAAACACACCACATACAGCATGGGTGCATTAGTCCATGTGCCACAGTAAAACTTGAGGCTTTGTTAGACTTTTCACTTTTTATATGTAGTGTAAAATGAGCAGGCACTACATCCAACAATAATTTAAATAATGGCTAAAAATTCCAGCACTGACATGTCATTATACCTTTAAACTGCATTAGATACAATGTCAGTATGGTTTATACCTGTAGTGTTTCTTTCAAGCTGGAGATCAGAATTTGCAGGCTGTCAGTACTCAACAATGTAAAGAAAGTGATCTATAAATAACATTACATAAAATATACCAAAAGGTTTTGCATTCAGTGAATTTATATTCAGCAGTTAATACATGTTGGAGAACACACAGAATTGCCATTCCTAGAATTACAGAATCATAAAATGGTTTGGGTTGGAAGGGATAGACACAGTTGCTTGCTCTGGGCTGCAAGTGCACATTGCTGGGTCATGTCCAGCTGCTCATTCACCAGCACCACCAAGTCCTTCTTGGCAGGGCTAGTCTTGATCCACTCTCTGCCCAGCCTGTATTTCTACCAGGGATTGCACTGGATTGAATTCCTCTTTGATATTTTTCTCTGCCAGTACAAAGATTTATTTATGACTTCTCTAGACAAAACAGAAACTGGGTGTTTAAGCTGAAAGCAGGGGGAAAAAGCCATGAAATGATATTAAACAGAACAGTGGAAAAATGAGTGAGAAAAGAATAATCTACTTCCAGATTGTGACATTATTGCCAGTGAAATACAGCAGAAAAAAAATCCCTTACTTGTTGATCAAATAATCTGTTTATGCAATTCTTAGTTACCATCAAATAAAAAACAGCTTAGAACAAGGACAGTTTATTCTATTTACTCTAACTCCTATATTTCTATACTCCCAGTCTTCAATTTCTATACTCCCACTCCTTCATTCCGTGTCCCCTCCTACCTCCACATGCACTGAATGTGATGGCTGGATTTTGTCATTTAACATTTTTCAAACAATGAGCCCAAGATTGGCTGGGTGTCAGAGTGCTTCTTTTTCTAAGCATATGTTTCGGTAATTTAATATGTCACTGCTGTGAAAATGGGTTTGTCCTTGCCTACAATTCTGAAAAATAATACTTCTTGGGAAAAGTTGAATGTTTTTCTTAGTGTTTTCTAAATGCTATCAACCATACATTGTGAGAAATGGAACTGTAGAGGATTGTCAAAGCATGACTGAAAGCTTGAATAGTCTTGTGTGTCTGTATGCAAACTGTGAGATAAGGTGTGCTGACTTAGCTAGGCCATGGAATAGAGAAGACGTTGTTGAGAAGGAGATTGAACTGGAAACAAGTTTCAGACGATGGCCTTGCAAACAAGACCAGGTATTCTGGAGAATCAGAACTGTGAAAGATGCATTGTAGCAAGACCACTTGGGGTAAAATAGTAGGTGACTGGTGTTAGAAGTTTTAGCAGCATTGTGTGGCAAAACCTAACACAAACATTTATAAGCTGAAAAACATTTATAAGGTATTGTAACCAGGAAATAGGCTGGCTTCTGATAGAATGGCGTTGAGTTTTACATCTCTTATGTTTCACCCTTCTATGAGACTGATAATGAAATAAAATCTTTTAAAGCACCTCTCAGTTGCCCCGTCTCTGTAGAGCTGCGATCTTCCAACAAATGGTGCTTCTGTTTTGAGGAACGTGATTTCAGCTAATTTGTCAAGCGGTTGGAACGGCCCAAAGCTCTTTCTGGAGAGTGCTGCTGCAAGGAAGCGGGAATTACCCTAGGGATTTATAGTTCTCCTGTAAGGAAGGAGCAGTTGGGACACCTCTGTCTCCGCCGCGGGTTCGACTCGGACGGAGGCTGTTGTTATCACCTGCTGCATGACAACAGGTAGGCTTCGGGGAACATGATCCGGGACAAGATGTCCAAAGAGCCCAAAGATGTTTGCAAGGCCCTTAAGACTCTGATCAGATCTAATTCCTGTAACATTTCAAAACAAGAGTTAAAAGATTTGTTATCTTGGGTTCAAAAGCACTTTCCAACTGTAGGTGACACCTCTGTACTCACCTTTTCTCTATGAGATTTGGTTGGACTCAAATTATGCAATGCTTTTACCATAAATCGAGACCATTCAGCTGCAAAGCTGTTGCCTGCATGTCGCACTTTGATTGATATGTTTAAACAAACAATGGAGCCCTCTGCTTCCTTGATCGCGTCCGATTCCTCCGGGCTTCGGGCCTTGCCCTCAAAACCTCTCCCACCTTCGGTCCTAACCGGAGACACTGAAACCCCGAACGGGGCTGCGGCACCTCCGCCGTCTCCCCGGCCGTACTCACACTGATCCCCGCCCGGCATCTCTGCACCTCTGCCTTCAGTCACCGATTTAAAGAGAACAGAGGCCGAAATTGCTGCTTCTTGCGGAAAGAGCGCTGCCTCCGCTGCCTTTAGAAAGGAGGGAGAGGAAAGCTCTGTCGGCGGAAAGCTGGGGGGCTGCACTATTAACGCTACAAAAGGCTCTGGCTGCTTGAAAAGGGAGGAATGTGAGAAAAAAAAAAAAAAACGTGATTTGCAATCTTGTTGATTTGGGAATTGAGCGGGGCACAGGTTCTAGTTCGGAGATTCTAGTTCAGTGTCCTGATGAAGCCGCACATTCTTATATGCTAAAGCAAATGATGAATGCCCTACGGTCATTCTAACTTTACCAGAGCAGCCACCAACAGTGCCACAAATGCTTGCAGCAAGCTGGGCACTCCACAGCATATCGCGACCATACAAGCGAGTGCACTGCGGGAACAATTAGCAAAATCCCAAGATTTGCTGGGAGATAAACTCAAAAGAGCCATTGAGACACAGATAAAAATGATGGAAAAAACTCTCACTGCTTTACAGATGGAGCCCATTAAAGGGCCATATTTTAACTGTGGAAAATTTGAAAAAGAGCTGTCATGAGGCAGTGAAAAATGCAAAATTACCTAACATTTGCCTTCGGTGCAGAAAACGGAGGCATTATGCGAACCACTGTCGCTCCAAAGCTGACATCGATGGTACCCCCTCTGCCGTGAAACCCAAAAAAAGAGCGCGCTGCGCCACCGCGTGGTGAAACAAATAATGGCAGTTCAATCACAAGAAAACTCAAACCAAGTGCAGTTTGTGAAATTGCCAGTTATCTCCTAAGCAACCCCGACTTATTACCCCCAGAAGCACGATGTAAACTGGCAACTTCTAAATTAACATACTTTTAAAAAGACTCTTGCCATGAATTTATACCCCCTGCAGGAGTTACTGGTACTTCACAGCAGAGACAAGACTTTTTAATTGTAGTGTGAGACAGGAACATAATTCTTGGACTTTCAGTTTTTCCAGCTGTTGTTTCAGTAAATTGTAACGAAGAGATGATGGTTTTAGCTCTTGCTTATAGGGCTCCAGTGGTAATTCAACCAAAAATACTAATAGGTATTGTTATTACATTGCCCATGACTATTGCTAAACAAGACATAAATCGAGAGACTCCGCTTTTAACTAAGCGAGCTGTACACTGGGAAATGCCTCTTGAGAGCCTTTGCCCAACACCTGATGTCCTTTGGGTAGAACATATCAGCAGTGAACAGCCACAGCTGACTTGCAGTCTAACACATCATGGTAAAACAGTTAACATTACAGTCATGCTGGACACTGGCACAGATGTAATGGTAATTTCTCATGTGTTTTGGCCGAGCAATTGGAGCCTAGTGACACCCATGGGTGCTCTCTCAGGAATTGGAGGAATCACACTGTGTATGCAAAGTGAATTCATTATTACTGATACAAGTCCTGAAGGGAAGACAGCAAACATCTGTCCCTCTGTGGTGCAGAAACCCATCACAGTATGGGGGAGAGATGTACTTTTTGTACCCAGTGGGGAACAAAGATAGAAGTAAGTTTTTTACGGGAGCCATGGTGGAACCTGCCACTCTGTCATGGAAAACTGACAACCCTGTCTGGGTGAATCTCTTAGCAGAGAAAAAACTAAGTGCCCTCAAAAAATTAGTAAATGAACAATTACAAAAAAGGTCACATCAAGCCCAGGTCCTTGCAACCTGGACTCCCCTCTCTGTCAGGGATTCCAAGAGACTGGTCTCTCATTATCATCAGTTTAAAGGATTGCTTTTTCAACATTCCATTCCATCCAGAGGATGCACTGAGGTTTGCTTTTTTGGTTCCATCTATCCATAGAGGAGAACCACTGCCAAGATATCACTGGAAATCTTTGCCTCAAGAGATGAAAAATTCTCCCCTCGTTTGCCAATATTTTGTTGCACAAGCTCTGTCTCCAGCTCGACAGAAACACCCACAATCTATGATTCTACACTACATTTAGTGGAAGATTAGGAAGATTTGCTTATTGCAGCACCAACGTGAACAGAAATTGAAAGAATTGTTACCAAAATTCAAACAGCTGGACTGAAAACTTCTACATCCAAAATTCAAGAAGTCCCACCCTTGAAATATCTGGGATGGAGGATGACTAAACAAACAATTACTCCACAGAAAATACAACCCCAGACCAGTGTCAACCCCTTGCGGAATTTACAACAGCTTTTGGGAGAGATTAATTGCATCAGACCTATTTTGGGAATTACTGATGATGAACTTACCCCACTCTTTGACTTATTAAGAGGAGACGCTGACATCAAATCTCCTAGAACTCTAACACCTGAAGCTCAAGCAGCCCTTGAAAAGGACACAGAAGCTTTCCGAAGGAGACAAGCCCATCAATTTGCTCCAGAAAAGCCCTTTTTCCTTGCAGTTTTGGGAGCAAATTGCAACTTTATGGTCTCATTTTTCAATGGGACCCTTCTGAAAGAGATCCTTTGTAAATAATGGATTGGGTTTTTCTTCCTTACAGGTCCCCAAAGACAATTTTTACATCTATGGAGATGAGAGCACAGATTAGAATTACAGCCAGAACAAGATTGTTAACCTTAGCAGGCCAAGATTTTGCAGTTATTTATTTGGCTCTGAAAAAAGACTACCTGGACTGGGCATTGCAAAATTCAGATGATTTGCAAAATGCATTGTTGAATTTCTCAGGTGTTTGTTCTATTAATTACCCAGCCCATAAATTGTTGCAAGTAAAACTGAGTTTTAGAGAAAAACCATGCTGAGTGCAGAGTCTTTAAGTGCTATAACATTCTGCACTGATGGATCAGGGAAAACACACATATCAGTAAGAGTATGGCTAAATCAAACAACTAAAACATGAATCAGATATTCAAACAGTAAGGTGATCTCCTCTAATTACTGAATTAGCTGCTGTAGTCAGGGCCTTTCAGCTTTTTCCAGAACCTTTCAATTTAATTACAGATTCTGCTTATGTTGCTAATGTAGTTAAAAATTAGAAGGATCAGTTTTTAAAGGTGTTGGAAATGATACCTTGTATTGTTGGCTTTCAAGCTTTTATGCAATTTTACAATAGAGAACTAATCCATATTTTGTTTCTCATATTAGTGCTCATTCTTCACTTCCAGGATTTTTAGCAGAAGGAAACGCAAGAGTGGATAAGCTGACAATGGTTGTTTCTAATACTTTGTCAAACATTTTTGAACAAGCAAAACTAAGTCATGCCTTCTTTCACAAAAATGCACAAGCACTTGTGCGGATGTTTCACATTTCCAAAAGTCTAGCTAAAGCCATCATTAGTACCTGCCCTGACTGTCAGCTTATGCAGCCCCCAGTTTCTACAGGAGCTGCCAACCCATGGGGTTTGGAAGGACTGCAGTTATGGCAAACAGACATCACTAAGTACCCTTCCTTTGAGAAATTTAAAAGCATTCATGTATCAATTGGCACCTTTTCAGGTGCAGTTTTTGCTTCTGTTCACGTGGGAGAAACAGCCAATCATGCCTGTCAACACTTTTTTCAAGCATTCGCTTCACTAGGAGTACACCAAGAAGTAAAAACAGACAATGGCCCTGCACACATAGCCCAAAAATTGGCCACATTTTTGATGGACCGGGGTGTTTGCTGGGCTTTTGGGATTCTCTACTCCCCCACAAGCCAAGCAGGTATTGAAAGGACACATCATACCCTAAAATGCATTGTAGATCAACAGAATGGGGGAGTAGAGGCGACACCACAGATGAGTTTGAGCAAAGCTTTATATGTTTTTAATTTCTTGAACAGCTCTTTTGCAGAACCTGATCCACCAATTTTTAGGCATTTTTCAAATAACATACAGGCAAAATTGAAAGAAAATCCTCCTGTTTTAATTAGAAACCCTGAGATAGGACAAATTGAAAGCCCTTTTCGACTACTAACCTGTGTCTCCACAGGTGCCGGACCTAAGTGAGTTCCAGCAAAGAACATCAAACCATATTGCACATGAGAATGCGCTGATGAGTCCAAGAGCAGAGAAACAAGCACACAGACGTGAGCCAATGGAGAGCCCACAAGACCCACCTGACATCTCTTGTTCACCTGTGCAACCTGCCAACCCTGATATTTATGTCATTGTGAAAAATGTGTAAATTGTTGATTTTGTAGAGCTCTTTTGGCAAAAGTGTGGTATTTTTGTGATATAGAGAGTATATCCCCTCATCGAATTTGCAAAGGTGAAATTACCCCTTTTTTTTTTGTTGTTGTAGGTAGCTAGTCCCCAAGCAAATTTGGGAAAGTACAAAAGTAGAATTTGGGAATTAAGATACATGGAAATGTCTTTTGCCAAAAAATAGCTCACAAAAAGTATGGAGCAAAATCAAGTATTATGCTGGTACTTGATGGTCTTGCTTGTTCTATGCAGTGCAGATTTGCCTGTAGAACAACCAAAAACAAATGTTTGGGTTGGCTTAGCCGAGGCTGCAGGCTCAGACACTGTATGCCTGTCCAATTTGAATCCAGAAAAGCCCTTTTCAACCTGTCTAGTTGGTGTGCTAGTAAAAGATTGGCCAATACCCATATATTATGGTCCCTTGCCCAAAAACCAACTTAATAGCAAGCCAGGTGAGGTTGCTAACAGGAGCAATCCTGTGAGTGACTGGGACATTTGGACCAAAGAACTTCCAAAAGCAAAATCTGAACCCAAATAATTGGAAATTCTTGGTTCTTTGACTATGGATTTTTGTCTCACTTTTCAGCTAGCAATTGGCAATTGGCAATTGGCTAGCTAATTTTGGCATTCTCAGAATTGGAGAATGATTCTCCAAAGTGCAATGTCACTCCCAATTACTCAATTACTTTTAGGAACTCCAGTTTTTGGTGTAAGTACTCAGACAGTTGGGGTAAATTTTCCGGGACTGACCAATATCCATGACAATTACCAAAAGGATACTGGTTCATTTGTGGAGATAGGGCTTGGCAGAGTATTCCATCATGCCTTGAAGGTAGTCCATGCAACACTGGACAACTCACTGCGCTAGCATCTAGTGCTAAAAGTGTTATTAAGAAAAAACATAGAGGAAAAAGATTTGTCCATCTGTATGATGAAAATTGTCAGAGTGATTTTAGACCCTGGAAAACTGCACAAAGAGTTTTGGCAGCTTTGCTACTACCCCAGCTTGCCTCAGGAATGGCATTGAAACATTTAGATAGGGTAGGATCTTGTCTGAGTAGGCAGACCAATGCCACATCCATTGCAATCAGTGATATGCTGACTGATGTCAGCAGTGTTAGACATGCTACCCTTCAAACAGAGCAGCAATTGATTTTCTTTTACTGGCACATGGACACAGTTGTGAGGAATTTGAAGGACTGTTGTATGTGCTTGTCTGACTACTCTGAGTCCATCCACAAAAGCATACAAAAGCTGAATGATTTAACATCTCAAATTAGAAGAGACGAATCGCAGTTAGACCATTTGTTTGAAGGATGGAACTTTGCACCTTGGTTAAAGGAGCTTTGCAAAATAGGTTTTTATGTATTAATTGTTGTTGTGGTGATATTAGTAGTAATGCCTTGTATGCTTCAGTGTGTTCAACGAATGATGAACAAAGCTGTCAAAGAAGTTTTTATCGTACAAGGAGTCACAGAAAGTTCTCAAAATCTTACAAAGGTAGTAGATACAAGTATAGATATAGATGAAGGCTTTGAAATAAGACCCTGGAATGGATGAGACTTATTTGAATAAGAAATGACAATTGCTACTAGATTCGACTTATGTCCTTGGAATAGACAAGATTTTTTTCAGCATTAAAACTGCTGTGGTTTAAAATAATAGTGCTTAAAGCAAGCAAGAGAAGTGCCTTAAAGAAGCAAAAAGAAATACATTAAGTATTAAAAGACTTTTAAGTTTTGCTGATGTGCCTTTACATAGAAAATTTGTAACACTAGTCTGCTAGATAAAAGTACTGTAGTAGAGCTATGTAACACCACAAGGTAGTCAATAAGCGACACAGTTAAGAAAGTTTCTTTGTGGTTGTACCAAGAGGGGGAATTGTGGGAAACAGTAAAGGTAAGAAGACTTTCAGAAGCCATGAAAATAAGCCACAGAAAAGAAAAAGCAGAGAACTTACAGCTGCAAGGCCTGAAAGTAAGGAAGATACAATATGCAAGGAATGAAACAATAGTTGAGTTTTTAGGTTTGGCCAAAATAGACCTTAAGACTGCAGAAAAATATGCTTATCAAGATAGTAGAAAGTTTTAAGCTTAGTAACAGAGTATTGTGTATTATTAATAAAAAGCAAACAAGCAAGCATTGTTTGAAGGTGTACGTGTGCTTCTAGTGATTGGATTGAACAGTTGTCTGTAAGCTTTAGCAATATGCTATTGGTTGAAAAACATATAAAATGTTCTGTAACAAAGAGATCTTGAGCTGCTTGTAGCAGATGTGAGCTTTTGCCATCTCCAGTATCTGTAGCTGAGACTGGTGCCCAAAATAAAAGCTTGTGATGGCAGTCCCATCCCATTTGTGAAAAAAAACCTCCAGCATACAACCGTGGAGATGATAGCTCAAATGATAATTAGAGCCAGAACAAGATTGCTAACTATGGCAGGCCAAGATTTTGTAATTATTTATTTACCTGTGAAAAGAGATTACCTTGACTGGGCTTTGCAAAATTCAGAAGACTTGCAAATTGCATTGTTAAATTATTCAGATGTTTGTTCTGTTCAATACCCAAGCCACAAATGGTTGCAAGCAAAATTAAGTTTTGGAGAAAAGGCTAAGTAAGGAGCCTTTAAGTGCTATAACTCTCTGCACTGATGGATGGGAAACACACAAATCAGTAACAGTATCGCAGAACCAAACAACCAAAACATGGGAGTCAGATGTTCAAACAGTATAAGGCTCTCCTCAGCTTGCTGAATTGGCTGCAGTAGTTAGGGTGTTTCAGCTCTTTTCAGAACCTTTTGACTTAATTACAAATTCATCTTATGTTGCTCGTATTGTAAAAAAAAAGGAAGGATCAATTTTAAAGGATGTTAAAAATTATACCTGTATCATTGGCTTTCATGTCATTATACAATTTTGCAATACAGAACTGACCACTATTTTGTCTCTCATATCAGGGTTCATTCCTTGCTCCCAGGATTCATGGCAGAAGGAAACACAAGAACCAACAAACTGACGATGGTTGTTTCAAACACTTTGCCAAACATTTTTGAACAAGCAAAACTGAGTCATGCCTTTTCCCATCAAAATACACAAGCACTTGTGTGAATGTTTCACATCTCTAAAGATCAAGTGAAAGCCATTATTGGCGCTTGCCCTGATTGTCAACTTGTACAACCTTCTGTTTCTACAGGAGTTGTCAGCTCACAAGGGCTGCAAAACCTACAACTATGGCAGACAGGTATCACCAAATACCCATCTTTTGGGAAATTTAAAAATACTCATGTATCAGTAGATACTTTTTCAGGTGCAGTTTTTGCTCTGTCCAGACAGGAGAAACAGCCAATCATGCTTGTCAACATTTTCTACAAGCTTTGGCTTCATTAGATATACCCCAAGAAATAAAAACAGACAATGGCCCTGCATATACATCTGAATAATTGGCCACATTTTTAATGGATTGGGGTGTTCGTCACGCTTTTGGAATTTCCTATGCTCCCACAAGTCACACCATTATTGAATGGACATGTCATGCTTTAAAAACTCATTTTAGACCAACAAAAGGGGGAAATGGCCCAAGCCATACCTCAGATGAGACTGAGTAAAGCTTTATATGTTTTTAATTTTTTAAATAGCTGATTTGCAGAACCAATCCACCAATTTTTAGGCAT
Source organism: Pseudopodoces humilis (assembly GCF_049639895.1). NCBI lineage: Eukaryota > Metazoa > Chordata > Aves > Passeriformes > Paridae > Pseudopodoces > Pseudopodoces humilis. Next base: position 42,489,458 of record NC_142203.1, on the reverse strand, counting down.
TTTTCAAATAACACACAGGTAAAAATGAAAGAAAATCCTCCAGTTTTAGTTAGAAACCCTGAGACAGGACAAATTGAAGGCCCTTTTTGACTAATAACCTGGGGCGAAGAGTTTGTTTGTGTTTCCACAGGTGCAGGACCTAAGTGGCTTCCAGTTAAGAACATGAAGCCGTATCACACAAGAGCACACTGACAATTCCACAAGCAGGGAAATGAGCACACAGGCATGAGCCACACAGAAAGACTATGGTTCATGCCTGACATACTCTGCCCAACCTGCAAAAACTGCAAACCTTGGGTTTTATGTCAATGTTAAAACTGTAAAAATCATTGATATCATACAGCTCTTTTGGCAAATGTGTGGTGTCCATTATGTTAAAAAGAATCCCAAGATATCCAAATTTGCAAAATTGAGTGTAAACAGGACAATTTAGTGCCTTATAGCTGGCCAGTCCCTGAACAAATTTGGGAAAACACAAAAGCTGAAAGTCAGCTTGGAAATTGAAATACATAGAAAAGCCTTTTGCCAAGAGTAGCTGAAAAAAACATGGAGTTAGATCAAATGATATATTGGTGCTTGTTAGTTTTGCTTGCTTGCTTTTGCAGTGCAGATGTGCCTGTAGATCAACCAAAACAAATATTTAGGTTGCTTTAGCCAAGTCAGCTGGTTCAGACACCATATGTTTGACCAATTCGAGCCCAGACAAATCCTCCACAACCTGTTTGGTCAGTGTGCCAGTGCCAGCCAGGGAGAGTGGCCAATACCTAACCCTGACAGTTACTGGCATTCAGTTGCCAACAAGACAAATCCCATAACTGATTGGTATCATTGGACCCATCATCTTCTTAAAGCACTCCTTGAACCTCAAGAATTGGAAATTCTTGGTTCTTTGACAATGGAATTTTGTGCTGAGTTTCAAGTATCAAGGAGGTTCACAGTGAAATGTTACTCCCCTTCATCCTGTGTACAGAAACACAAGTGTTTGGTGCAATTGTCCCACCCCTGTGCCCCCTAAGGTGTTGATCTTTATGAATTCCCATGGCAATTGCTGAAAGGATATTGGCTCATTTGTGGAGATAGAGCCTTGCTGGGCATTCCCTCAAAAATTAAAGGTGGCCCATGTAGCATTGGGCAGCTCATTGTGATAGCATCTAGTGTTAAAAAGGCCACCAAGAAAAGCATAGAGGAAAGAGGGGTATGCCCATCATTATGAAGAAAACTGTAATAGCAATTTTAAACTCTGGAGCCCTGCAAAATGAGTTACGTCAGGTTTGGTTTTACCTTAATCTACCTCAGTTGTAGCATTAAAACAATTAGACTGATTGGGGTATTGGTTGAGCAAAGAAACCAATACTACTTCCATTGTAATTAGTGATATGATGACAGACATTAATGCTGTCAGACATGCAACCTTACAGAACAGAGCTGCCATCGATTTTCTCTACTGGCTCATGGACGTGGTTGTGAAGAATTTGAAGGATTGTGGTGTATGAATTTGTCTGACCATTCAGAATCCATCCACAAGCAGCTTAAAAAAATGAAAGATTTGACAAATCAAATTAAAACCTGTTGCATTGTTCAGTAATTTTGTAGTTTATAGTTAATTGTTCAATGTTAATAGTTTATTCAAATGTTCCTCTATGTTCTTTTCAAATTGGTACATCCCTAAGTTGTATCTTCCCCTACACTGCCTATCACTGCGACCCAACCCCTTATTCCTGAACCTTCCCTGCCTATCGCTACAATCCTGCCCTTTCTTCCAGGTCCTTCCCTGTCAATCCCCAGTTGGGCCAATCCCTTACTGTACCACCCCTCTGGAAATCCCCTATCCCTCGAGGCCCCATTGGCCCATGTGACTTGTCCTTTCCTCCCCCTTATCCTTACCCTCCTTCTCTGACCTTTGTTTTTTGCCTAATGTATCTATAGAAGATGTCTTGTTATTCTATGCATCCCTTGATAGGTTCAGTTCTAGCTTTGCCTTGGCTTCCTCAACCCATCCCTATCTTATTTCTATAAACTTCTGAGGCCACCTATTCTTGTTTCCACTGTGTGCATACCCTTTACTTTGACCAGCAGTTTCCCACTCAGCCACGTCAGTCTCCTGCCTTCCTTGCATCATTTTTTACTCCTGGAGATTGCTAGTTTTTGTACTCTATGAATTAATTCCTTAATGATCTGCCACCTCTATTCCCCTTCCTTGTCTCTGAGAGCAGCCTTTTAGGATTGGATGGCTGCATCCAAAGGATAGTCCAAAGGGTCAATGGCTCAGAGTCCTGATGGACATCAGCGACAAGTGATGTCCCTCATGAGTCCTTATTGGGGCAGCGCTATTTAAAATCTTCATTAATGACACAGATGAAGGGATTGAGTGTAACCTCAGCAGATTTGCTGGTTACACCAAGCCAAGTGGTGCTGTTACTACATCTGAAAGACACAGTGCCATCCAGAAGGACCTGGACAACCTGGAGGAGTGGGCCCATGGTAACCTCATGAGGTTTAACAAGACCAAGTGCAAGGTGCTGCACCTGGGTTGGAGAAACCCCTGGTTCCAATACAGACTGTGAGATAGACAGATGGACAGCAACCCTGGGGAGAAGGACTTGGGGGTGCTGGTGGATGGGAGGCTGGACATGACCCAGCCATGAGCACTCACAGCACAGAAAGCCAAACATGCCCTGGGCTGCATCCAGAGCAGTGTTGGCAGCAGGGCCAGGGAGGGGATTCTGCCCCTCTGCTCTGCTCTGCTGAGACCCCTCCTGGAACCCTGCATCAGCTCTGGGGTCCCAGCACAGGAAGGACATGGACCTGTTGGAGAGAGTCAGGAGAAGGCCACCAAGTTGATCAGAGGGATGGAATACATCTCCTGTGAGGAAAGGCTGGGAGAATTGGGATTGTTCACTCTAAAGAAGTGAAGGCTTTGGGGTGACCTAACTGCAGCCTTCCAGTACCTGAAGGGAGCCTACAAGAAAGATACAAGAACATGTAGTGAAAGGACAAGGGGGAATGGCTTCAAGGTGCAAAAGAGCAGGTTTAGGTTAGATGTTAGGAAAAAATCTATGGTATGAGGGTGGTGTTACACTGGGACAGGTTGCCCAGAAAAGTTGCAGATGCCCCATCTGTGGAAGTTTTCAAGGTCAGGCTGGATGGAGCTCTGAGCAAGGCAGTCTAGTGAAAGCTGTCCCTGCCTGTCGCAGGGGGATTGGAACTAGATGATCTTTAAGGCCCCTTCCGACCCAGGCCATTCTGTGATTCTATAATAACTGAAAGCTACCTTAGTGAAAAAACACGTTTTCTATCCTTTCTCAGCATTGTTTCTGAAAGTTAGTATATATATCAAAATTAGTGTGTAGTAAATACTACTATTCCTATAACTTACTTTGGCAGTTGAGGCTGTGCAGATCTGTGTAGTGAATCAGAAGCAAATTACAAACCTTGTGCAAAGAAGCCACTGAAATGGTTCCTAATCTAGGAAAAAAGTTAGGAGCAAGAACATTTAGCTAAAAGTGTGTTATTTTCCTGCACATAAAACATTCCAGCTTAATTTCAAAAGAAAAAAAAATGTTATTTTTCATATGTTATTTTGCACATTCAATTTGTATGCTTATGTACACGATTACATATAATTGTACGTTATATATCTTCCTCTCTATACATTGATATATATTTTATGTACGATATCTTATTAAGTATATGTTATAGCAATAGTACATAATGTTGATATTTTCGTTCATGCTCCCTTTCTATAAACTCCACACTCAATATTTACTAATCTCCTAACTTTGGGGAATTAAATTTTCTGGATGAGTTTTTCAGTGTTGCTTCTTGTTACAGTTACGGCTTTCTGAATTAATGTAGGTAATTTTCAGTGCAACTTTGGGAGGAATAGTAATTTATTTTCAAAGACTTTTGTACCCTAGATAGTTGATATGGTTAAACAGCTATTTTGAAAAAGAGAAAATAAAGTAGGAAAAAGTGAGACAGTGAATAACAAGAAGAGACAAAAGGAGAGAAAAGCTTTTCTGTATGTATCTGTCAATGAAAGAAACAACAGTCTTTTGAGAACAAAAAAAATAAGCCATTGATAGATAAATGAAAAAAAGTTCTATTTCCACTGAACAAGTCCTGCTTTACATTCAGTCTTTGTTACATGAATGTGGAGCTCCCAAATCTACAAAAAGGAGTGCTAAGCCATGGAATGGAGGGAATGGGTAGATATTGCAGGGAGAAAAGAACTGAATCTGTTGCCCTGTGTCCAGCCCAAGATTTCTAAAACAAGGAATATTCAGCACTTTTTTTCCTCCTTAGTCCATAAAGTCTCTTCTTCTTGCATCTTGGCCGAGTTTCCTTTTCCTTTCAGTTTTTTTTAAGCCTATTTCCTTACCATTGCTTCAGTCTCCAGTGCCCACTCCATGTTGCAAATGGTTTTGTACAATTGACAATTAACAGAAAAACTTCTGTCTTCAGACCAAGTTTCATACCTTTTTTGGATCTCTTGGTGTGAGAACAATGACTCTTTTTAACTTGATGTAACTTTAGATTGCCCTGAAGTAGACATTGAAGTTCTGTAGTTTGTCACATTTAGAGTGTGTTGAAGTATCAAGTCCTGTTACAGTATAATGCAAATAATAAGGAACACTTGGCACTCATCATTATGCAACTAGGAGCTTTCAATAAAAATATGATAAAACTACTGAATAAGGACAGAATGAAATAACTATTTCCTCCTTGCTTTAAGCAGATTTATGAGCTCTTTCAATACAGCTTTGCTTGATGAACCTTGCCACCTAGCAACAAAGGACTCTCTCAGGCTTCTGGACAAAAACTATACAGAGTTGCCCTGTCTGCAGCTCTTAAAACCTGTCAAATAGTTGTGGAAATTTTGGTTGTTTTGCACTTAGCATTCAACCCCACTGGCATTCTGCAGAACAGAGGAAAATAGTTTTTAACTAATTAGTTTTGGAATCAGACAGTTATTTAGTCTTGGAGGCAGGCTTTAAAAAGCTAGATAGGGGAGTCAAAAAAACAAAAAAGGAAGGGGCAAAATATGAAGTTGTTCCTTTAACACATCCTTACTAGGCAGTAAGCAATAAAAGTGGAAGAACACCAGTCAAGTAGGGTATCTTCCAGACATCCTCATAAAGTCAACATCTGCTGCCACTCATTAACAGGGTAGCGTGCACAGTCCCTTTTTTATCTCCTGATGCCTCTAAGAAAACTAACATTGGTTATGGTGTGAGACTGAGAAATGCTTGTACTGTTGAATCAGATTAAAAAAATAAATTATTATACATTAACGAAAAAAACCTCCAAAGAGCATATGGCCTAGGAAGATACAGGAAGAAAACAGCACGAACAAAAAGCGCTTCAACAAATTCAGCAAAATGATGTCTGGTGAAGAAGACATCATTTACCAAAGTGACAGAATTGGGTCTGTTTGGGACTGTTCTCTCTACAGAGACATCTGGTATCTCACCAAATTACTTTATGCTTTTGAAGCTCTAAAACAGTAAAGGGAACTGCCTTTGACTACAAAATAAAGTAGTGATTATAGTCGCAAATGCAGTATATAGGATATATTACAAAAGAAATCAGATCTCAAGTCAAAGAGAAAACATAAAACAACAGTAAAAATTATGTGGCATCTGGGGTCTTCTCACTGTTCATTGGCGCCGCAGAGGCTCTGGATGATGGCTGGCATTCCAGGATTGTGCTCTTTGTTAGGCAGAAGGGCAGTGCCCCTTCACAGCTTGTTGTTTGGGGCTGCAGATGTTTCCCACCAGCCAGGGTACAATCTGTAGCTTGTACTCCAAGCTACCTGCACAGGTGTATTCTGCAACACATCTGTGGGCTGTGAAAGGCGTACACATGAGAGACTGGAATGTAGAACGAGACATCCTCACAAGTACTATATAAAGCCTGTCTTTAGGGCCCACCCAATGATTGATGCACAATCAATGCACAAGGAACACTTTTGACACTTCCTCAGTAATCCTCCCTTTTGGACGGTGTACCAAAAGCTGTGTCATGTGTACCATTCAATGTAGCCAAAGACCCCCAACCCAATCCAAAAAAACCCAAACAAAACCATACTCACACAAACTAACAAAACCAAAACCAACCAACCAATCAGAAAAAAAAAAAACCAACCAAAAATCCCCAATCAAACCAAACCAAACCAAACCAAACCAAACCAAATCAAGCAGAAATTTTAGAGTTACTAACAGAATGAAAACCTAAAACACTGAATCAAATGCTGAGGAAATGGGCCCATAGCATTATTTTTTGAAGAAAACCAAGTTTAGTAGGGAGCAACTTGAAGCAGTTTCTCAGCAAGACTTTGAACTTCAGTTTTGGAGGTATCTGTGTAACTAACTAGCATGAACAAGAAACCTTTAAAAGTAAAGATTCTTAAAAAATATATTAATTTTATTTTGCTTGAGTTTGGTCTGTGACACTGAGAGGTATGGCAAGCACAGGAAATACTCTGTCATACAGTCACAGAAACATTGGTTTTGCCATTTCACTGATAATGGTCCCGTGTTTCTTGTCTTTTACATTGAATTCCCCAAATGTCACAGCAAAACAATTAGTACAGATGGTGATGTCAGACTTACTGAAATAAGTCTTGCTCTGGTACACTTGATAGCACTTAAGGTGCTTGAGTTGCTCTGATGTCAGTCAGAGACAGCGAGTAACATTGCATCTGTGTAAACACGGTGTCCTCTGAATGTTCTAGCAGCTTGTCTAGTTTCTCTGGAAAGCTCTCTGGAGTTCGCTCACCTTTAGAATTTAAATCCTGCCACCTGCCACCAGACTAGAAACCAAAATTGCTCTTCTTCATTAATCTACAGCAATAATTTTTCCTAATTAGCTGCTGTCCCTATCCATGAATGAACTGTAAGTTCTAGGGGCAGCACCTGGACTCCATTTTGAGTTATTCTGCCTTAAGTGTCACACTGTGTAATGCACTGTACTGAATGTTGATGAAAATTCTGTGATCCCGTGTGTGTAAACTCACCTAGCAACCTAATGGGAAACATAGCTGTGAAATACGAACTCAGGCCATCTGGCTGTGGATACTGCTGTGTATCAAAACGTTTCCCCACCTGTGGTGCTGCTCACACGCGTGCTCTTACTAATGGAAGGCTGAAGCAGTGCCCGCTTTCTTCTAGAACTGCACTGTTGGCTTTTGATTGGTTTTATGAGGGATTTTTGTGGTTTGGTTTTTTGGTTTTGTTTTGTGGTGCTTGTTTTTTTTTTTTTTGGTTGTTTGTTTTAGTTTGTTGTTTTTTTTTTCTGTATGTGTGTTTGGAGGATGGGTTTGGCTTTTTTTTTCCTTTTTTCCTTGTTTGTTTTCCTTCAGGAAAGGGAAGCAGTACTCCGCTCGAGCGGTAATGTTGCTATGGGCCACTCCCGCTGTGGCGACGGCCGGGCGCGGCCATTTTGATCGCGGGCGGGAGGGCGGCGGGGCGCCAGCCAATCGGGGGCCAGCCTCGCGCGCCACGCGGCGGCCGCGCCAACGGCGTCGGGCGCGGCAGCGGCGGTAACTACGGTAATGCAGTGCTGAGCAGTACCGAGTAACAGGGGATAACAACAGGTAACAGCGGATAACAACGGGTAACGACGGGTAACGCTGGGCAGTGGCGGTTAGCGGCGCCTAACAGCGGTAACGGCGGGCCCGCGGCGCGGAGGGGCAGCGGGGTGTCCGCGGAGCTGGCCGTAGTCGGTTCAGGGAAGGCGGGGCCGTCGGGGCTGTTGTGAGTGCGGGAGGGACTGGCTGGTGCCTGCTCCCGGGCGCGTCTTGGGAGCCCGCGGGGTGGTGGTGGACAGCGCAGCCCTGTGTTGATGCCCGCTCAGTGGTGTGCGGTCTGAAGTGGCTCCCTGAGTCGGTGTCGGTCTTGAGTGGGTGCAGCATAAAAGCCCCGCTATTTTTACCCCGGGGCTAACCGGAGCTGTGTGTAGCTGGGTGCTGTGTAACATCCTTAAAAGGAGTTGTGCCGCAGGTCCAGTAAAGGGTGCCTGGCCCCTGCAGACCCCCAGGCCGCGCTTCGCAAGGCGCCAACCCCGAGTGAGCGCGGCTCGGCCTCCCCGGTACCCCGCAGGCCGGCGTGTGGCCGTGGCTGCTGCTGGCAGCGCTCTTGGGTGCCATCTGTTTTCCCACCGTACAAATTTGGCCAGCTGGTTATTTTAATCGCTACAAACGCATATAACTTCCTGAAAACTCCTAGCGTGGAGCTGGAATTTTCAGTTTTACTGTGTGCTGTATTTCTTGTAATTTGTCACCCGCTAGTGTGATAGTGGATCCGTACTGAGTAATTATCGTCTGCATACATTCTCAGAGCCAGTCAGGATAGTCTCAGGTGATGTCAGATTGGTGGTATCACTGCCTTCAGTGCAGAAGAGTTCGAGTTTATATAGTTTTCCGTTTGGAAAGCGCTGTGGGTCTGATTAGTTTGTCTTTTTTTCTCCTTTCCTACAAGTGGGTTAAACTTCAGTGGTAGGATCAGGAGCGCCTTCCTTTAGTTAGAGGTATGGTGTTAAGATGTTGCAGTGAAAGCCCCCATGAAAAGAGTATTGCTTAAGTTTAAGCCGGAGAAAAAAGGCTAATATTTTGCTCATTGATACATCACCAGAAGGCATTTGGTGCCTTGAAACTTTTGGTCCTTTTCTGAATCTGAAGCGTTGGATTATAATTCAGTCACTACTGTTATGGTCGCCACAGTGTCGTTATTAAATGCTGGTAAATCAGAGCTAAAAAAAAGTAAAAGGGTGTGGTGGAACTTTATTATTAGAGCTTATATTTTATGAATATTGCATTTCCAATAATTTAGATGCTAACGATATTTTTTTTTTTACTAAATTATGCTTTTACAGATGGCTGTCCTCACGTGCTTTTATCTGTCCAGTAACTTGTCTTAATTTGACATACAGAATACTTGAGAAGATTTATTAACTCTTTCTACTCTGTGACAAATAGGAAAAAAAGTTTGCAATGTGAACAATGTTTGATAGCCTGTGTGGAATACTTAATTCCACCTTGACTATAAATAAATTTACCTTCTAAGTGTACTGACAAATGTTCCTATTTAGTCTGTGGAATTACTTAACCCTTAATAGCTATGTCATAGCAGTATTTAGAGATTCGGCTTGGAAGTTAGTAGTGGTTTTCTATGTGGGTACTAAAGTATAACAAAACCTTATGCCTGAAAAGTGGTTACTGAATTTTATTGGGATGTATATATCCAGTATGCAGTAGCAAAAATATTTAGGCAATCAAATTTTATTATGTATGATGAGAGTTGAGACTTTTAAATTCTTTTAAACTCTGAAGTAGCAGAGAAGCTCACAAGTAGTTCTGTATGTTTCTCTTGATGTTGAGTCAGGGAGTGTCCAAGGCTTTTGGGCAGACCTTGACTATATAAAGTCAAATCTTAAGATGAAAACAAGATTTTTACAACAGTCAGTGCTTAATGATCATGGATTTTGTTTCTTGATATACCTGTTAGCGTGGGGAGGAAAAAAAATACAGATCACTTGTTTTTTGATGTCTGGGTTTTTTTTCCCCAGCCCTTTACTCATTCAGCTTTACTTGCACAGGTAGTGCGTGTCATAAGACATAGGGTTTTTAGCTACACGTTAAAGATGTGCAAATGCTATACAATATCCAAGAACATTTCCATGTTTTGGGTATGTGTGTTGAATTGGCACTGTGATGCAAGATAGTTTTATATTGAAAAAAGTTTATATATTTCTTCCTCTTTCTTACTTTAGAGAGAAATTTATCACATAAAAGAAATGATTGAGTCAGTCAAATTAAGAAGACAGTGCATGCTGGATTTCTACTCCTATTATGAACATCTTTGTGAACTTCAAGGCTCTCTCCCACTGAAATCTGTGAAGGCTAACATGACTCGTGGTGCTGTTAATCTAATAGTAGATCACATTAAAGCTACTGATTGGGCACCACTTCTTAATGCGCTCAGGCATAATAAGACTCTGACTTCTATTGGAATAAGAAGTTTACATCACCACGGTCTTGAAGAATCAGGTCTGTATAAAAGATAAGTATGTTGGTGTATGCATGTTAGAATTCTTTGCATAAAACTTCTGTGTGATTGAATACATGGGGGGAGGAATTGTTACACCTGAGGAATTATTTTAATTTAAGAAAGTACACAAAAAAGGAAGGTATGATTATAATTGCTTTTAAGCCAATAGGGACTAGATTTTACTGACGTGTACTTTTTGTTTTTCAGTAGGTATTGAAAGATACAAAACTCATTTTAAAAGGAGAATTCCAGCAACTCTATCAAAAGACTTGACTGGCCAGCTATGCAAAGCTGTGAAAGGCTGTCTCAGTATATCAGATGTACTAAAAAATTTAGACCTACAGGGTTTGCTTCTGAGGGAAAGAGACCTAGCACTTTTAACAAAGGTGAGAATGTAATAATATACAAATAAGTGGAATATATGCCCAGAACACAGAACAGTAGCGAGTAATCTTTCTAAGTATTTGTTGCAGACAAGGATATTTCTGTTCTAAGATACCTTTGTGTAGTCTTTACATATATATATGTATATAGAAGGATTCTGCTGAGACATTTATTGTAACCTAGTCTTAACTGAATGTGTCAGAGTCCCAAGGCTTGTTAGAAAGATCTTAGCAACATCCCCGCCATGTGCTTGAGGCATATGACATACGTTCATGACTGAAACCACTGTGTGTGTTTGTGATAGAAGGGAAGTTGTGGGACACCAAGGAGATAAAAACTGGTCTTCAGATGTGTTACTGAAAAGCTCCAATTTGCTTGTGAGTGGTTTCTGGGAAGGGAGGTTGCTGATGGTTGCCCACAGGCAAGCTTCCTCTGTGCTAAAGAAATGAACCTACTTAAATTGAACTTTTGCTTGTTTTGACCTTCATCTGAATCACCTGGAGTTTCTTGTAAGGAACAGACTTGGGTGACTTGGTGTTTTTGGGTTTTTTTCCTTTTTTTTGCTTTTCAAGCTGGATAACAACATTGTTTCTTTTATTCTTAAGGGCTTGGCCACAGCTTCATCCCTGGAGAGTGTCTCTTTAGCCCACTGTCCAATTGGAGATGGAGGGTTGGAAAGTAAGTTCACAATCAAAACCTATAAATATACTTTGATCTTTTTAAGTTTCCCAATAGATAAGCAAATTTCTCAGTATTTCCGTTCCGGTTTTAAATTTATCCATGGAAATGAAAATGACAGTCTTCACTTTATTCTGCATAACGCAGTAGCATTTGAAGACTTGAGTTTCTTCACTTCAGGCTAGTAAATAGCTATACTACTTTATAGTGATGTTTATGCTTTTAAATAAAACAGCATTCTTACTTCTTTATTCTTACCTGATTTTCTTAAGTTTCTGTAAGTAAACTGAAATCATTATGTTACAGCTCGTTCAGATAGTCTTTGCTGAAAATTTGCTAGAACATTCCTGAATATATACTAGAAATGTATAAACTTAGAATACATTTAAGTGTATTTAAAATATACTCTGTATTTCAGCACTAGTTGTTTGTCAAAGCTTTTGGCTGTTAAAGCTGCCTCTTAATAGGCCGCTGAAAGAGTGTGTTCTAATAATATGAATAATATGAAATTGTGTGTAAATAACATGCATGCTTTTGTTTTCTTCAGAAATCTGTCAGAGTATAAAGAATACAGCTACTATCAGATTTGTAAACTTCACGGCATGTAGCCTCACGTGGCGAGGGGCAGAACATATAGCAAATTTATTAAAGGTAATGCAGTCAGCTTTCTTAGAACGGAGTGTTTGTAAGAACTTAATAAATTTAATTTTTTACTTTTGTGTTAAAGCCCAAAATCCATTAAGGCACTTAATGAGGAGCTGATGTGAATACCAAAATTAAGTGTACGTTTTTACAAAAGCTGTGCCTTTATATGACAAAAGTAGCTTAGTTTACTGGTGTGGGATTTAAATTCGCTGTTTCTTAGAAAAAAACATAAAGAATGGAGTAAAGTGTTTTCTTTAAATGAGGACTAGGCTTGTAAATGTCTGACACCTGTTTTGGGGGTGCTTCTTTCATTATCGCTAATTATGAGAAAAAAATATCAAGTATTCTTAGGCACTGGGTAAGAATAGTCAAGTTTACAGTTTAGAAGCTACTGACTAATTAATTGATCAGTAGTCTTCTGCCTAGTGCTATGTTTTAAATAGCGTTAATTGTGATTCGACATAATTTTATAGTATGTATTTATGTCAGTGTGCCTTGAAAGTGTCTGTCAAAAGAAGGTGATAAATGCTTTGTAGCCAAGTTTAATAATTTGCATTGCAAACTGGGCAGTCACAACAAATGAGTTACTGGTAAGGTTTGAGAATTAGTTATGTTCCTTGAAATCAGGAACGGTGTACTTATACCAGCATATATTTCTTATACCAGCATTCAAGCCACTTGATTTAAGAAAGGTAACTTGTGATCATGTCATCAGTTATGACTTTGCCATTGCAATTATTAACAGCTTCTTTGTTTGCAAAGCACCAGGCAATAAGAAGACACGGTGAAGCTTGGGCTGAAAGCCTACGTTACAGGAGACCTGACCTTGAATATATGTCAGGTTTGAGGAGGATTACTTTGAACTGCAACATGCTTGTTGGAGATAGAGGAGCAAGTATCTTGGCAGAGTGTCTAGGAGAGGACCTTTGGCTAAAAGGTATTACGAAGTCCTTTCACTAATGAATAGCAGAGTAATTCAGGAGCTTCCTTATATAGTAATTATAAACATATTGATGTACACATATTGAGATATTCCATATAGCATAGAACTTTGCCTACACCAGCAAATTCTCTGTGTACTTCATGTCTGGATATTACTAGTTGCTGTAATGATGTCTGCAAGATCTCCATATTTCTATATCCCTACTACTGTCTCTTATACTACTGCATCTCTTAAAATATAGTAGTGTCAGGCAGAAGACTTAAAATTGTCAGTTGTAACAATTTTAGCCAGAGGAGTAACTCACTCTGTAGCTTGGAAAGAGTACAATTTTTTCCAAAGAAATCTCTCTTCCTCTTTATAAATACCTGAATACTGTTGTATTATCTAATATTGTCCTTCATTATTTTTGAGAATGAATTTGTTCTGCAGTATATCTGTTACTATATCTAGTAATTATACAAAATTACTAGTGGTGCTGATGTAAATCATAGCATTCTGTATGTGGAATAAAATACCTGTTTTATAGCTCTGTTTTATAGTTTGAGGCAGGTCTACAGATAACATCCATAGTAATGGAAGAGGATCAGATTAGGGAATAGTTAAACTGTACAAACAGCAGTCCATAGACCTTAACGGGATGCATTTACAAGTGCTGAGGGAGCTGGCTGATGTTATTTTGAGGCCACTCTCAGTAGTCTTTGAAAGATCATAGTGATTGGGAAGGGGGTGCCTGAGGACTGGAGGAGGATAGCTAATGTCATGCCTATTTTCAAGAAGTTTGTGAAGAAGGATCCAGGAAACCACAGACCAGTCAGTCTTACTTGGATCCCTAGAAAGGCAAGGATGTGCTGCCATCCAGAGGGACCTCATCAGGCTGGAGAACTGAGCTGGTGGGAACCTGATGCAGTTTGAGAAAAGGAAATGCAAAGTCCTGCAGATGGACACGAATAATCCTGTGCACTAGAACATGCTGGGGCTGTGTGGCTGGAAAGCAGCTCTCCTGGTTCATGTTCTATGAAATGGAGGTTTTCAGCAGGATTAATTTTTTTATGTATCAACTATTAAATTTAATTACTAGCTAAATGCAGTACTACCTCCACTGATTTTTTTTTTTTTTTTTTTTTCCCTCCTTAAACATTTTAGCACTTGATTTGCAGCAGTGTGGAATATCCAATGAGGGAGCCAGGTCATTATTAGCTGCTCTTCAAGCTAATACAACATTAGTGGTACTTGACATAAGAAAAAATCCATTAATTGGTATGTATCTGTGTCTGCATTTATTCTCTTTCTGTGTTTGTTGGGTTTTTTTTTTTTTCTTCTTCAGTAACTATATGGGGAAATGTAAATTGCTTTTAAAAAAAAAGAACATGCCACAGTAATTTGCTAAATGTTTTTTAAATTGGTAAACAAGCAGGGTAGGTAATGTGTACTTACTGCTCAATGATCTGTTGGTTTGCATAAAGAGTTGTCTTTTACAGAAAATTCTTAATAAAGTGTTTTAATTAATTTTAGGTCATGTTCTGATGAAAAAAATTATTGAAAGAGCTCTTAAGAATGGAAACAGTGCTGATTCAGAGGTATGCTTTACACATTTTGGAATGAGTTTGGGGTTTTCTTTGTAACTTCCATTGCAATTTTTTTTAAAGGGTGACTTCTTTCAGAATGAATCTAGAACAACTATTTTAGTTCTAAACAGAACTTTGACTCAGTATAAATAAAAAAACACTGTCTTAGGGAAAACCTAAAATTACTGTGATGAACATGTTACTGTATTGGGCTTTCTGTATGATTTCTTATGGAAAAGCTGTCAGATGTAATAAAATCTGGATATACATTTAATAGAAGGAAAAATGGAAATGTGTGTGTATTTGAGCATTACCATAGAAGGTTAACTAAATATTGCTCCAGGACTGCTGTAGGGCTTTCTACTACATGTGTCCTTGCCGACATGGTAATAATAACTTCTAATTAAAAAGTAAAGAAAACTACAGTTTAAAATTTATCACTTTATTGATTTTAAGATGTATTTCTTGTCTTTAACTTCTGTAACTAATTTTTTTTTTAAGTTGCTCAAGACTGTCCTTCCCAATGCAGGCTGTCTATAAGAACAGAGTTCAGTTAAAGTGCAGTACCCCATTTCACCTTTGTCTAACAGTCCACACAGAGTTCACAGTAATGTGCATAAACTGAGTATCTAGACATTTATGATTATGTATACCATTGAAATGTACAGAAATCTGATTCAGTTATCAAAGCAGTCCCAGCAATCCCCGTCCTTGTGTTGTAATCTAATGCTCTTTGGGGTTTTGAAAAGACTAAATAAAGACAGAGCTGTGGATGTGTAGGGACACTCTAATAAACTGAAAATTCATGTATAGAATTTCTGGAGGATTAAGATAGTTCCCCACTTCAATCACTAGAAGACCTTATTTGAGAAGTTGATGCTGGTTATGAAGAAGTACTCTTTCTGCTTGGCAGATGCAGTCAAAACTTGCAAAATGTCATAGGGATTACATGAAAATAACATCTGCGTGGAAGAGTTAAAGATAATTGGAAAGTGAAACAATGGAAAGAAGCAACTCTGGGAAATCTGCTTGACTCAAGCAGAGTCAAGCAGATTTCCCAGATCTTGAAATCCAGGATCACTTGACTCAAGACATTAGTTTTAGAATTCTTCATACTTCATTAACGACATGGATGAAGAAATATTGGCCACTGGATTTCTAAGTAGCTTTGCTTCTTCTGCCAGTCACAGCTGTCTTTCCTTCCATCCTGCTTTGTGCAAAAAGCAGTTGGTTGTTTTTCAGTAGCATGTAGTTGATTCCCTTAGCTGTTTTTTTAGGTTTTCAAGAAGAATTGTCTACTGCTAATTGATGCCTTTGCTAAAACAAAAGCTACATATTTTAGCAGCTCTATGTAGCAGTATAGTGAGCTGTAATCATAGATATGACAAAGTGCAATAGGTGGTGAAAGTTTGTGTAGTTTCTGAGAGACTGAATAAAATAAGGGAAAATCCATTGAAGGTGTCTACAAAACAGGATGCTTTCAAAGTATTCTTTTTGTATTTTGGTGTCTTTATACTTGGATACTTAGATGTACAACAACAGTAGTAGGCATCCAGATGAGACAGGCTATGGGCTAGATGAACTTTAGGTTTAACCTAGTAAAGCTGCCCTTTTAGGTGTCTTGTAAAACAAAATTAAAATGACTTCTGATTGTAGAAGCTTGTAATTTAATTTTACTCTTTCTGGGTGTGTTCTAGTTTAAAATGATGCACAGGGACTAGATCCAGCTGGAGACGCAGCAAAATTTGTACAAGGATTAGCTGAGTCCAAAGTGAAAAGAAAAGGTTTTTATTGACAATGATAAATTTGGATTAAACTTGGTTGGTTAGAGCACAGTAGTGGGTGGCATTTTGATCATTCTGATGCTTTAGATGGAAATAGCTCTGGTGTACTGTTCCTAGTTACTCTTATGTTGTGGGATGTAGGGCTTTGTGAGACAAGTTTTGTGTTAATGTCATCTGTATTTTCTTCAATGACTACTTCAGCACTAGACCCTATATTAGTGATACACACTGAAGGGTAAGTGCAGGGTAATTTTAGAATATCTACCAGGAGTAATTAAACATTTTATCAGGGCAAGGAGAGCCTTTAGGAATAGAGCTGTTGCTGTAAGGAAATGAAGTTTGAAGTACAGTTGTGGCCTTTGATCACCACTGTCTCTTAGTTTTAGTTCTGGGCTTTTACTTTGTAAGGATGAATTTTCATTACAGGCAGTAAAAATAAACTTCATGTTTTTTAAAAAATTGACTTTATCAGTAATACAAAACCACATTAGGGAAGCTTTTATTACTCTGGAGAGCTTTGGCCTGAGCCAGTCATTCCTAACAAGCCAGTTTTCTGAGAATGAGGTGCAGAAGCCAAAACTGCCTCTTCATAGGGTTGGTGCTGGAGGTTTTTTGCTGTAGGAGAACTATTTTGCACAGAAGAAAGGATAATATTGGATGGGATATTGTAGTGGTGTTTTGGGAACACTTTCTGGTAATGTAGACGATCATCTGTGTTCTAATGTGGGCTTTGTGAGACTTCTGTTTTTTCTTAATTTTACAGCGTATAAAGTTTTCTTTAAGTGGCAGTGTTCTCCATATCTGACAAGCTACCTCTTTAAATAAGCACCTCTTCAACTGTCAGTTACTAAATTGATTTCTTTGTCTTTAAAAAAACCCACCAAATTCCAGTTTAAGTGGCTGATGTCTCCATCTTCCAAAGATGCTTTGAAAACTAAGCCAAAGAAAAGAACTATTGTCCTAGGAAGTGGTCGGAAAGGAAAAGCTACTATTCGTATTGGTAATTCTTTGTTTTTTCTGGCTCTGGTAAATTTTGTCTTGAAAATTTTATCTTAATGCAGAAGAACTTAAATTAAAAAATGTATGATGTGTCTAAATGTTAATATTTTATAGAACACTTGTCTTCAAAAAACAAATCCATTTCTTTTAATTATATAATGCATTTTCTGTCATCATTGGTATATGTAGGAAGCTTGCTTTTGTTTTTAGAGCTGCTAGATATATGGCTGGAAAAATGGTAGGATATGCTGGCTTTAAAATGCGTGGAAGCATTGCATGTATTTGTTCTGTGTCTCCACAAGTTTTCACTTCTGAGAAGCCTGGCAGTAGTGAGTTATCACGTTCTCCTGCTATTGGAACCTTTCTGTAGCAGGCTGTCCTCTGCCAGAACAAACATACATTTTTTAACTAATGTACAAAACGTACTAATGTACAAAAAGATTTTTTTTTTAAAACTTCATGTAAACCTAATATAAATAGTATGTTTAAAGTAACATAGGTATCTTGAACATTTATAATTAAGTAGTGATAGCTCCAATACGCGCTTTTCAGTAAGCTGCTAAAAAATTTCACTGTAATACATGTCACTGTCTCTCGTCTTGCTTTAGTTATCTGGAAGCAGAGAGGTAAGCATGACCCAAAAGAAATCTTTGTACAAAGAAATGTTGGTGATCAGGGTGGTGGGGGGAGAAAAAAATGCCTGGCAAGTGTGGAGGGTTTTGTGGTTTTTTGTTTGGCTTTTTTTCTGTTTTGGGGTTGTTTGTTGTGTGTGGGTTTTGTATGTGTTTTAGGGTTTTTTTCAAGAGAAGGAGGGAGTCAAGGTGAAAACTATCCTGTGTTCGTTGTGTTCAGAATTAATTGAGATTTTGAATCTCATTAACTAAGTTATGCATTTCTATACCATTACAAAATCAGTTATTTTATTGATGTCAGAGAAACAATAACCTGTGTTCTCACTAGTTTAACTGTAGGAAATATAAGGTAATTAGTTTTCTAGACTTAACAGTTTCTGGCTTTGAGAGAACGTGAGGTAGAGTGATCATCCAAATTAGATTTCTTTGCTGAGTCTATTTTGATGCTGTATGATTTAAGCAAAAACAAAAAGATCAGACTAGTGATTTACTTACTAGAAAATACACATTTTCTTATTAGTGAAGGGAAGAGATTGCTGGTGTCATGTCCTGTAAAAGCGATCTGAATGAGTACTGACTTAATTTTTAATTACTTTTCCCATAAATAAAATAATGTTCTTCACTGTAAAGCCACTAGAAGGCAATCTGAAGCACACGTCTACTGTCTACATGGATGGTCTAAATTCTGACGTGAGACAATGGAATTAGGTGTCTGAAGTTAGTAATGTGAATAAACCCCTTCTGCTACAAAACTTTGTCTCTTTTGAAAACCAGCTTGTCTTGCATCAGCCTAACAGCAGTTAAGTATACCAGTTTATAATCAGAACTTTTTGGACACTTAAGCAAAATTAGACTGAATGGCAGATTTCCTACAGTCCTTTCTATTACATTGTAAATTTTATGAACAGGAAGCTGTGAATTTGTATGTGAATAATAAGGTATAATGAATTCTCTTTTCTTCTGATCTTGCTCTTCAATACAGGATCATCATCTAAAAAATCTGTAAATCCTGGGAAAAAAAATTCCACTGTGAGAGAGAGTTACGCACCAAAACCACTACCACCAGGCACAAAGGGCTTCCTTCCGTGGCGGACTGCAGAACGTGCAAAGAGATGCAGGTGAGGTTTTCATAGTAGAAGGGAAAACAGTAAACTTGCATGACAAATACAGTAGAGAGCAATGTTTGCTTTTTAAAATAGGATTTGAAATTTACATACAGAATGTCATTATCGTTTTTTCTGTTGGTATAAATTTTGAGGATTTTACATAGATTCTTCTCTAGCAAGTATTTAAAATAAACAAAAAAGCATGGTAGCCGTAGAGTTATTTATATGCAACAAAAAAACCTCACCACAACCAAACCTACCTTGTTTTACTTATAACAAGATAATGAATAATATCTGTTATTATTAATTATTAATGTATTAAACAAATATAAATTATTGATATATAATTATAGCTCATATATTATAATACAACTATATAATTACATATTATAATAAAAATATATAGTTGTTATAACAGAAATAAAATTACTATTGTTAATAATAATTTATCAGATGTATCATAGCTGAAGAGGCAAGTAAGCATTCTAAATTTGTAGTATAGTTGCTTTGAGATATCCAGTTCGAGGTGCTTAGGTATTTACCTGCCTCTTTTTTCTGCTTCACCTTACCCAATACCCCAATTATTGTGATCATCTAAGAGCTCTAAGTTAAAACTGAAACAAACTTACACATGGAAGCTGTCTCTTGAAACAGAAGTTTTGATTTTGTTTTTTTGGGTGTTTTTTTGTTTGTTTGTTTGTTTTAATCTATTCCTTAGATCTTGGCCTCTCAAAATGGAGACTATATAACTATTTGAACAAAAAAATTACTTAATGCTCTATGGCAACTGTGGTTATTAAGCTTGTTTTTCAAAATGCTGAATACCAAATTCTCCTGTTGACTTTAGTTCAAAATAATTAACTGAGTAAGACGCCTATTGAAGATAATTAATTTTAGCATCCAGTAGTGTTGCTCTAAGTCATAATTAAGTAGGGAGTTCTAATCAAAATGACAATGTAATGAGGCCTGAAGGGATATAGTGCAGTGTCTGATGCTGTTTATGTACTCCATCTATCCTAAAATCTTGTGTTTGGAACATTATAAACTCACTTTCCTCAGAAGTATGCTTTTCTTTTTTCCTCTAACTTCAGAGGTGGGGCAGTGGAATGTGCTGGAGAATTGCCATTGAAGATTCAGGTACTGTTTCTCTCACATAATGGTTTTGTTTTTAGTGGGTAGATGCCTGAAAAAACAGGAAAGTGTTACCAACAGAATCTCATTGTCTGAAAGCTAAGACTGGAACATACTGTTAAAGATTGTCACTCATAAAAGTGAGAAAAGGTAGTTTACATCAGCATTTGGTTGAAGCTTCTTTCATGCTTAGGTTACTTCCATTTCTGTCTCTGTATCTTTTGGTTTCCTAGTCCTATGCACTAGCTGAGTTGGAGTGTAGGCACAATCCCTCCGTAGGCAATCAGAATAGCTAAAAGCGTTTTTCTCTGAAGGCTTTGTACCATCTTTTCTGTCTTGGATTTGGATTATATGTACTTGTTTTTGTACCTGTGAGCTGCTCTAGTAAACCTACCAGGAGAAGAAAAACCCCATCTTTCTTCCTTCTCCTTTGGATTTCGTTTCCAACACAGAAGAATCTGATGGCTGCAGAAGCCACCAATTATCCTCTGCTCTGGTGTAGGCTTCCCATTGACTCCAGTCCTTTGGAAAAATATGGGCTGGCACAGGATGCTCGTGGGCAGCAGCTCCTTTGACCCATCCCTCAGCTCTGACACGGGTCTTCCCTGGCTGGAATGAGGGTATTGGTTCCACCATGGAGCACCTCTTCCTGCTCCATGGTTTTCCCTCCACATTTTCTCACTCTTTTTGTTCCTGCTTCTTTTGTCTGTCTGACATTTTTTGCCTTGCAATGGGTCAGCTGGGACTGGCTGTCTTGCATGGGGAAAGCCTGGCTGTACCTTGCAGGGGCTGACTCTACTGATAAATCCTCACCACAAATACTCAACATAGGCACACACAGGATTGAATTTTTTCTGTTTTATACAAATTTATTTCAAAGTTGTATGGCTGGGAAATGTGTATACATGGTAGGGGTCTCTGGGAAACAACTGTGTTTAAATTAAGCTTTTGATATGATTTAATCTTTGATTTTTGCTTTTGATTTTTGTAATGCTATGAGTGGACATATTTTTCTTTTCTGTTGTAACTAGGGAGGTGTTCCTGTGAAAGTGACATTAGAAAGTGCCTCCACATCTGAAACTGAAGACACAGAAGATTTAGAGTATGTTATCCAGCGGCCTGATTTGGCAGAATCATTAGATAAGACAGATATAGCACAATATCAACAGTTACAGGTAAGGTTCAGTGCTTTAGACTTGATTAAGGCAAATTATATCAATTAAACCATGTTTTATTCAGAAACTTGTAATTTAACAAATAACCTGTTTTGAAGAAGTATTTCAGAATAACTTAATGCAACTGCACTATGTATAATTACTCTGTTCCAGTCTTGAATCATGGTGTGCAGATCTTTTAATCAGTGTTATTGCTTGTAGTATTTTCTTTCAAGTACTTCCTTTAAAAAAGTAATGTTATTTCTTATAGCTAAGATATAGTAATGACTGTTATGTAAAAATATCTGAAAGTGTTTGAGTTCCATTTTATATTTGAGCCCAGTAAATTTTTTCATTTGCTTTCTATTATTCTACTTCTTTGATACTTAAGAAACTTAACAGTAGTGAAACAGTAGTGAAACAGTAGTGAAACATTTCTAGAAATGTCTTGACTGAGAATGTTCTTAGAAAAGAAAGGGGTGGAAAAAAAGATACGTATCAGTGGCTCAGTAATGTTGCAGAGGTAATCTAGCACTATTATAAGGTAACACCCTCAGGCAGAATAACTGAGTTGTTTCTGAAGTGTTAAGATTTGAATTCTGTTTGGAGAAACCATTGATTACTTCTGTAAGTAATATCTACAGTCAGTCTGGGTTTGCTGGTTGTTGTCAGAGCACCCTAGTGGGTGAATGTGCTGTTCACATGTGTAAATATTGGACTGTGTACCTGTCTTTGTCTAAGAGGAGTGAAGTTAAGCTTTAACTTGCTAGGTATAGCAGTAGTTGGAATGTTTAGGGTGGGATAGAGTTGTGGAAAGCAAAAGGACTGTACAAATACTTCATAAATAACTACCAGCCTTTTCATCTGTGTTCAGGAAGATTTCAAGGTTTTCACATGTTGTTGGAACTTAGTTTTGTAGCAACTTTTGATGTCAGTGTGCAGTGTATTGACATTGCACTGTGTCATGGCTTCAACGCTTACCAAGAGCATTGTGTCTGAAGTCATAGAATTCCATACCATGTGCGAATTGCTCCAAAAACCTCTATGAAGGAACTACTGTGCTTGCAGAAATTTCGCTTTTGATGTATTTATTTTTGGTGTTTGGAGAAGGAAGAATATTGTATTTAGGACACACGGCAGAGGCAGGCAGTGTTTTGTGCTTTGGGGAAGGGTTGTCATACTAACTTAATATGTCAATATTAGCTGTAGTACTACATGTAGGGCAGCTGTAAGGAAGGGACAATTTGTGATTAAGTTGAACTTCCTTGGAGAAGACGTATAAATTCTGGCAACCTACCCAAAAATTTTGATTTTTCTGTGCTTGTAAAGGTTCAGATTTTTCTAACTTTCTGAATTTGAAGACCAAAATACTTTTTAGGCAATGGTTGCTTATCAGATAGTACCATTTAAGCAATTTACACCTGCTTTTGTGCCTCACTCATTGTTCCTGTTACCTCAACACAAAGCAGGTTTCACATTATAGCAGCATCAAACTATCAAATTGGCACCACTGAATTGTCTATTTCCCCTCTGTCAGTTATTGCCATTTCATTTGTTGCTTCAGTTTTTTTCTCTTATGCCTTTTTTCAGGGTTCTCTGATCATAAGACTGTCATTAAACAGCTGTTACTGCACAGCAGCTTGTGAAGGGAGGTGCTTGGAGGAGCTGATCCAACTGAAAAGTAGTCCAGTGTATTTGGTGGTAGCAAATACTTTCAGTAAATGGTAGCGCTAGAATAATCATGGGAATGCAGAGTGGGAATAAACAGTGAGAGGTGGGAATTCCTTTAACTGCTTTGTCAAAAAAAGCTGTCCAAACGTCTCTTGGTGTGGCTGAATGAACAGACTTTCACCTAAGTATGCACATCTTTGAGAACTTCTCTACATCCTTCTGCTCAAAAAGGGGCTTTAAGCGTACTACTTACTGAAACAAGTACTTGAGTTTTCATTAAAAAAAAGACTTAGCTAGTGAAAGCCTAATTTCTGCTTAAATGAAAAATAAGAACTGATAAATATTCTTTCCTTCCACTAGAGGGAATCAGATGTCACAGTTGGTTTTGATGAAGTGTGTAGTTGAGGTTACTCCCATACTTTTAAATTTTAACTAGGAGTTTAAATGGAGAACTTCACCTTTAATACAGTTAACAGGGCAACTCTTTCTACATCTCACTACTTTGTGAATTACAAAGAAGTAGAGATTGCACTGTAACTGTTCTTTTTAAGTATCATGCAGTCAAGTAGAAGAACATAGCTGATTAGTTACTAAATTTTTAAAGTATAATTTAATCTTTTAAACTTCAGTTTTGTACCTCTGTCTAGTGTTGAACAGACATAGTGCTTATGGTAATTCTGAGGGCTAGCTATATTTTTAGTATTTAGTTTAATCTTAAAAGTCTATCAGTGCTGTCTTTCTGGGCTATAATACTTGAAGGCTTAGTCTTGTAGTTTGGATGTACACTTTTTTAACTCTGATATATTTTAATAACTTTCTCTGCTAGAGAGCAATAGGGCATTGTGTCAACTAGAGAATTTCTTAAAAGCAAACCAAAGATTGAAGTGTACATATACTTGTAATATAATGGCTAGCTTTGATACTGCTTATGAGAAGATGCAACTGCAGTGTTCAATTTTGTTATGAATTCAGCCCGTAACCATGAAATACTATGTACATCTTGAGTGTGAAAAATCAAGTTTAAACAATACTGCAAAACATCTAAATTTCTATTTAAAAAATCATGATCATTTGATTGCTGTCTAAGTCATTGACCTTTGATGTTGCAAACCAGCAATTTGAAGAAAAAGGTCAGTGCTTTCATCTTCAAAATTATGTAAAATCCGTCCACAACAAAAATACTACGGTTTCTAAAGTAAAGTTCCTACTAGAGTTCCTACATCCTAGAAACTTCAAAATAGACATAATAATATGTACACACCTGCAGTATAAATGGAAGGGTAAGAATTCTAAGAAGACTGTGGTAGCTGTTACTGTTCTTCAAAGCTAGGTTGGGAGATTTCAGGTTGCATGTCAGGTTGTCAGTGTGGAACATTATGGTTTCTACTTTCTGTGCTGTTAGAGGTTTTATAGATCCCAGTGACTTCCACGTGTTAAAAGGTAGATGGCAGTAAGATTGTGGTATTTTTGGATGATTCTCCTTAGATTTTTGGCTCTCCACCCTGTGCCTGCAGGTTAGATAGTGCTAAATCTGTTTTGATGCTAAAATGTGAGTACGATGAAGATATGACTAGCTTTCTACTTGAAGCGTTTGCTTGGTTGATGCTAGTTAGGGATTTTAGGATTGGGCTTTACTGGAGTAGTGACAGATCCATAATCATCAGTTTGAGTGATTGTCGCTAGGAAGGCTATGTATAGAGAGTGTTCTAGAACCTGGATGTTGGATTCAGTTGCAAAAGTACTTCACAATTTATGACATCTTTGCATCTGTAGAAGGTTTCTTTTTACTATATATTTATATATATTCTATAGCACACCAGTCTTCTTAGCGATAGCTTATATGAAGTGTATGCACTTGAATAAGCTTTTGCTAGTAAACAAACTATTCCAAGCTATTTGAATCTTTGATTCTCTTTAGAAGTGGTTGATACGGTATGTACAAAAAGCAGTGTCCTTTTACAGGTATGTGCTTGTATACAGAGTGAAAGGGAGAAGTTTTATATACTATTAATTTGTATAGTCTAACCCATGGAAAATAGAATAGCTTGATAATTTGAACAATTTTGACCTTTTGAACCATAAGATTATTAAGGTGTGCAAGAACAAAAATTCGTGCTTGTCTTTCCGGTTCAGATGCTGTAATTAAAGATGATAATGCTCTATTAGGATGCAAGAAAGTGTGGTGTTGCTAGTCCTGACTACTCTTACTGAAACTGAGCTTTACTACTTAGACCCAGTAATTAAAATACAAGTTTAGGCATCTCATTAATAAGACTCAAATATATTTATTAGGTGTTTTGGGTTAATTTTTATTCTTCTTAGTTCAACACTAAACTTGGAATTGTGAAAAACTTTTTACTGAGGAACTAATGAAGCCAATTAGAATGAGTACCGTTCTTACCTTCAGAGTTTTGTATTCTTACTTTTGAGACTACAGTTCTTCAGAATTTTGTATTTGTACAGCTGTAAGAAGGAATAAAATCCTGGATAAAGAGTATAGTTGGAAAACTAGATATGGGTGTTAAGGATTTCTTATTAGAGCCCAATTTGAGCTTTTGATAATATATTTGGTTAAAAATGATGCTTGAAAAAGTGAAGGGGAAATAGAAAAGAGCATACATTCTTGATGGTTATGTCATAAGATAAAGAGATTTGGGCTGTAATTTCATGTGATCTATTGCAGTCCTACAAATGTGTTAAGTGAATCACACTTACTCCTACTCTGTCTTAATATTTTGCATCCTAGAATTATGTACTGGTAGACCTCTGTCTTGTATTTTTGAAGAATATATTTGGAATGCTGTTTGCCAGTTGTTTTTTTATTGCATGTTAGTCTGACATTTTGAGATAAACTTCATTTCACGTGTTTTGATAGTTGGAGCTGGAAGAATGCATGGAAAAACTAAAGGAAGAACAGAAAACTAGAGTAAAGGTTGAGGAACGATTACTAGAGGTAAAGATACTTAACTGTTAATGGTCTTTACTTTTAAAGGAGGCACTTGCTCAGATAATCCACTTGCTTAATTAGGAGTAATTTTCAATGACCACTAGTGTGGTAGCTTCCAGAATTTCAGTTCAAAGTCATGTGGATCATTTACTGGTCTTAAGGGCAGTGATGAAATCTGTGTTTAGTAATGTTTGTTCTACTGATACTGTTCCGGAGCCTTGAACTCCAGCTCAAGCTGCTCTTTCAATGTGTTTTATTCCTTTTCTGAAACACTTATGATCTGGGGCATCCTGATACTCGTTTTTCTCAAAGTGATTAAATCTGTTTGCAGTGTGTACACATAGATAGTTCTTCGTCTTCTGACTCACTTACCATGACTTGTGCTGAAAAGCTGTGTGTTGCAATTGTTGTTCAATTTATTCTGTACCTTTGATTTTTATGTTTTGTTTCTGCAGGCAATAACCATATTGGATGGTTTTCTGCATGTCAGTTGTTGTAAAGTGCAGTTCAGCTTTGACAAAACTGAACAACTTCTAACAGTTAAATTGCAAGTTCTTATTCCCCTCTGCTGTTGCTGACTTAAAAATATTCTTCTGCATGAATAAGCTGAATTTCTTGTATCATAGTTGTGTTTAAAGTAGCACATAGATTTGGTCCTTACATGTGATTTGGAGGGGAGTGAAAGTGGTGTTGCCTTTTGAAATATGAGCTGCAAGTGTTATCCCACAATAGAGGGAGTAGAGTAGATATTTACAGAGGACTCTGCACTTCTCAAAGACAGATTGTAGCTCTTTTGTTTAACTATCCCCATTTTTCTCCAATGTGATGTGCACCAGTGGGCTCTGCTGGGTTAGATCCTTAAATGCTTTTTTAGTCTAAACACCCCCTACAGGGTATCTTTATCAGGGCTAGGCTGGTTGGATTTAGACCTTGTCCCAGGAGGTGGAATAAACCAAATAGCATTAATCTCTAATTAGTTGCTTATTTATCAGCTATGGTGCATTACATAATCTGTAATTTTTTCGTCCTCACATAAAAAATATAAGACAGCCTGTGGTAGTACTTGACTGCATAGTTGTAGCCTTAAATGAGTGAGTTAGCACAAAACCTTGTATATCCTGCAGTTATCATGCAGTTTTCAGTTCCATTTTGTTGATTTGATTAATGGTCTATGTCAAGAAAAATGGAATCATCTT
Source organism: Pseudopodoces humilis (assembly GCF_049639895.1). Lineage (NCBI taxonomy): Eukaryota > Metazoa > Chordata > Aves > Passeriformes > Paridae > Pseudopodoces > Pseudopodoces humilis. The sequence continues at coordinate 42,462,574 of NC_142203.1, read as the reverse complement.
AAACTTTCAGTTTTGGGATGCACAGTGCAGGGGAGAGGTAAGAGTAGTATGCATTCCTGCAATACAGAGGGGTGAATATAAGGAGGACATTGACATTCATTAAGGTTTTTCTACTAGTAAAATAAATTCTTTGGTGTTAACATGTCATACAATACATGCAAAGTAAAAGCATAAGAAAGCTAAATTTTTCTGCTTGTGGTTGCTCTGTAATATCCTGTGCATCACTGACAGTACGGAGCCAGTGGTTTTGAATGCCTGCAGGAATATCTATGGTAGCATAGAACTGTATCTGTGGATAAGCAAACCTGCACACAGCTCATGCAACAGTGCTCTGAAAAGTGTGGTACAGCAAACTCTGGATCTTGTTAAATCAGTTATTTCAGATATTCTTCTCTTTGATGCTGCTGTTTAGGCACACAGAGGTGAGGTTTGATATTCTGGCATCTTTTAAACTGAAAATGAAAGACATTTCTTTTTTTTTTTTTTTTTTATTTTTTTTTCCCTTGCATAGCTGGAAATTGAAAATGCAAGATTAAGGAGTCTAAATATCTCCCTATCCAAGGTTCTTCATTCACAGTCAGTAACCAGCATGATTTTGGAAGATGAAGGTGTTCTAGGCAGCATTGAGAGCTCTTTCCAAAAGTTTCATGCTTTTTTAGACCTCCTTAAAGATGCTGGGTAGGTTGTCACTTTAAATCTTGCTCTTTTTCCTAAGATCTTTCCAAAATTATCCTCACAATGAAGTGTGCTGCCTGCTACCCCACCAGATTTCTAGGTCTGTACTCTCAGAGAGCAAAGGAAAATAAATTAGCTGTGTACCTATTGTTTAGTCTTTTCCTAGTGGAAAAAGCATGATCTATGTGCTGTTCAGCTGAGTTCATGCATTTGTCTTTGGGAAAGGCTTTCAAGAAGCCTTTTCCAAAAGAGTAGAAAACTCCTACTAAAGCACGTTTCCAAGTCCTTAGTGAATCACCTTTGGGTCTTAGCATGCCCACAATATGAAAGGCTCAAAATGCAGTTGAATTACCTTCAGAAAGTGTCCTGTTACCTTGTGCTCTCCATTCACTAATTGAAGTATGAAAATACAGATGGATGAATCTCCAGCCTCCAGGAGGTGGTGAAATGGCCATCCCTGGAAGTGTCCAGAAAACATCTGGATGTTGGTGCTTAGGGACATGATTCAGTGATGAATTTAGCAGTGTTAGATCAATGGCAGGACTTGATGATCTTAAGAGGTCTTTTTCAGCCTTAATGATTCCATGATTCAATGATTCTAACTTACTGTAAAGTTCACCCTGAGGCTGTTTTCTAATTTTGCAACAATCAGTTTGTAGAGTTGCCATTACTACAGGAGTTTCAAACTTCTCAGGAAGGGAAAAATGCATTTTCACTATATGAAAAAAATATCTTCATATGGGCCCTATATCTATTCGTAGCAATAAGAAGCTGCTGTGAAAGTTACAGAATCCTAATCAAGAAGAATGCTTTCTCAGTAAGCTTCTATATATCGTATGCTGTGCTATTAGTTAATGACTGCAACTTCTCTCTTTTTACTGAGGCTTAAAACCTACATGTGATTGGTTTGGCCAACTTCCAAGCTGGCAGGTGACCCAACGTAATAGTATTTGTGAAGCTTGTCATCGACATGTTAGAGATTATGCAATTTGGAGATGTGCACCAGTTTCTGCTTGAATGACAGAGTTTTAATCTTTGTTCTGCCTGACATGGACTCTCATAGTCAATATGCTGCCCTGACTTCAGTGCTAACTAAGAGAGCTTCATTCTCAGCCTTGTAACACTTGTTTTGAATCTGCAGGCTAATTTGTGCAAAAACAAGAAAACACCTTCAGCTACTTGTTTTCATCTTGGTTAAGATACTTTGAGCTTCACATAAAATAACAGAAAACTATGTTCAAAGCTTTAAACAAATTCTACTTCTGATTTTGAACGTTTAGTCTTTTGAAGAGTAAGAATAGTTTTTGTGTTTTTCTATTAAACGCTTATTTTGCAGGCTTGGACAACTTGCTGTAGTAGCTGGGATAGACCAATCAGATTTTGGTATTTTGGGGCATCCACAAATGAATTCTACTCTCAGTAAGCCTGTGAACATGGTATTGGAGAAGTCTTTTGAAGAGGAAAGACAGGAACATACTGAGAATAGCAAAGTAAGTCTTTAGAAGGAATGCTAGAGGCAGTTTTACTTGATACTCTTGAATGTATTTTTCAGCTGTTAATCCCCCTCTGATTCATGAGGTTTTTACCACAACTCTTTGCTATGGCTGCATTTATACAGATCATAATAATTCAGTGATTAATGTAATCTTCTGAAGTGTTTACCACTTGGAGCACAAACTGCAGTATTTTATAATGTGTTAAACTTTGATGGTAATTGTGTTGTTTCCTAGTCTGAAATAGGAAGTTCCAATAGTGGTATGCATCCATTCGAATTGGAAAATACCATGATCAGGTTTTTCAGAAACATTTAATAATGAAGCATAGTGTTTCTAAGAAACCTGATCTTACAAGAGAGGCTATACAATGTACCTTCTGGAAACCATAAATTATCTTGTAAATAATTGCAGTGTATATGTCCAGTCCTGATAGATTTTTCTGTAGCCATGACATTAGTTTCAGGCAACTACAATTTTGTAATTGCAATTTCTAAATATTACGTAAGGTTTTAGGTTCTACTTTGTGAAATAATAGTAATCCATCTGGATTTTTCAAAGGAGATATTAAAGCTCCTGTAACAAAGAAAAAAACACAGGCTTTTTTAAAGGCTGTTAAAAATTTAGATACTGGCAGCCTATAGCTATGTCCAAGTTGAATAAAACTGTACTAAGAATCACTCTGCATTCCAGTGTTTGTTTCTTATATCCAATGTCTTCCCCTCTAACTGTTCCAATTTCCTCAAGAGCACATGAGCTCCTTAAATATAATGATAAAAATTTGGGGATTGTTTTAACAGTGTGGAGAGAATTTTCAGTTTTGCAGTTTGAAGACTCTCATTCTTACCTCCTAGTATTGGTGATTAGCTTGCATTCTTGTAGCAGCTAGATGATGTGGTATAGAGTGTTGAGACTAAACTTCAGTGGATTGCTAGTAAACATAAAGAATTGCAGGTGTTTCAGAATGATAGATGTGCTTTAAGTTTTGGCTGCTTTTGTGTAACTGATATATCCCTGTAGTATAAATTTCAAGCTAGATGTGAAACTGTAATGTGCGTGCCCTGTGTCATTATCACCCTAGTTACCTTCAGAAGCCTGTTCTGAAAGGTGATAAAGATCATGCAATTGCTTTTACCTCTGCATCTTACCTACATTAGGTAAAGACTGTTTTTTTCTGCAGACCCCAGTATATTTGGCGTTGCAAAACTCCTTTTTTTTCCTCTAGTTGTCTCAGTTTCTTCATTGGAATCTTCTGTTTCAGACCAGAGCTGGAGATGTCCAACTTCCTCCTTCTGGCACGTTTCAATCCCAGACATTTGTGAATAATGCCTTTTCATCACTTAGAGAAATAAGAGAAGTTCAAGCTGCTGGACAGCCGTATCAACCAGGTTCGTGGAAGGAAAATGAAGCTCAAATAATTAACCAAAATAAAGAGGATAAGCCTGGAAGTACTACTCCAGTATTATCTGAGAGGATAGTCAAACAAAATGAACAAGCAAAAGGACGTCACTCAGCAAGGCAGTTGACTCCCAGTCTGCATTCATTTTCTGATTCCAGTGTACAAATCAAAAGTGATGATAGCAGAATATCCAGCAGTATTCCTGGTGAAAAAAGCCAAAATTATTCCTCTAAGAAATACATCTCTGTAGCAAATGAAACAGCAACTCCAAGTAACGGAATGAGAGGAGACAAAAGTAGACTGCAGGTAGTAAATGTTAACTCTGGAACAGATACTGTAGGATCTGGGTCTGAAATACAGGAAAGTATACAAAGTGTTGCCAGCATTTGAAATGGTTCTAAAATGTTTGAACTGTTTTTTACACTTGCAGGATTAGGTTTTGGGTGTTTCAGTATAATGAGTAAGTTTTTTGTAAAGTTTTATAGACTTAATGACTTTTTAAAACATTGCATACTGCTCAGTATTCCTGTTTCATGTTTTCATTCCTTGGCACTAGATTTTTAGTTTTGAAAACACGTGATACACCTAAAATGGTACCCATCAGTTTGTAAAACATATAAGGCATTCTTGACATACGGATTTCATTATCACAGATTTTTTTTGAGCTAATAAAAGTTAATTTGAGTACTGTCTTTTTCTAGTGTTTATTTTCAGTGTATTCCAGTGGGAGTGCAGAAGTGGTTTTGGGACAAACATCAGTTCCTGCCTAACAGTGTGGGTATGACATTCTGAAGATCAGTGTTAAGTTTCAGGGTCAAAAATGAGCCCAGAAGCATCCGTATAATAAACCTTTAATACAACCATTGTTAGTGCTATGATGCAGATCGTAGAACAGCACATGTTGGAAGGAGCCTCTAGAGGATGTATAGACTAACTCATTGCCCTCAGGACCTAGGGAAATGTGAGAATATAAAACTAAGAGAATTACAATTGTTTTCAGACTCATGGTATTTACCTCTGGCATCTTGTTCTTGTCCTTGTGCTCAGGCAGCTAGTTTGAAGCTTCTGAGGCAGAATATACTTACTACATGCAGGAACTAGGCAGGATGATTTAGGCTGATCAGGGGGAAAAAACAGCCTCTAACTATTTTTTACTCAGTCATCTGCTATGTGATTTCTGGAACACACAGAATCTGTAGAAATTCCTGACTCTGGTTGCTTGACAAATACAAAAAAAAACTCATGAATCCTCAAATGCAATCCTACAGAGCAAATAGCACAAGATTACCTTAGCTATTGCAATATTGCACAAGTAATTGCACAATGAAGGTATGTTCTTTGTACAGACTTCGTCACTTCAGAATATTAGAAGGTAATACATTAATCTGTTATTTTTTATATATTTTCCCAATTGCTTGTCTAATTCTTCAGTCAGTCTTTGTGATTTTGGTTTGACTGAACAATTACATCCAATCTTTATATTCAGCGGTAAAAGGCCACCTAGTCCCTTTTAAAAGAAATTCTAAAGGTAATCATTGAGAAATGCTTGATAAAAGTATAAATTCAGAATTGGTTTATTTGTGATGTTAGGAGTTAGGAATCTGTTACTTGTCCCTAAAAATACCATGAAAAACTTAGAACAATTTATGTATTACATGCTCAAAAGCAGGTGATATTAAGTACCTTGCATGTTAAATACTTGCTTTTCAATATTTGCATTAAGAGTATGAATTACATCAGAAATCACCTTTAAAAGCAAAATTGACCAGGCAGTTTGCAATTTAGATAGGCATACTTTTTTTCAGTGAGTTAATACTTAATTTTTTTTTTTTCTCCTGTTAAATCAGAAGCATGAAGGATTCTTCATGTTACTGGTGCTATGGTATTTCACTCTAACTGTGAGAATCTGTAGTGCATAACTATATATACTTTATATATAGTTGGATCCAAAATTGGCAGAGACAATGAATTGAAGCTGCTAGGGGAGAGGTATTCTTTATAAGGCTATCATGAATACATCAGAAATTTCAAGGTTTTTTCCTAATGATTTAAAAATTCATTTGCAAAAAGTATTTTACACTTAAAAATGTATATTTTCTATATATACTTAACAGTATTCTAATAAAAAATAAAAATATTTTTATTTTAAATTACTAAAAAAAACCATTTCTACTCTGACTGTAAACTATTTTATTGTTACTGTTAATTAATGTTTTATATAATTGTCTCTGTTCCTGTTTGACATAAAAGCCTAAAATCAATAGGCCAGCTATTTGCTAGAGAACATGTTACTGTTTATTCATAAAGCTCAGTAATTTTTTCTCTTTTCACTTAGTCTTCCCAAGACCTACTCTTCACAGTTCAGAACTTCGATCTCTGAAAAACAAAATAGCCCCAAACCCTTACTTGAACCGCCCAAGTGTAATGTTTCACCAAAATTTGCTTATCTCATGAGTTTGCTGGACCAGACATCCCAAGCTGCCTCCTAAAATGCTTGCCAGGTTGCTGTGTAGTCAGCATTATTTGTCTTCTAATAATGACGTTGGTTTGTCAGCCGTGGTACCAGACAGAGAACTCGTGTACACGTGCTCTCCTTTAGTGAGCTGATTCTTTTCCAGCAGTAGTCGATCAAGGTTTTGCTGTCCAGCATAACCTGAAGTCACAATGAACCAAATAAAACTTCACTGAAAACTCTGAAACTTCACTTACACTTTTTCTTTTAATTTTTTTTTTCTATATATGCATCATAGTAAATACAGCTCTCCTTGCTTTTATGTTAATTACACAAATCCATGTTCACCTGCAGGGACTGATTTGTGGCACTTGAAGGGTCCAAATCTCTGTCAAATTGTAGAACTCAGAAGCATTCCTGGAAATCATGGTTTTGAAAGCTTATACTGGGTGACTATGAATTGATAAGATTCTATGATGGAGTTAATGGTTTTTGATGTAATTAAAACATTAAATCACGATTGCTGCTAGCAAAATACTAAAATAGGAGAAATCTCAATCAAGTACAGACAAAACTGTAATGCGACCTATACTATTTCTCTTCATTCTTTTCATCTGCAAAAGCATAATGATCCCTTGTCCACAGCAAAAAAAATCACGTTTATACATTCTTTCCAGTTTTATATATTTGCCATCAGTGCACAGTATGAAGAGGATTTTCTAAAGCTTCTGGGTGACAAGGCTTCCAGCAGAGTTGTCCTCTGATCTTGTGGGAGCTGCTATTTTTGACTCTTCTGGTTGGGCTGAGACTTCTGTGAACTAAAAACTCCAATACCTGGTATTTATACCAGTGCTCTGAGCTGATACCAGCACCAGCTTGCCTCGTTTCTATTTTTGTTCTCCAGCTCTTCGTGCCAGCATTTGAAATACTTTTTTAACTCCAGAGTTTTAATTTCCCTTGTGGTTTGTGCCACACAATTAGGATTCAAGATTGACCCTGGTTGGATGTTGAAGCATGCTTTGTAGTAGTGGGCAGGCTTCCTGACCCAATTCCCCAACCTACACTATTTCTGACTGCTTCCACCAGTTTCCTAGCCAGACTGGAGTTGGAAGTTGCCTCTCTGGGCCTACATAGGTGCTTTAGATTTAATACTGGAAAAAGCCCATATGAGTAGCCTGTATCTTTTGATCCTACTTCTGCTTGAGACATGAGTGAAAATTATTTTTAGTCACATTTATGTTGCTACTAAGCATTTCAGTAGAGGTTTCTATTTAATGATAACTAAGTTTAATAACCAGAAGTAACATAGTTGTTCTGGGTGTTGGGGTGTGAGACATACTTTAAAAATACCTTTGTGTTTTGAAACTAATGTATCCAGCCTGTGATGTCTGTGAAGTTTGCTATCATCTCTTAAAAACCGAGGAGGTTTCTGGTGTCTGAAAGGAAGTTTGGTAGGTTTTTCTTAAGCTGTAGCAATCATTGAAATGAAAGTTATCTTTGCTCTAACATCAGCGTCTCTGTTCACAATTTTTTAAACAAAATAACTTCCATAAGATGAAAATCTTTCAGCTAAATACCAGATCAGGCTGTGTCTGTAAATTCTTTTTGTGGTTCCAGGTATTGGCTGCCTTGACAGAAAAAGGAACAAATTCAACTAGTCAGTATTTCTTCAGTGAAACAGTTGGTAATGAAAGATGTCATTTTATGTCCATCTCAGTATTCACAAAATAATGGACATCAATAATTTCTTTTAAAAATTCAGATTTCTGTACAGATGATTAATGTTGATGATAAGCCTGGTGAACATCCATGAGACTAACATAGGGTCAGATTATAGGAAACACTGGGCAATCTAGTGTGTTCAAGAGCTGTACTTTACACAGTTACATATGAGAATTGTGAATCTTGTCCAAGGTACTTGGAAATTATGGGACTGTAATGCCCGTCTGTTTTCAGTTATACCTCATGGCAACTTCTGTGAACTGACTTGGGCAAAATGTTTTGCCCTGAAACAATAATAAAAATTTGAATGAGCTGAAGTCTCTTTCTCTCAGTTACAACAGTTTTGGTGTAATACCTTTGTGTTTTCAATTAACCAAAGTACCTGTAGAAGGAATGCTTTAGTATTCAGAGATATTAAAAAGTACTTAAATGTAGTATTTTAATATTTAATGAAAGAGTGGGTTGTTTTGTTGTTTTTTTTTTGTAACTAATACCTAAAAATAATCTTAAGACACGTAAGTATAACTTTTGCACAAATTACTTAAGATTTTGAACTCTTGGATTTCATAAAAAGTAAAAAGATACCATGGAGCACATTAAGAGTGAAAGAGTGCATCATGCATCAGGCAGTTGTGTCTGTGCATGTGTGTGCGCGTTTGTGTCTTCCTACGTGTGCCTGTGTGTGTGCCTCTGACGCCCACCCCCGCCGGCTCGTGTGCGCTGCGCCCGCCAGGGCTCGCTGCGCCCCGCGCCGCTGTGGGGACCCCGCGGAGCGCCGCGGCCCGGCCACCCCCCTCACACCGCCCGGCCCTCCACTCACACCGCCCCGCCCTCCACTCACACCGCCCGGCCCCCCCCCTCACACCCCCCGGGCACCCCCCTCACACCGCCCGCCCGCCCCCCTACCGCCGCCAGGCCCTCCCCTCACCGCCTCCCCGCGGCCGCGCTGCCAATGGGCGCCCGGGACAGGGGTGGAAGGTGCCGGGCCCCGGCGGCCGCGGGTTTATAGCGGAGGGGTTGAGGGTGTGGCCGCAGCAGAAGTGGCAGCATAGCAGCGATGGAGGGCGGACGGCAGGTTGCGAACTTCGGCGCCGGGCCAGCGAAGCTGCCGCGCTCCGTGAGTAGGGGCCGGGCTGGGGCACGGCGAGCCTGGGTGTCCTCGTCCCCCCGGCTCCCCGCGGGATTCCGGCTGCAAAGCGAAGGCTGGGGAAACTAGTAAATAGTAATTACAGAAGTTTACCCGCACAGCGCCGAAACCTCGTGTCTTCTCCTCCAACGAACTGCAACAATAAGCTCGGATTTTTGGTAGCGAGCTCGAGTGTAGTTGTCGGAATACTCTATAGGGTTTTTTTGGTTGTTTTTTTTTTGTTTTTTTTTTTTTTTTTGTTGTTTTTTTTTTTGTTTTTTTTTCCTGCTGGATGATATGGCACCAGCACCTATATCATTAGTTTTGGGATGGGAAGTAGGACCTAAGCGCACACTCTCTGGAGTTGATAAATAGCATGGTAATTCCCTGAGACGCCTTTTTATAAGAAGTTATAGTGAGTGAATGTGGTGTACACTCAACCTTCTGGAAAGTTGCATCAGCAGCTATGGATTATCCAGTTACATATGGAGAGGGGTGGTTTCTGTCGAACTGTACGTATCTGACTTTCATTTTAAGGGTTATCTGCTGTGGAATTCTTTTTGTTGTTGTTGTTGTTTTCTTCGTTCCCTTCATAGTATTCTTCGTTATTTTATGTGTTACTTCTTTAAAAAAATTCTTTAGATGAACAGATTTGTTGCGGAGCAACTTTCTTTTTTTTTTTTATTTGTTTGGGTTTCTTTCCCCTTCTGTCTGTTTTCTCGAGGAAATGTCCTTTGTGGATAAGGTTGCAAAGAAATTTGTTGCAAAGAAATTTCTTGTTCTGTGTCGGGCTTTAGATTCCAAAAGGGGCTCTCACAGGCACTGCCGCACTACCCAGCTCTCTGACAGAGACGGCTTAAAACTGGATTTAAGATTTGAAGAGTGCAGGTGGGCACAGCTGAGCTCGCTATTATTAATCTGTTTACCCTCTTGAAAAAGCAGTGCTCTTGTGTGGACTGCTGTATCACCTCGATGGTTTGTTTCTCTTGATTGTGGGCTGATGCTGCCCATAACGCATTCAGACTCGGTGAGGCAAGAAGATGGAGCAATTCATAGATTATAATGGATGTCGTAGATGTCTGTTGTGAGGCATGTGCAGATTTTCTGATGAAAAATGTTACTAACAGGATTAGATTTTATCAAGCAGTTTAGCAAACATTACTCTAAACAGTCTGTGTCTTCTCCCATACTTTTTTTGCCTCTTTCTCTGGCATGGATAAGTTCGCTTATAAAATGTGGTGGTTAAAACTTCACAAATCTTGGTTGACCTTTTGGTAGCCAGCTGTTACAGTTGACAGGCCATGCAGACACCCTGTCAGCAAGGCAGATTTCTTGTTCCTGAAATTGCCCAGAGAGTGCAGTTTCTTGTCAGATTCTAGGGTTCATGCACACAGCATTTATTTGGTGGCTGTTGTACTGGGGCTCCCTCTTCTCCTGCTTCTTCAGGAACAGCCAAGAGTGTTCTGGCTCTCAGACAAGAATTTGCCAAAATCAGAAGCTGCAGATCCAGTGGTTAGAATCTAATGCTACTTCGTTGATATTCAAGAGCTAGGGGAGAAGGCAGAAAAAAAAAAAATGGATGTCTGAAGCACTGCTTGGCTAGGATTTTAGTGATTTTTTTTTTGGTTGTCTCAAAATTTTGCTTATTCCTTAACTCTCAATAAGATAAAGACTCATCTTCCAAAAGTGTGGAAATTAATTTTGTGGAACCAGTCATTGTCATGTTTGCTCAGTTTAAGGTATGCAATTCCCCAAGCCTATCTTTCTTGTTATGTTTTCTTCAATACTTCGGCTGTCCTATTTGTACAAGTCAAGTGAAAGGATGCAGAATGAAATGGTGGGAGTGGGTATTTAGAATGCTTGCTTAGAAAGAGTATGTATGCACTTCGGCTGTCCTATTTGTACAAGTCAAGTGAAAGGATGCAGAATGAAATGGTGGGAGTGGGTATTTAGAATGCTTGCTTAGAAAGAGTATGTTCTGTAAGGGTTTAGAGTTCCATTCAATGCCTAGAAGTTGTTCAGAAATCTGGAAATGTAGCATTTGAAATAATAACTTAAAATATGGTTTCCACAACAAGCATATGATATAAGTTTGCTATTTTATGGAAAGCCTTAAGCTTCTAGGTATAACAAAATTGTATTAGTGACTATATACTTCTGTTAATCTCACTTGACAAATGTCAAGTTATTGCAACTGGGGCAGCTGGCATAGGCATGATGCATCAGAGACTCCAGATAGTGGAAAGTTCCCTTAATTTATTTCTGGATTTTTTTTCTATTGATAGGTATTATTAGAAGCACAGAAAGAATTGGTGGACTACAAAGGACTTGGTATAAGTGTTCTTGGTAAGACTTAAAAAAAAATCTACATTTTTCATGATTTTGATGTTTAACTGAACTGTTTAATAAGACTTTCTGATCTTGGTATTTTAGCTCCATTTCTCATACCCGTGTGTCTGTATAGATGTGTATAGATACCATACAGATGTATAGCATCCTTCCTAGTAGGAAGGCTGTGCTCTCCTGTGATAAGGAGGAAGTGTCTTCTGTGCCATATGGGTAGCTTCCTGGCTTTTCAGCCCCAGTTGCACAAAAGATTTATGCACCAAGACAGCAAGCATTTTATTAGCCTACGAAACTGATTAGTTGCTAAAAGTAGAACGTGCAGCTGTCTCCTCACAATTTAGATTAATGTTTAAATTGTACACTTACACATGGAAGACAGCCTAGGATTTAAAAGGAATTACTGTGTAATTGTCCTTAATGTTTAATTAGCTTTGCTGTGTGAAGAAGCCTTGCTAAAGGTAAGAGAACAAAACAAACTCCTTTGCTTTATTATATACTTCTTACAGCATAAGCAGCAGAGAAGGTTCTTAGCATGAGGAAAAATGAAACCTTTCTAAAGACTATTTTTTTGCCCTCAAATGTGGTTGTTCCTAGTTGCAATAAGGTTATATGGGTGCCAAATGTCAATGAACAGTATTTGCCTGTATCTGGACAAGACTGCAGGTATAAGTCTTCTGTGGGTATTTAGGAGTATTTCCGTATTTAAAGAGGAGTAGGAACTGGGAACGACAGCCTTCAGGCATTTTGGGTCTGTAGTGTAAAAGGTTTAGAGCTTAACACAATTTTAAAATCAAATTAATGTATTACCACCTTGTTTCATGTTCTTTCTTGTCTCTTTTCCACTGAAGAAATGAGCCATCGGTCCTCAGATTTCACAAAAATTTTAAATACAACTGAAAACCTCATGCGTGAATTGCTGTAAGTGAATTGCTTTCTGCTTATTTTTATGTTATGTGTGTGCTAGTTGTATCTATCTAGTAATCTATCTATCTAGTAATGTCTAATGTGGAGATCTTTCCCTGAAAGCACCTCTTTGATGGTGTTTTTCATGCATGAATACTGTGTATCCTAGAGTAATAACCTTGGGGAGGACACTGATCTTCTGTTTGATTCTTATATTTTTGAATGTGACAAAGGGTTCTTATTGGGTTAAAATTGATGTTTTTTATATATCTAGCTGAGTTTGTTTTGAAATTTTGATTTTTATCACACCGTCATAGAATTCATGAAGGACCTACAAGAAATAAGTGCAAACAATAAAAATAAGTTCTCTAGTGGTATAAATGTGATCTGCATGTTGTCCGTAAGTCCTACTTTATTAACAAAAGTTCTGTGGATCAGTGTTAGAATCACTGATCAAGAGACCTTTTCCTATTTGTAGAATGACACATTTTAAAAATTTTGAAATAAATATATAACAGATTAGAATTACTCTTCTTATAGTAGTTAATAATATTGGTCATTTAACACAAACACTTGACCCTCAGTTATAGCCAGAATCACTGACAAAGGGATTTTAATGAATAATTTGGATATGTAATTTTTGTGATTGCATGAGCAGCTCTTTATTGCACGTTCTATGCTTTACTGTACTGTTGCACTTTCAGACTGAAGGGTCTCAAAGCTGAGTGCTACTGTAAGCACTTCTGTGTGATGTTCTTAGCCTGACAGAAAAGTCATGAGGCTAGCAATAGATAAAATTAAAAGCCAAGATTAATTGTGAGGAATATCTCTCAAGTTCGTGTGTAGAGCTACTTAGGAGTGAGTTTGTTTAATGCAGTCCCAGGCTTGGGGACAGAAAGCTTTTTTCCAGCAAATTTTTATCACTAAAATTCATAGCAGTTACTCTTAAATATTTAAGTTGTTTCTCAAGACCAGTGCTGAGGTAAGTTAGTGGGACTTGATCTAAACTCTAGGCAAAGAGTCTTCTGAAATGACAGCGTTCTTTCTCAGTCACGGTTAAATGCATGTTTTTATATATGCATCAAGTTGTATGCATCCTATGTCATCTGGGAATAACATAAATGGTTATTTCTTTTATGCAGAAATATACCAGACAACTACAAAGTTATTTTCCTTCAAGGAGGTGGATCTGCTCAGTTCAGTGCAGTCCCTCTTAACCTTATTGGTTTAAAGGAGGGAAGACAGGCAGATTATGTGGTTACTGGAGGCTGGTCGGCAAAAGCAGCTAAAGAAGCAGAGAAGTATGCCAAAGTAAATATTGTTCATCCCAAATTAGGAGCCTATACAAGTAAGTTGATGATTGCATCTATCCATGTGAATACTTAGCTTTTTGACTTGCTCTAAAAGTGGACCCAATGTAGTTATTGGGCTGTTGAATGTTAACTAGAGTTGACTGCCCAGCACTCAAAAGAATGTCTGCTGCATCTCTCCTTGTCCACCACTGGGAGATTTATTAAATGGCTTAACAGTTTCCACCAGAAAAAAAACGTGAAATGGGGCTGAGCAGATGCCAGAAAATAAGTGGCAAGAAACAAATGTCTAAGTAGGAAAAGTGGTCTGGGCTCTCTCTGTTCTTTTAATATTTAACTGAGTTCTTAAGCTATTCACAGGGATATTGTGAGGTATTTCAATTTCATGTACACTTGGTAATGGGATTGCTGTAAAAGTCAGAAGCAGGTCTGAGATTTTAACCTTGTTTACCCAGGATAGGAGAGACCTGAAATCTGTTACCTCCTTTTAAATTTCCTAAATTCTGTTCTTTCCCACCACAGTGTCAGTGAATATGCATAGATAATCTTGGAGCAGGAATACATGAGATGTAGTTTCTATTCCTGCTATTCTTGCTCACTTTTCTTTCCTCTGGTCCAAATTGCAACGCTTGAACTAAAAAGAGTGGCAGCAAGAAAGACAAATAATATCCCCACATAAGTTAGTGTATTAAGTGGTGATTAAGGCACTAACTTGGAAAGTAATTTTATATTCTGTGAGGCACAGGAAGGAATTGAACCTAGGACTTTCCAGTCTTGGGGAGTGTAATTCAGCATTCTGTAGCTGTAGATAAGAGGAGAGGCAGTAAATAAAGCTGGAAGCAATAGCACCATCTCCCACCCCTCCCTTCACCTCCCATTAGGTCCCAGAGGAGAAAAGAAAGGAAGAGCAACTATTTGTTCTATGCCAAATCTGTTCTGTGCTGTCAGGACATGCCTGTATATTGCCTGTTGACAGAGGAAATCTTAGTTTTGTAAATCAATTGCAAAGCTTAAAATGGGAGAAAGGTAGGTAACTTTGTGTTTGTTCAGATTGGGCAAGACTTAAAAGCTTCTGAGATTGCACAGAAAGAGAGCTTTAGAGAAATTTTCCAGTGAGAATTTGGATGTTCCAGTGGTTCAAAAGGCAGCAAGAAGATTCTTGGGCTCAGTGTTTGAATTCTTCTGAAATGCTGTTTTGAACCCCTTAGGGCAGTAGTTTGTAGTCTGGAATTGCAAACTGGATGAAAATAATTTGAAGAATAAGGGGTGAAAAACAAAGGTTTTGCAAGCTTAATGATGGCTCACCAGAGAACTTTGGGAATGCATGGGTGTATTGGCTTTGCAGGTACATTATCTTCCTGGTAACAGCATGATTAATAGTCTATATGGCAAAATTGTTTTTGGTTTATACTTTAGTTTCTTCAGGTAAAACTGCATGCCAGGAAGTCTCCAGTGACCTCTGGGTTTATTTTTTGTTTCTTAGGCATTCCTGACCCAAGCACTTGGAATCTTAATCCCGATGCATCGTATGTGTATTATTGTGCTAATGAAACTGTCCATGGTGTGGAGTTTGACTTTGTACCTGATGTCAAAGGAGCAGTCTTGGTTTGTGATATGTCATCAAACTTCCTGTCCAAACCTGTGGATGTTTCCAAGGTAAATAATTGGACACAGTGACTACACATAAAGTATTTTCAAAATTTAATATAGTGAAGCACTTTGAAATGTCTGGATGGCTAGAGATGCTGAGAAGTGAATTATTAATTGTTTTGTTAATTGAGTATCTGATGATGGATAGAAGTGTTGAAATTTCAGGTTTGAGATTTCAATGTGTATTTGTTTTCCTTTTTCTCATAAAAACATACTTAACTAATTATGTTGAAATAGTTCATGGAAATAGCTGCCCAAGATTATTTAGCTACTGGTGTGATCTTCACTGACGAAGAACATGCCTGCTAGATTAAAATAACAGCTAAAATAAATACCTTCTAAATCATATTTATTCTGTTGATAGTGTATAGCTAGAGCAGGGTACTGTGAATCAGTTTTTTAATCCTGCCTCGTACATGAAAATTCTGTAACCTCTTTTACACTCCTGAAGTTTTCTCTGCCTCATGATTATGATGTCTGTTTCATAGATAGTACAGAGGCAGAACATAGACAGTTGCTATATTTGTAAAGTATACTGTGAGTAGAAGTGTTTCTGACTAGTGAAAAAGCATGTTTGACCTTTCTTACCTGTGTGTAGCAAAAAGTAGTTATTTATGCATTCAACTTTGCTTTTCCTGATCTGCCTCTTTGAACAGGTGTATTTTATGATGACTGTTCTGAAATACCAGATGGATTGAAAATACTGTGAACTGTGTAGGAATTTGTTTTTAGTAAATTTTCTTGGAGTAGTGTGAAATTGCAACAGGCTGCCTTGAGAATTGTTTGCAGCTATTAAATAAACATTTAGGAAACTGTTGTGAAATTCGTTATGATTATCTTCCTCAGCTGAGTAGCCGTAAGTGCACTTTGAAATCAGAACTTCTGCTGACTCTTCTTTTAACCTACAGCTTGCTAATTTTCAACACATTCTCTGTTCTGTTCAGCTGACTAGTATGCCTGGGCTATTACTCAGTAATAAGATCCTCAAGTGAATTCATGTACCAAGATTTTTCTTCTTCCTTTTAAAGTTTGGTGTGATTTTCGCTGGTGCTCAGAAGAACGTTGGCTGTGCTGGAGTTACTGTTGTAATAGTACGTGAGGACTTGCTGGGATTTGCACTGAAGGAATGCCCTGTTGTACTGGATTACAAAACACAGGCAGCAAATAGCTCATTGTATAACACTCCACCATGCTACAGGTAACTCACCCTGCTATGTGATATCCCTTACTCAGAAAGCTGTCGCAGTGCCATCTGCCGGTCTTATCTAGAAAAGCTTCCAAAGTTGCGTATTTGCCCTCAAGCCACTGGTACGTTGGAGTGTTTCACGTGATTCCTGTGAAAACATGCGCAGTGTCCAGCCCTGTGACTAGCAGGCTTTGCGTTGCCTAGTGCGACTTAGCCATAGAGGATGTAGCCTTTTTCAAAGTAAATATTATATGTCATACCTCCATTGTAGAAGTTGCAGGATGCAGTTCTGGTTTACATGAGCACAGCTCTAGTCAATTCATGGTGATGTTTCTCTCACTGCAAGGAAGTAATTTGGCACTAAGACTTGCTTCTTGATCACTAAATACAGTTTGATTTAATTTCTTCCTGACATTGTTCTCAGCATTTGAACCTCCAGATCCCCACTGACTTTCTTTACTGGAAAATGGTAAATATTATTGTGATTAAAGTTTTAAATAATATAAGATATTGCAAGAATATGTATTCTTCTAATCTTTAAAAATATTTCTTGTTCTTTGTACGTCTTTCACTACTGTTGGTTTTGAAATGAAACTGTTGAATTTTTTTAAAAGGCATTTTAGTAGTTGCTTTGCTTTGCTTTTTTAGTGGTTGCTCTACTCTTGTAAAGTTTTGCATAATTCTTAGACTGCCATCTCAGTGTTTGGTTTGGCATCCAAAGATAAAATTGATATATCTAGTAATCAAAATCATAAAATTGCCATGTACCTGATGGTTTAATTATATAAGAAGCAGATCAGACTTCAGCTTTTTTTTAAAAAATTGCTATCTTGTAGCTTCTGATAACTAGTAAAATGATTCTTTGCTAAAAGAATGTTTAGGTGTTGAGCCAGTAGTATCTACCCATTCTTAACCTGAAGAATTTTTTTATCAGTGTCCTCTGAAATGATTACTTAAGAAAAGGTCTTCAATCTGGATATAATTTTTCTCCAGAAGCTTTTAAAATTACTTTGGAAATAAAGATTTCCTTTTCATTCAGATAATTTGATAATGCAGTTTTATACTGATGTTTAGTCTCAGCTCTTACAGCTTCTGTGTTCTAGAATTGGAAAATTAGGTTGCCTAATGATCTCTGAGACATATTAAATGTACTTTATGGGCCTAAAGTTCAGTGATTCCTTTATATAAACTCTATAACTTAATTCCATCATTACAATTAGTATAATTTCAAATTTTACTGAATTTAAGTGTCTCTGAATTTGCTGATTGTCACAAGCTGCCTATTGCAATGCCATAGGAGCAGCTATTTTTATCAACAGAACAGTGAATCTTGTGAACATTTGTTTATGCCAGATTTTACAGTACAGAACTTCCCCCAAATTGTGTGCATACTGTACAGTATGTAGTGCTGTAATTATGTATTCTTACTGGCAGCCCGTCTGCCCTGTTGGCTGGGCACACCCAGTGAGAATTAGCTACATACAATGTTTCCAGATTTTGGTCTGATCAATGTAGCTTTGTAACATAGGCAGTATGTTTGTCTTTCTTTTCCAGTGCTTGATGAAACCTCTATTTCATGATCAATTATTTGCCTGACTGCCAAAACATACTGTTTTTGGACACTGTATACTTGAATATGCCAGGTTTTAAATCCAGCCATTCATGTTTTCCAAGTACACAGCTATTTCCATTTGAAAAACTGAAGTTCTGCTTAATCTCAGTACTTGGACAGTGTTGTTCCTCTGATTTGAAATGCAAAACAAATCAAATTCTGCAGCCTTATTTTAGCCATTGCAAAGAACTTCTGAAAAGAAAGTGCTGCTTTAGCTGTTACTCAGTATCTGACAGTAGCCTTAACAAAGTAGTGGGTGGTTAAGAGAACTGAAAATAAAGTTGAACTAACAGTCTTTCTCCTTTTTCATCACTGTCTTGCCAGATTAAACTTCATGCTGCAGACTCACATTGGAGTACACTCCAGAATCCAGAATGTAACAGACTGAAATGTTGGCAGGATGCACATCTGTTTGGCTTGGCCTTAACTGCCTGTTCCAGTTTAAGGAACTGGCAAAGCTTCTCAGTTCTCTTTTTCTCTGCTCTTTTCCTTGCACTTGTTAATGGCTTGCTGGCAAACAGGCAGGAAATATTAACTGAATTTGCAAAAGCTACTTCAGCAAGATGTTAAATTAAATTAAGGTGATGCTAATGGCTTTAACCTCATGGCACTACATAGTTGACTCTTTGACCCTAATCTGTTTAGCTAAATTTAACAATGAATGTGCTATAAAAATCTCATTTGCAAGCTCTGAAATGCATTTCGCACTTAAAATTGTTCCAGAAACATTATTTTAATTGACGTAAAAGAAGGATAAAAGGTTTCAGCTGTCTGGGTTTTTGTGAATGACTCTAAGGCTGACTTCTAAGATTTCACTTGTCCAAAAAGTTTTGCTCAAGGAAGTGAGGGCAAGAGGTGAATGTAGCCCTGTATATTTGGTAAGGGCATAACCTAATACTTCACTTAAATTCTTTACACTGGAGTAGTTGATAGTGTGTTGTCATAAATGTGACAAGATTATGCTCTCAGAGCTGTAAGGTACTTGCTATAAAAGGCAGTCTGTAACCTTGGTTATTTTGCAGCCTTTCTGAAGTGTTCAAGGATTTGGTACTGGCATCCCTTTAGAAATAAAAAGCAGCAAAATTTAAAACAGCCTCCTGCTAGATATGTGTTAGGGAAACTTGCAGGGTAATGTTCTTTGAGCACTCCCTTGGAATCAATAATGAAGGGATTCACAAGAATGAACTTGTTGGATATAGGCCATAAAAACTTGTGAGCAGGTTTTTATGTAAATTGTTGTAGTCGTGGGAAATGTCTGAACTTGAACAAGCTGAGTTTTGTAGCAAAAGCACAAAGGCAAAAGGCCTCAAGGATTTTTTTATGTTGCACTTAGTAACTAGCATTGAAATTCTTGGTCTCAAGCCATGTGATGCCAGTAGGCTTCCAGATCTCTGCTAAGGACTTGACTGGTAACAAATAATTAAGTGTGATGCATCATAATTTGTTTTGCCAAACTTCACTGTTCATGTGGGCAAAAGGTGTTTGTAGGCAGAAATAGGATTAGAGTTCTTATTTTCATCATTTGTGAAAATATGGTTTAATTTCTGGCATGATAATGTATATGTACATGTATTTGAAATTTACTCCTGTATTTTTGCTAGAACAGCTGCACAGGGCAAATGCTATTAACTTTTTTGCTAAATCTGTCTCCTTCTAGGCAGTTGTGTAGTCCCTCTAGCTAGGATCTGACAGGCAGTTATGTAGGCAATGAGTTGGCAGTGCATGCAGCATGTCTGGGGATATCTTTGGGAGCCCTGCAGGGCTGCAGGAAATGTCCTGTCATACAAAGGATTAAGCTGGGTCCAACAGATAATGTGTGGCATTTGAATTTCAGGATATTTCATCTGTGTCCAGAAAACGTTGTCTGTTTAGAGTTGTTGTGACTTGTAAAATAGTCTAGGTTTTGATTTGTTAATCTTATGTGCCCTTAAATCAAACATGGCATTTTGTTGCTGAAGAATTTTATGAACTATTAGACAAGACTTAGGTTTTTCCTGTTTGAATAATTTCACTGAAAAATGTTATTTCCTTTTGCAGTATTTATATCATGGGATTGGTACTGGAATGGATAAAGAATAACGGTGGAGCTGCAGCTATGGATAAGCTTAGTTTAATCAAGTCACGGATGATTTATGATATTATAGACAAATCTAATGGATTTTATGCGTAAGTTGCAATGCTTTTCTCCTTTGTTCAATATTTGCTACATAACCAAACATTCATAACTTTTGAGAGTTTAATTGTATTTTTGAAGTCACCTTTTTTGAGGACTTCTAGGATACTATTTGTGCAAACCATTCACTTGGTAACTGTCCAAGGTTAAGTATCATTCCAGTAGGAAGTTATTTCAGCTTGCCTTGTGTGGATCAGTAGTGAACCCTACAAAAAACATATTCTAAAATTAATGAAATGGGGGCACGGGAGAAGAATATACAAAAAAATAGATACTCAGATTCTGGTTTGTATGCATACTGAATCTCCTGGGGAAATACAGGCCAAAACAGAGAAAAATTGCCTGTAAGAAATTGTAGACACCTTTGCATTCTATTTCCCCTACCACCTTCCAGGAGTCAAAGACTCTGCTTTTTCTCTGTCAAGCAGTGCATTTTATTAGCTGATTATGTTAAGTTCTGAAACACTTCCTGAAATAAAATAGAAAGACCAGACCTCAAAATGGAATACATTTCCTGTATGTACTTCATGCACAGTTTATTTTCTTCAGTTATTTTTGCTGCCTTTCCAAAGCAGATTTAACACTCTTGACTTCTACATAGAGTTGCAAGGTATTTTTGAGCTCACAGGACCTATGCATAGCTAAAACCTGATACTGTAATAATTACAATATTTGCCAAGCTCAGACTACTAATTGACCATGAAACAAAATACTTTCCTTCACCTTCAGTGTAAAAGCAACAGTGCAGGGACCTAATTTATCTTCAAGTCAAAGTTAAGATAGAGCAAATTAAATTTGGATTTTAAATTAAAGCTGTCTGCAGTCATAATTGGTAGGGATAAAGTTTCATCATAATATTTAATACATTCTTCTTATCCATTTAGTTAATGAGAATAGCTTTGCCTTTAGTATCATCAAGATCAGGATTGTGATCCTACTCCAGGGAAATCCTGGGAGTTTTTCATAAACGTCAGAAAGCAAATGAAGCCTTGAAAAAAACATTCTGTGACAAACAGAAATCTATATCTGGCAAGTTGGTCTGTAAGGCAGTGAGTGGGAAATGCAATGCAAATTGGATGGTAAATAGTCAGTTGGGAAAGCAGAACAAGCTTCACTAACTGAGCTGTACGCAGCTTCATAAGCAATACAGTTAAGACTGTGAATTTTTTAATTGTATCTATAACTAAAAGGAAGACTTAATTTGAAGCTGCCTTCCCAGCTGTAATGTGGCACTTAATCTGTGGCATGCTTCCCTGAGTAAGCCATGTGACAAGCCATTTAGCAAATGGAGCCTTTCTTCCATGAAGTGCTCTGTGCCATTTGTAGTTTGTTTTTCAACGTCTGTGCACTGAGTGCACTACTAGCATTAGTAGCAGCTGGATATTCTAAAAACTAAAGCATGGCTGCAGTAATTCAGATATGGGAGTGCTTAGAAGCATAGGCCTTTCTGAACATTATTTTCCTGGTTGGACCTGAGGTAGAAGATTTGCACCGGCAGGTTTTATGGATCTTTTTTTCTTTTCATCATGGAGACATCTGGACAAAAGAACAAGAGAGGAATTAAAAGGAATGGTACTCATTCTTTTCCAAACAGTGTAATAATAGGTATGAAATTAACATGCAGTTTATGAAAACTCATTTATATTGAATGCCTGCAAGAATCTACATCACAGCCTTAGAAAAAAATAAATGTGAAGGCTTCATATCTTCATTATAACTAGAAACACTAAAAAAAAGATATTTAAATCTTCCCTTCCTCCCCTATAATTTCTTGCCTTCATAAAATTGTTGAAGAGAAATTACACGTCTTGAGTTTTCCACTTTGGATTAAATGGGATTTTAGGATATTAAGGAACTGCGATGCATCTCATGTAATGTTGTGGCCATGTATGCAGTGAAAGATTTGTTCTAGGGTACCTCTTCTCTACTTCATGATTCTAAGTAATGCTCATTTAGAAGATGGTCTGAAATCACTGACAGAAGTTTCTAATGTCTATGAAAATTTATTTATGCTGCATTCTTATACTTCCTTTAGTTCTGTTTAGCTGAGTGTAATTCTGGTAGCACTTTTGACTAGTTGAGAAGTGTCAGTCTTTGAAGAGGAAGAGAAGAAACTGCTTTAGACTTAGTCAAAATTCCTCACCTATCCTAAGTAACTATATTTATTTTTCTTTTTTCTTCTTTTTTTTCTTTTTTTCCTTTAATTTGGTCTGTATACAAGCCTCATGTTCGTTTCTCTGGCACAATTTTGAGTACGTCCAGAAGGGTTAATAAGCCTTCCACTTTACCACTTCCATTATTACAGTTGGTTAAAAAAGGAAGGTTGCTATCTTTCACAGAAAGTAATGACAATTTCAGTTATAAAGGATTGACTTTGGTTCTAAACAGGTGTGATTATTTACTTGCTCCAACTGCAAATAGCTGAAATATAAATTAAGCACAAAGTGGATTAAGCATTACATTCTGCAACCTTTTTAGATGTCCAGTGGAGAGAAAGAACCGAAGCAGAATGAATGTACCTTTCCGCATTGGCAGTGTCAAGGGTGATGAAGCCCTGGAAAAGAAATTTCTTGAGAAGGCTGTGGAACTTAACATGATATCTCTGAAAGGACATCGGTAAGTATTAGTCAAGTGAAATCTCTGTCCTGTGCAGGATAAACTATTACTGCAGTGGTACAGCGTCAGGCATTGTGCATTGACATGCCAGCCTTTCTTACGCATAAGCTGTTCCACATACTGGTTTGGCAACACTTGAGAATAGCAATCTAGAGATTGTAATCAGAGATTGCTGGTGGCTCAGCAATCTGCTTAGGTGAAGTGGTGGGCTTCACAGAGCTTTATCCTTAATTCTGCTTTCTCCTGCAAATCTGTCTCTTTGCAGATGCCAAAGAAGATATCTTTTGAGGTCAGATTGTATCAGTGTGTAAAGTCTCTCAGGTCGCTTGTCTACCTGGTTGCACCAGTTCTTTCCCATGTTCAGTAGTGTTTGTGGGATTAGTTTTTTTGATGTCATTGGGCTACAGATTTGGAGCTGTAAATAACTAATAAATACTAAGCTTCTCTAGATTGCAAACCTGCCTTGAAGAATTAAATATTGCTTCTCATGCACATAGATGTAAATTTTTATCATTTTGGAGTAGGAATAGATTTAACTATCTCTGACTGCTACTAATGTCTTTTTTAGAACATGCAAAACTTTCCTGTTTTTTTTTTTCCCCTCTCCTATTTTCAATTCAGGTCTGTGGGAGGAATCCGTGCCTCTTTATATAACGCGGTAACTGTAGAAGATGTTCAGAAGCTTGCAACGTTCATGAGAAGCTTCATGCAGATGCATCAGTCATAAATGCCCGTGGGTTAGAGCCATGCTGCACATCCATTAAATTAAAGCTAAAGGGTTTTAACATTACTGTGGTACTGTACAGCTGTAGCGCACAAGTTTTATTTTCTTTTAGTTCCTGTAGTAATTTTAATTAACTGAATGGGACAGAGACCCAGTCTTGCAATGATGTGGCAACTTTGGCTTTGCTGAAGGTGAGGATCCCTAGACTGATCATGATTGACAGGAAAATTTGAAAATGTGTGGTTAAAACATGAATAACATTGTAAGGTGCTATGGATCTGAGTCTGCTTCTCACTTCTATTTACAAGTGACTTCAACAATGCCTCCTTTTTAGTAAAATTCAGAAAGCATAATTTGTCATAAGCTCTCTGTAATGCTTTACAAATACTCTGTGGGTGCATAATGAAGGTAAACTAGCACAGTCTCTAGGGACATCTAGTTGGTTTATGGGGTATCTTCCAGCAGTGTACCACCAGTAGTATTGAGAAGTTAACATCAGCATTCCTAACATGAGGATCTGGCCTTCAGACTACTGCTCCAATGCTAGAAGTACTATCATAACCATTGCAAGTAATTGTGAATAAAGTCTGCAGGACTGGGCTTTTCTTCCTATCAACATTTATTACTTTAAAGCTAAGATTAGTAAGTCTGACTAAATCAATTTCTAAGATGTTTTTTATTTCCCTTTTCATTTTGTATATTAAACTCCTAGTTTATTAATGTTATATTCTTATTTTGGAACATGCATATTTGCTGCTGCAAGAAATCTGCTTTTCATTTCTTAACGTTGTGCCAGACTGGATTGCTGTATTACACTCAATGGGCCTGTGACTTTCTCTGCACTGACTTTGAGCCCAAAGTACAGCAGACTTATTTGTCTGGTGTTCTTAAGTGGTTTCCATGTCTGCTTGCCCCAGTATTTGTTCTACTTTTTCATTCTTTCAGTTCTGTAGCCTTTTATATGTGGAACTTTGTCCAACTGGCGTAAATAATAATCTTCTCTGCCTTTTCCTGATGCTACAGTGTACTTTTGGTCCCACCTTCTCACTTGCTCCTTTCTAGCTTATTGCAGACTTTGATACTCTGGGCTAAAGAGGTCACTCATTATGCAAAGATTTTCAGAAGATCCCCTGTTAAAGAACCCTTGAGTTACTTTTTTTTCTCAGCTTGTGACTTTACTGCAAATGCCCATATGTTGATCTTAATCTCCTATTTTAACTTGTGTAGAAACTATCTGCTACTGTCAGAGTGCTTAGCATTACTACAGCTGGTTTCAGACTAAACTCTTTGGCACACAATGGGGATTTCTTTTTATTTTTAATTTTTGTGTAATGTCAGTACAGTGGTAACAATTTATTAATGATAATGATGTACTATCCCTTTGTTGATAGAACCTCAGAGCAAGTCAGTGGAATGTTCTAGGGTTAAGTTACATTCCTATCTGAAAAGTCATCATTTTAAGACTGCTGTTTGGAGATTTTTGTCAACTTAGTGTAACTCAAAGTAAGTAAATTATGCAAAAAAATAAAATTTAATCATGTCATAATGTAATGTGCCATTGTGTCTGAAACTTATTAATTTTGTCACTTTCAGGATGAAAATCAAGACTAATGTGTGTTAGAATTTTAGATTCTGGTGTACTCCTTTTCCCTAAAAAGCAAGCCTCCCTCATGGATGTTTTATTTCTTTCCAAGAAGAGTCTTTCCAATAGAAGCCATGGAAACAAAACTACTATTATGAATGCTTAAAGAACCCTTTTTGCCATGCCAATTATGAATATCTGATTTGGATTCCATATTAAGCTTTTTAACTTTTTAAATTTATTTTTCTGAGTTTTGTGTACTTGCTTTCAGCTGTAGCTCTGGTTTATCTCTTTCCAAAAAATAGCCAACCTTTCTATTTTATAATAGACTTGCATTCTCTTAGCAAGCATGCTTTTTTGTGTGTTTACAAAAACCCTTGCACTGATTTGTGCAGCTGATTCATGAGTCCAACAAGGAACCTCTTGCTGGTTCTGAATTGTGCCTAGCATCTTGTCAATTTTTTTTAACGCAGTAAGACGTTAAAATTATGTAGAATTAAAATACAGAGTGACAACTGCATTAAGCAGACAGTGGTTGACTGAATATCAAGTGAGTGGCATACAGGAATAAATACTGGGAACACAGAAGCATGTCCTGAATTAATTATTTACTTGAGGTTTCTTTCAGACTAATCCATGGAGCAATTCTAGCCTTCCAAGCTGTTTGTCTGTATTTGGGTTTTGAGCCCTTGTGGATAGCGAAATCCTGATTCCCCCGTATCAGACTGGTAGAAGGAATTTTAGGACCTGTTGCTGGGACTCCTGGTCTTTTTTTCTCATCAGCACTTACAAGCTGGGTCAGTAATTTCAGTGTTTGGCAGCAGGACACCATTGAAAGGTGTTAAAATACTGGTTTCACCTGAAAGAGAGGGAATTATTTCTTTTCACTTCTTTCAGTCTTTCAATTCTTTTTCTAGTGAATCATCTCCCAGCTCTTGTGTTTGATTTCACAAAAGCACATTCTAGCATTCTCCTTTGTAGTATAGAAGTCTCTGGCCAGTGTCTTTCCCAGACCTAGCCTAAAAAGAGAAAGCTGGTGGGAAAGCTGCATGCTCCCACTGTTTCTGCTGTGTGCAGTGAGGGATGCTTTAGTCCATGTGCCACCTGTCCTTCAGGGAGGTACCAGATCCCAGAGATTCCTCTAAGTTGTCTATGATAAGAACTTCCTATGGTAACTCCATCTTCTGTAAGCCAAGCAAGAATTAAATAAGAATTGGAAGTCTGGATTGCCACATCCTTATTTAACTAGTAATTCTAGTGGAGAGAAATTATTCATACAGGCAGTAGTGTGGGGAGTCCTGCTCTTGTGTCAGCTGATGCTCTATATTTTCATATGTTTCCCTGTTTCTGTTCAAATTAATCCCATTTTTTTCTTTTCAACTCTTAACTGGCTCAATATTTTTTGATACATCCAGGGATGCTTGGATGTAAAAAGCTTGAGCCTATTCCTGACATTCAAGTAAGTGTTTGGAGTGAAGCAGGAATAAAAGACATCATGTACTGATGTATTAGTAGTTGCAAAGTTATGCTGAAGGTTTTACTAGGTCTGGCACTATATTGATGTATGCTTAATTTTCACCATATTTCATTCTCTGGGTAGAAAATAAAATGAGGATGAACCTTTTTGTACTTAATAATGATATACCTAATTAAGAAGTGAAATGTTGCAAGTTTTTACATTAAATCAGTCTATTTAATTGGAAAGACAATTCCCCATTCCAGTCAGCAACTGGCCTTTTGATAATTCAAAACCAGAATTCATGAAAATCTGTGATAAATGCCACCCTTTTAGGCTAAAGAAACAAAGAAGTTTCAATTACCAATGGATTACTGAATGTTTCGAGGAGCGTGATCAAAGAGAGGCAAGGATAGATTTATTTTTTTGTAAGTAGATAAAGAATAAATACGTATTTGATGTAAGAAACCCAAAAGCTGTACAGTTTCTGAAATCCAAGAAATTTGGAATTCTATCTCCTACCTTTACACTATGCAAAAAAGGCAAAAATTGTATATTTTGGTAAATGGATTAATTTAAAAAGTGATGTAAAGAAAGAATGTGAGAAAGTGGAAATTCGTTGAACTATTATATTATTTTAATATATATATTATTATAAGAGAAATTGCCATTAAACTGCTTAGAATTTTTACTATAATGAACCAATTTGGGTATGATTCTATGTTGTAGTTCCATGATGTAATCTGAAGAGATTTGAGGGATGTATTGCTAAAACTAGTGATGGTAGTAACAAACTCTTTACTTAGTAAAACTTAGTAAATATTCTTCCATAGTGTAAGTAGTAGTCTTTGGAATTGAAACAACTGTATGGAAGTTTCAAACTCTGGTGCTAGGTTTTGAAGCTTGGAAAACCAGACTTAAAGAATGATAAAAGCTGGAAACCTTCTGGGCTGGTAGTGACCTGTCAGTACGGAGTCACACTGGCTTGCGGCTTTTCTTTCCAGGGCAGCCCCCAGTCATGCTGCTCTTGGGCGCATTTTTATTGTGAAGAACACCTCTGGCCTTAACGTTAGACATGTTAATGCTTGATCACTCTGTTAATGTTAATCACTGTGTTGTGATTGTGCTTTGCCTGATGTCACAGTACTGAGTTGTATTGTCAGGTCTAGTCTCTCAGTACTGAAATAGAAGGTTTTGTCTGTGGAGGTATTTTACTAAGCCACCCAAACGGTATCTCTTCCAGTTTGGTACCTCATGGAAGCTTGTCTTCAGTTTCCTAAATCTATCTGGTGATGTGAAGTAGTTTGGTGCAAGACAGGTCATTGCTGTGGTGCTGTGAGGTGTCCTCAGGTGTGGCAGGAGAAAGCTCTGGTGTCAGTGTCTATCACCCTATGTGCTCTGTGACTTCTGAATGAAGCATTGGACCAAGTTAGTGGTGAGGTATGGGCAAGTTAAATCTGAGTGACAGCTGGTGAACAGGAGAGTATATTGCAAGGTTTAGAGTTAGTTTGTGTAAATTTAAAGGAGTGGAATAGAAACAGAAGAAAAACATTAAGAATATGGTAAAACATTAAGTTGTTGTTTTGTCACCTATTGGTGTACCAGTTAGAAACACTTTGAAGAGGTGGCCCTCTGCCTTGCTTCCCTACCCTCTTTACTTCCTCTTTATTTCCAGGAGGAATACTGCTTATTTTGTGGCTCTATCACTGCTATCACCATAAGGGCTGTAGCAAAAACCTGGCTAGGCTGGGAAGCAATGCAGAACTGACATATGTCAGTTAAATGTCAGGATTGAGCTACACTCTCACTTCCCCTGCACACCCACACAATGTACCCGCAATGTATAATTTACTTGATCCGTATTGTAGCGATAGCTGCAGATGAAAAAAAATTCTCTATTCAATTACTTCTTTACATCTCTGTTACAATCTGTTACAATAGAAGCAGTCCCATTGTGTTCCAGATGCCCACCAGCAGTAGTTTTAATTACATCGTTCCTCTGAAATCAGATTGCTTGTTTGACAGCACTAGTCAGAATCTTTAACTAGCAGTAGAGTGTACATTTCAGTAAGTGAAAAATAATGCACTGTGTTACCACCAAACCTTTAGTTTTTTAATGCAAAATTCACACATTTTTATGTGTAAAGTAAGCCAGAATATTACTTCTATCCCTACTACATTTGATGCAAAGACAACCACATCCGGAATGCTGAGGTAGCTCTCTGCCAAGTTTTGATTGGTTTGACATCTCACTGCTTGTTGGTAGATGCTCTGAACTGCACCTGAATGAAAAAAAAAACAAAATTTTGCCCTTGTGGCCCAGAAGGCCAGTGGCATCCTGGGGTGCACAAGGAAGAGCATTGCCAGCAGGTCAAGGGAGATCATCCTGCTCTTCTGTTCAACCCTGGTGAGACACGTTTGGAGTGCTTTGTCTACTTTTAAGCTTGTCAGCACAAAAAGGACATGGAGCTGCTGGAGCAAGTTCGGTGGATGGCAACAAAGTGATGAGGGGACTGGATCATTCCTCTTATGAGGAAAGGTTGAGGGAGCAGGGCCTGTTCAGCCCAGAGGAGAGATGACTGAAAGGGGACCTGAACAATGTCAATAAGTACCTGGTGGGAGGGCGTCAAAAGGGAGGATCCAGGCTCTGCTTAGTGGTGCTGAGCAACAGGACAAGAGGCAATGGGCACAGATGTATGCACAGGACCTCCCATTTGAATACAAAGAAGAACTTGACTTAGCACTGGAACAGAGTGTGCAGAGAGGTTGCGGGGTCTCCTTCACTGGGAAAATTCAAGAATTGTCGACGCAATTCTGTGCTTTGTGCTCTAGGATGACCCTGTTTGAGCAGGAAGGTTGAAACCTACCATAGTGCCTTCCAACCATATCCATTCAGTGAGACACGTGTAAAGGAACACATTCCAAAAATCAACCACAGATCTTTTGTATTTTAAAAGATACTGTGTATAGGTGAATATTAGATACCCTTGTTTTATGAAATTTTAATTCGTGTTCTGATTGTGTTGATTCCCATGATTTTATATATACCCTTAATTGTGACTTATTTATCCAATATGGAAATAGGTCCAACAGTTATTCCATTGACACTGCTTTGGGGAGACCTTACTGTCGTCTTTCAGTGTACAAGGGAGATTATAAGAAATATAGAACAAGACTTATATAAGGATTTGTACTTAGAGGACAAGGGGATAACCGTTTTAAACTTTAAACTTAAAATGTTTGGTGTTGATATATTTTATATATTAGTAAAGGCCTGTATGCACAAACCAGCCTTTGAAATAAGTCATGATATTAAGGGCTAAAATCCTTGAAACTTGCCTGCAGAAGAGAGAGTAAGGCAAAACAATATTCTTGTGTGTAGGAGAAAAAATGTAAACTGTGTGTGTTAGCCAATAGTAGCTTGCTCTGCCTGCGGACCCTGTAGAACCCTATAAAAGGTGTGCTAAAGATAGAAATAAACGGTGTTCACAATTAGTTCTGTGAAGACTGGTAAATAGATGGGCAGTCTCTCAATATTTGGCGCCCGAACAGGGACACCCTGCAGGCAGGGGGGCTTCAGTGGATCCACGCACGGTGGGATGGAGCCTTGGACCGAGGTTGGTGGAGCGGATCTGAGAGCAGATAGATGCTGCCTTGGATTGGTACCAGATAGGCAGCCTGAGCGCAGTGAGATGCGGAGCGGTAGGACGTGGAAATTCAGGCTACTGGGGGGGACCGAGAGGCGAGGGTGTAGTAGAAGGGTCGCAACCTTCCCTCTCGTGGTTTGCCGCTAGCATGGAAGCGGAATGTGCGGCAGCGGAAAAACTGCTTCTCCGCATCCTCGTTAAACGAGGCAAAGCAGCCCGGGAAAAGGACCTGGATATGCTCATTATATGGGCTAATTGTCACAGGCATTTGCAGTGCCCACACTGCTTTTTGCGGTCGAAGAATGGACTGAAATAAGGATTCTGATATGGGAAACGGCAATCACGGAAAAGAGCAAGGACACTGTGTCTCTTGGTTGAACTTGGCAGATTGTAATTAATACCTTAAAAAACAGAAAAGCGAGATATGCTGAGGCTGTGAGCCCCGTAATTCTACCTGCGTCACAGCGGCAGATGCCTTTACCTCCCACAGCTGGGCAAGCACTCCTATCTATGCTGCCCTTGAAGAGAGGGAGGGAGAGTCAAAGAGAAGAAAATAATGAGAAAAAAAAAGTTCCACAGCGAATGCTGAAACAACAAACAGAATCTGTTCAGTTATGGCAGGATGTGATACATCCAGAAATATTTGCTTCATTTTTGGAGTCACTTTTAGCATTACAATCTTATTTAAGTTCCATCTTGACTACCCTGGAAGAAAAGAAGCCAAATTTAGACTGGTTTCCACCTGAACCAGGGGGACATGGGGGAGCACTGAGGTGGGTGCAGAGAACAAAGGCACCCTCGGGGTAGAAGCACTGCATGAAAAGTTCCAAGGCCATGCTGATAAGCTGCAATGATCGCCGTTGTTAGCACCTGGCCGTGAGAGACTTTTCGTGTAACATCGCCTGCTTTTGTAAAATCGTGCTCTTTTTCCTCTATCTGCGAACAACAAGAGAGATTGAGAGAAAAAACTGCATTTGTTAAAGTTAACTTTGTGAGGTTTTTTTTTCTTTCTCTCCATTTTTCCTCTCTGCGAGAGTATGTAGAGAATGTGAAGAAAGATAAGAGCAGAGCTGCAGCAGCAGCAGAGTGGGCAGTCAAACCCCCCCCAGCTCCCTCTCTAAGAAAAAGCACCGGGATAGTACCCAGTTTGTTAAAAAGTCATGATTTATTGGGTTTTCAAAATGTTTTTATATACCACTGTAGAGTTAATTTTGTGTTTTAAGTAATTATGAGTTTATGCAATTGCAGTTTTTAGAGTTTTACTGGAGAAATTATTGTGGTTCTTTGAAAGTTTAAAAAAAAAAAAAAGTGTTTAAAGTGTTTTAACAGAAGTTGCCTTGCAATAATTGGTTTTAGAACTTAAGGTTAAAATATGGTGTGATTTACAGCTTCTAGGAAAACCTTCCAATTAATGTTATCTACAGAAGAGATTTGTGGTTTAAAAAATAATTAGTTAAGAGAACTTTACTGTACAAGACGAAGTTAAGTTAAAGTATATATTATCCATTTGCTTGTTTTTTCCACAATTTTAATAAGGTAATTTCAATGTGAGTCCTTTTGTTATATAAAACACATATAACTGCATATACACCAATTTGGATTTTGGATTTTAGTTTAGAAATTGGACTTGATGTTCTTGAAAAGCTAAATGGCAACCTGCCAAATCCTGTGTTGTTGTGGTTTTTCTCTAGAAAAATTGCACTTTAAAATCCTAACTAATTTAAGCATATACTAGGTAAATTCCTGTTATGAATAAGTATTTTTAGTAACATTTGCAGTTATTGTGGGTTATTCTCAAAGCCAGATGACAATAGAATTGTGATGTATTTGTTACAGTTTTATAATCTTTATAGTGAATCCATGTTATTGTTATATTGTGTCTAAAAGGTATATATCAAATTTTTAGTTGCTTTTTTGTAGTAACAGAATAAGATTAAGTTATGTTTTTATTTAATATAGATTAAGTGTTAATAGAATTAAGGATAGTCAAGTTTTATAATGTTTAGGCTTGAATGTTTTTAAGTTAAGTTTTCTAACTTAGATATTCTTTTAAGGTTAAGTTTGTTATTTCCTTTTGTCATAAATAATTATTGTTAGGTTTAAATATTGTTTAATTTAAATTGTTTTATGTTTTATTGGAGACACTTGTTTAAACTGCAAAGTATAGTTATTTTCCTAGAGATATGAAGACAGCTACAACTGAAACAGCTGTGATAGAACACTGATGAACACCTGCTTGTGGATAGAAGTGAATGCAGTCTGTGACACCCTTGACTTCACTGGGAGTTCTATTGGTTGTTGCAATTTCTGCAGTTTTTGTTTGTTATAGCTTTCTTATTTTTCAGTGTTTCCGGAATTTTAAGAAGATGTACCATTGTTGAAGATCAGCTGCCATAGGAGAGGCTTCAGATTAAACCAACTGCTGCATGGTTTAATTGGTCTGGTACCTAAGGCTCCTGATCATTTGCTTTGTACAAATGCATTTTAAGAGTTTGCTGCGCTGTAAGCATCTCATAGCTGCTACTGTTGAGAACCTTGTTCTAAAAATATGTTAAGAGGCATCTTTCCAGTTTAAAGCCAGGCCCTGGCCAAGCCTTGACTTTACCTGGACAGAATGTTTGTCAACAGATCCAGATGTTTTCTGTACCAAAAGAGTATTTGAGTCAGTTTTTGATTCAGCAATTTGACCCTATTAATATGACAGCTGGATCAATTTTGAAGTGAGCTTGGAGAATAATTTCTGGAGGTGATTATCCAATCCTTCACTGATTTTTTTGTTTCTGTTTGTTTGCTAACTATGGGATGCTGGTGCAGTGTTTTAGTAATTAATAGTACTTTTATATTACATATGTTATTAATAATGTTTATGATTTAATTGATTTTTAACTGGTATAAGTTCTTATTAATTGTGTATATGGTTTTGTGTTGATGTTGATGTTTATAACAGAAGTACATCTCATTTTTATTCTTTTTTTAAAAGAAAACGGGGGAGATTGATGCCCTAAAAGCATTTGATTAGTGTAATTCATTAACTTCAAGGAGAGAAGTGTCTGTGTTTTGTTGGCAGGCTCAAAAAGGTCACCTGTCCATCTGACCAGACTGTGTGCCTCTGAACACACGAGATCCAGTGAACAGAGATGTCATCACACAGCCTTGGTACTTCAGACATGGATCAGAAGTGGAGCTGTCAGGACACAGTTGTGTCTGAACACTATACAGACAGTTTACCAACAGAACTTTTATGTTGTTATTATGATGTTGTGTCTCTACCAATTTTTCAGTTATCCTTTGTTTTAAGATTTAGAAGGATCTGAAGAACAACTTGAACATCAAAGCCCTCAGTCACCGATCAACTGCCAGCTGGCATCACAGGAGCAGTGAACGTTCCAGGACTGAATCGTGCTGGAGAAATTTTGTAGAAGACCTAAGAAAAGTGTAGAGACTCCATCTAACTGTATATAAAGCAAATTGTAGTTGTGTGTTTACCCTTTCAGCAAATTGCTTTCATGCTTAGACTACATATATACCAGAGCACGTGTGTTAAAGGTAGTTAGATAATAGTTTAAGATAAAAGAGTTTAGCCTGTGTAATAATTGTTATGTTAGTATAAAGTATAAGTATTCCCCCTTCAAGAGCTAGCGTAAGCATCTTTGAAAGTTCATTTAACGATTGAAGTTTTAGCCGTGAGCTTGCAAACATGACGCCATTTGCATGGAACAAACTGCTTATGGTAATTGTGCTGTGTGTAACCCCAACCGTCTGCTAACTAACATCCAAAAGCAACAGAACATATGGGTCACTCTGGCACATTGAACTGGCCAAAGGTCAATGTGTCTAAGCCTAGCCACCCCTGGAGATCCTTTCGCACCTGTCTCATAGGAGTCTCTGAATGGGATCCTCCAGCATTTAAAGGTTTAATTAGTAACGAGACTCG
The DNA here is from genome assembly GCF_049639895.1 of Pseudopodoces humilis. NCBI lineage: Eukaryota > Metazoa > Chordata > Aves > Passeriformes > Paridae > Pseudopodoces > Pseudopodoces humilis. The sequence continues at coordinate 42,428,568 of NC_142203.1, read as the reverse complement.
ATTGAATCGATTGGCAATGTTGCAAGAGTGCAGTCGCACTGTTGGCTTCACATTAAGACAACTTGAAGCCTGTTGGCAAGCAAAAATTACCAAAGTTCTCAATGTTACAACCCTCAGAAGAATTAGATTTGTTAAGTTCCACCAGTACCTCAGGTGGATGGATAATGTTTGAACCCCCGACAAAAAGTCATTCTAACAAAGTAATGCAGCACTGAGCTGCAGTCAACCCTATGGCTGATCTCATTACTACCATTGAAAGTAAAGCCTTTATTCACGGTGCAATCTCACAGGACAATTACCAAAGCGATTACCTAATTCCATATTCCTAATCTGTGGAGATAGAGCGTGGAATTAGATTCCTGCTAGTCCACATAGAAGACCCTGTTATCTTGGGAAACTCACTTTGTTCCACCCAAGCTTACATCAATTGTTGAACATAGCTAGCAAAATGAAGAACATCAAACAGTCAAAGCGAAGCCTGAATGAATTAAGGCTTAGCAACTCTAAAAAGGCTCGCTTGTTAGACTAAGGAAGGATTGAACTTAACATCCACAATGTTAAGTGAGCTTTCAGCCGATGTGAGTAGTGTATGTCATGCAGTATTATAAAATTGAGCTGCAATTGACTTTTTGCTCTTAGCACAAGGACATGGTTGTGGGGAGTTTGAAGGCAAGTGCTGCTTGGATCTTACTGATCATTCAGCTTCCATCCATAAGCAACTACAACAGCTACAGGATGGGTTACATACCCTGAAAGAAGATAGTGACCCCACTGGAAGTTGGTTCGCCAGCTGGGGTATCACTGGATGGCTGAGGTCTCTCGTGCTAGAAGGGGGACGGACTTTACTTATACTGTTAATTGAGATGACAGTCTAAGTTGTATGTTATCTTATCCAAAGCCTGGTTTGTGCAAAAAGAGAAAGGGGGAATTGTTGATATATTTTATGTATTAGTAAAGGCCTGTATGGATGGCATGGTTTTAAACCAATAACTAAGAAAATTACTTATTTCTTGCTGTGAGATATGGATTAGAACAAGAGCAAAACAGGCATAAAACTTAAAAGGAAAAAAAAAGTTTATTGACAAACTACAATAATAAGAACACCAGAATAAACTTCCAGAAAAACCTTTTCATCCCCTGTCTACCCACTATTCCCTTGTTCACATGACAAAAGAGACAAAAACTTTGGAACTTTGATGGTTAAAACAGTCCCAATTCTTGCTACAGTCTTTTCACCAGTCTTTGTAGAGAAACAGAAGTTTCTTCCTGTTAATTTATGGAGTTTCTCACAAGAAAAACTATTTTTGTTATAGTTTTCCATTGCCCTAATGTTAGCTGCCCAGAGCTGCTATTATTAGAGCCCACTCCTCCCATTTTCACATCACTCTCAAGTGTGTATGGGCCATGAGTCTAGGGATGGGATTTTTAAGGATAAGTTATTCAAAGGCAAAAAGTCTTCTTCATCTGTTTCTGTGAGCTTCACCAGAAAACAGTTTTCTCATTGCCTCTCAAGGCTTCAAATCTTCCAGCACTTCACTGTACCATAATTACTCTACTTTTTACTCAAAATTTACACTTTGAACACCCTATTCCTCCCTATATACTGTCATGAATTAAAGGAGTGTTTTCAAGACCTTATTGTCCATTTCCATAGTTTTAACAGAAAGATATTTCAGCTTAATTAAAGCATCTTCTTAATTCTCTACCTTTTCTGAAGCTTCTTTTCTTTCCTGTCACTGGTAGTTTATGAAGTCTCTTTTCATGTTGATCACTCTCTTTTTCTCTGTCTGGATAAAAAGATTAATCCGCAAGTCTCATCTGGGTAATGAAAGAGTTAAAATCTTGCCCAGGCTGTTGTAGGCAGTTCTGTGGCCTCGGCCGGTGCAGGAGCTGGAGCCGTCTGCGATGGAAAGTTCCTCATGGCTGCTCTGGAGAGTGTAGGAGCCGCGCCCAGCCCGCTGCAGGTCCAGAGCCTCTCTCTCTCCTTCTTCACTCAGCAGTTTCTAGTGAATTTAGTTACAGCAAAAAACCTGCAGCCGAGCCAGAGAACAGCTTGGCCCGGCCCGAGCCCGGAGAAAACCTTCCGCAGGGCCCAGCCCAGTCCCCGCCCGGCCTCATGGCCTGGGCAGGGAACGGGAGGCCTGGAGCTCTGCCGCCCTTCACAGCCAGGAAACAAAGAGAACCAAGAGAGCTCTGGTTTTACACTTTAAGGTAGGGTTCACAAGTTGATCCCACTTTTCAATGGCCTAAACTGCTGTCAATTCTCAGCAATGACCGATAATTGGTCAGGAGAAAAGACGCCAGGCAGATCCCAGCAACTTAAACTTTCTTAAAGGTAAAGTAACTCCATGACAATGCACAAACCAGCCTTTGAAATAAGTCATGATATTAAGGGCTAAAATCCTTGAAACTTGCCTGCAGAAGAGAGAGTAAGGCAAAACAATATTCTTGTGTGTAGGAGAAAAAATGTAAACTGTGTGTGTTAGCCAATAGTAGCTTGCTCTGCCTGCGGACCCTGTAGAACCCTATAAAAGGTGTGCTAAAGATAGAAATAAACAGCGTTCACAATTACTTCTGTGAAGACTGGTGAATAGCTGGCAGTCTCTCAATAGTTTGGTTTAGACAGGACATAAGGAAGAATTTTTTTTATGATGAGGGTGGTGAGGCACGAGAACAGGCTGATGAGGGAAGTTGTGGATGTCCCATCGCTGGAAGTGTTCAAGGCCAGTTTTGATGGAGCTCTGAGCAAGCTGTTCTAGTGGGAGGAGTCCCTACCCACAGCAGGGGAGTTGGAAAAGATCATCTTTGAAGGCCCCTTACAACACAAACTACTCTGTGATGAAGCAAGCCTCTTATTTTGGAGAAATGCTAGTGTAAGTCTTAGTTCAAGATTTGTACCACCATCGGTGTGGCAAAATGATAGAACTTTGTGTGACAATCAATGCTCAGAACAGGATAAATGAATAGGGGAAGTTCACAGCACAGAATTGCCATGGCTCTGCAATACTGAAATAACACCTTCAAATATTGAGCCAAAATCCTGCTGAGCATTGCTAAACCCTTACTGAAAGAAAATGAACAGCAGTGGAAGACTATCTACTGTCTGACAATCTACTGTTTTGCCCAGTATATTTGCTTCCAGTTCTTACTTTCCTAAAAACTTTGTTTATACACTTTACTTAAGATTCTTAAGATTTTTAAAATTCTCAAGATTTTCTACAATCTCATTCCTGGTTGTAGAAAATACAGAGTTTATTATATTAAGAATGGTCATTACTTAGGTCATAAGGAATTTACTTAAAGGATCAGATGTCTGTGGATGTAATATGAAGCAGCACACACTGTGTGGCTCTCCCCATGTCTGAGAAAGGAAGGATACTTTGCAAAAAGGCATCTTTTAAAACAGTTTATTTCTGGAATAAGACTGAACCAGCAGTAGACAGAAAGGGTATATCTGTAGAATAACAAAACTATTCACAGAGGAAGATGCTAGAAAGACAGCCTAAACAATCTGGAGTGTTTATGATGTCTTTCTAGCATCTGTCTACTCATTATCTTCTGTGTTAACCTCCAGAGAATGTGAACGGCTCCTTGTAATGTCTTTTACACACAAAGAATAACCTTGTATATCAGTCTGATCTCAGTCAGATTAAACCAAAGAAACAGGCTAACCATGTAGAAAATGTGAAAGGTTGTGAAAATTCTCTGTCCTAGGAGAAACTGATGGGAAAGATCCACAAGAGCAGAAGGGGGTCAGTGATTTACAGTATCATGCTTCTCCTTGCTCTCTGCTGAAGTGCTTGCAAACACTCTGTGTTTCTGACTATAAAGGGGATGGAGCCCTACTCATAAATATAAAGCAAATGGTCAGTGTTTAGGAGTGAGTGAATTTGGAAAATTCAGTTCCAGGCAAGGTCATAAAAAGTCAGAAAATGCACATTTCAAGGCCTAACAAATGAACATGTTGCAGAACAAATTGTAGTTCAGGTTGGGAAGAAATCTCTTTTGTGGACAATTAATAGCTTAGCCCAATTAAGTTCTGTGTAGAGCAGAGGTCCAAGAATACAAAAGAGTGTTCTTAACTTGCACGAGAGTGAAGTGCCAGATGAGCAGTATTTCACTTGAATCAGGGCATCACCAGAGATGGGCGCAGCTCTGATGTGACTTGCAAGGCCTAAATCTCTTGTCTCAGTTAACCAGTCTGGCTCACAAATGGGGAAGATTCCAATCACCACAGGCAACTGGGAGACAAGTTGCTGTACATCCCTGAGAAACCATGACCTGGTACTGCAGCATGGGATGGTGAAAGAGAAATTTATTTCATTTAAGTATTTATTTAAAGGACAGTGAATTGGTTCTTACATGTCTGACTGATTACATTTGGATTATCTTTAGGCTGTTTTACAGAACAAATTAATCTAGCAACCCACCTCAAAAACCTGTGATATAAGGGAGCTTAGGAGCTGAAATGTCCCAGACTGCTGAGTGTGGGGGTTACTTTGAGTCTATTCTTAGAGTGATGCTTACCTTATGATTTTTTTTGTTTTTTTATCTGTAAGGGATATTATGTTGTCTAAAATGAAGTCTCAAAAATTCCAGTCCCCATATTAATTTACTGCAATACTGTTAAAAGCTCAGTTCTAGAAAGTGGTGATTATTCTCTGAAAAGAATATAATTACTGTTAAAATGTAGGATAAAATAATTTTATGACTCTCATTCCATTACTTATGCTCATTTAAATTATTTGGATTACTTCTATTCTACATTTCTGTTAAAGAGAACTGATACCAGATTGTTAGTTTTGGCAACAAAATGTGAAGTTCTAAGGGAGAAGCCAGAGACCTCACTGGCAATGGGCCTTCATATGTCCTACTCCAGATATATTCTGAGTTATGGCACTTCTTGAATCTCTTTCCCCATTCACAGCTTCAGTCAGGCAGGTTAGCTGGCTGAAGGTGATGTGCTACTGATTACAGTATATCACAGGATACTTTGCAATTCATCACAGAGATAACAATGCTCCCAAAAACCTTCCAACTGCTCTCAATACTGCTGCTGCCACATTTGGTTCAACTGAGTGGAGTAATGAGGATTAATGGAGGGAGAGCAACACAATCATAATTTGGTTGGCCACACACTATGTCCCATGCTAGGGTAAAGAAGAAGTTATTTCCATTGGTTGAGGGACAAGAAGCATAAAACACACTATAAATTACAGCTGTGCTGCCTATGACAAAATATGGTGCAGTCTTTTATTATCTTATTACGAAAAACATTATTCAATAACAGGTATTTAAGACAGAAGTATTTAGGATTCACACTTGAGACAACATTCTGAAGATAAGGGACTCAGAAACTGAGCTGGAAATAGTAGCAAAGATGAAAGGAATTGTTCAGCTGTTTCTGAATTCCACGAAGAAAGCAGATCTGTTGGCAGTAAGAAAGAAGAGATGACCAGTGTTACTTAACTGGCAAATTCCCATATTCTGGTGCAGGAGATTTAAAAGTCCTTACAGTAAGCTCAAGCTCCTTCCCAAACTTGGGCATGCTTTGAATTTTTCAGAAACCACATTGGTGGCTTATGCCCCCAGAGAGTCTGCCCTTTGCAGGGAGATAGATCAAAACGGTGTAGGAGATATAAGGCTCCATGGCTGCAGTGTGGGGACATGGAGACTGCTGAAGTGAAAAAATGAAGGAATGAGTGTGGTGGGTGAGAAGTCATGGCTAGGGTACCAGTGCTGGCAAATGCCGTTCTGGCTGCTGGTTGTTCAGCCAGGTGCTCACAAATTCAGTGTTCTTGGAAAGCTGCTGCTTTAAAGGCCAAAAATTTAGGTGTGTTTCTTCACAGAGCTTTATTAAGACAGGGGAATCTGCCATCAGTCAAGGGGTGAGAAACAGACAGGCTCCAGCCACATGCTTCCTACCAGCCCCTCCACGGCTCAGGTAGCAGCGAGCTGAGGGTCCTGTAAAAAAAACTGCTCTCCAGAAGTCTGTGGCCCTGCATCCTGGTGGCATTTTAGGCAAGAGCTGTGGAGTAAATGACCTGGTTATTCTCTTGCTGATGCATGCATTTTTTTCTTTTGTTTTCTTAATTATTTCCTAGTCTGTTACAGCTGGGCATAAACTGACCAAAGGACAGATAGCTCAGCTTGGCAGCTGAGGGCCTCTTATGGCTGTAGCTGCTGTTTTGTGGAGAAGTGGATGCATCTCTGTGTCCTGTGATGCCCATCTTTTGCTTTCTTTCCTTGGACATTAATTGAGAATATGCCATGAAATCACCCAAAGTCTTGAGACTAAGCATATGGTCATTGATGTAAGATATCTGCAAATATTTCAGCGAAGCAAAGCTCTAGACAAGGCTGTGTATTTTATTGGAGTCACTGAAAGTTATTTCAGTTCCTTCTTCATAACAGATAGTAACAGCCTGCACTGTGGTTACCTGCAGCTGCACCACTACTCTCACTCTAAGGGGAGTGTGTAATGCTCCAGATCTGATTTTCCTGAGGTAATGTTGAGTACTGCTGGAAGTGTAACTGTGTGAATGATAATAGACTTTATTGACATGTTATTAATAGTGATGTAGATCTTTCTGATGCAGCATATTTTCCAATATTCTGCATAATAGCAGTTCAGTTTTCTAAAATACAGTTTAAAAACTTAGCTCTAGCACCAAATGAGTTAGTTCAGGGGGTTTATTTAATTGGTCATTAATGAAGTGTTTAGTGATAGAAAGTAAAGGCTGTCTGCCACACAGTTATACAATGTTTCTGTTAATAGTCCATTAGACCATACTTTGTAATATCTTACCACACATATAGGGAATAAGTGGATATAAATTGAATTTTTTTGACTATGGGATCTCCAAACCAGTTATCTTCTCATCCAACATATGGTAGCTATTGAGGCTGAGAGATCAGATTAATCTGCTTTGATTTTGTTTCACTGTAAAAATAATGGTTTCATTGACAGAGATGCATAATCATGCAGTATAAGACTTGTGACACATGTTTTGCCTTTCTAAAACTTACCAGCAGAGCTACAGGCTACCAAGTTTACCATAATTCCAGTCTAGTGTGTTCCAGACCAGAGGAGGGAGCTCAAGTACCAGAGCATGTAGAAATGATCTGTTGTAGGAGTTATCTCCTCATAAAGAGACCAACCTCAGGTTATCCTTCTCCTGTTTTCCCTCAGCCTCAGGTTACCCATCTCCTGTTTTGCAGGTTTGTGCTGTGAGACAAATATCAGATTGCCTGCATTGCAGGTGCATGGAGTGCTGGGATATTTTTTGTGGTTAGGGCAGACATAAGATGGGGCTGAACAAGTGTTATGCTCAGACTGTGAGATCTGAAAAAATCAGGGTGCAGTTTTGTACTAAGGGATGCTCTGCAAAGTGCTATCTTTGTATCATGCTTCTTCCCATGTTAGGCTCTGATTTCCAAGTCCTCTGATTGTCTACTTGTCACTCAGAGAAGGCATTCAGGATTTACGTTGAAATATAGATTGAGAATCTTTAGATGGACATGTTGGAGTGGAAATGCTGAACCGGCCATTCCATCACTGTCATAAGGCTCTGATTTGGCTTCAGATATCCTTTTTCTCTCCCATTGCTGGAATTGTTGAAATAAGCACCTGCTGTGGACAACAACTTAGCCCTCAACTTCACTTTCACGTACTACTCAAGGTATGTCTGATATTTTTGATAGAGACTAATTCCTTTCTCTAATGTCGAAGTGAAATGATGGCATTTGATCTCTGAAAGACACAGAGTGACAAGTTTCATGTCTGATGGCTTCTATTAGAAGGAGAGCTCTCTTGGAAGTGGTGTTGCTCAGCAGGACTAATTTAGAGTGGCTTTTTCTCACAGATTTATGTAACTCTTGTAGTACGTTTGTGGTGCAGCTGTTGCTGATGTTGTGGAAGAGCTTCCAATTCCCAGGCAGAAACTGAGGAGTGAGACAGCTCTTTTGGAGAATCTGTATGTGTACTATGGTCCCTGACTCCCTAGTGTGGTACCAAACGCGTACCAATCACCTACTGCGTATCATAGCAATAACACAAAATTAAAAAAAAAAGAAAGAAAATTTTAGAAAGTTAAGGGATTTGTTATCAGTTGCAGTTTTTTGCATTATTATTCTGTAACTCATCCTGTACAAAATGAGCTTCTAGGCCAAAGAGAAATAAGGAAAGAATATGGTGAGGCTGAAACTGGACTAAAACAAAATTCTATGCTTCAAAGCACTCTGTGCTTTTTAGAAATAATAAATTTATTTTTATCTTGTTTACTATAGCTAAAAATAAGTGGTATTTGGAAGACTGATCATTTACGCCCTGGTTACACAGTCCTCTGTCATTTGCTACTGTTGATTTTGAATTCAATCCTGTAGTATGCCATAGTCATATTGGCTGTGTGATATTGAAATGCTCTATAAATATTGATTAGGTGTTCTAATAAATCAGTCTGATGGTTCAAAATATTTACTATCTTTATTGTACCTGTTGCAACACCTCTTAGAGACATAGATATACCTTTGAATGAATTCTTAGCCATAAGCAAACAAGATGTTATCTCTATTATACATAGATGGAGGTTTTTTTTTTCTGTCAGTCTTGAAATCCTTTATAGAAGGATTTTGTTCAACAAAAAATTAAAAGACATACTATATACATAACTATTTATATTTCAAGTATAAAACTGCCAATCTGAGATGAAAAAATCCTGATGAAGTGATAGTAAATGTTTTCAGAATTGCAATGCTGGTGATTATACAATACTTAAATGTAAAAGATCATGAGTCTGAATTATAGAGGATAGCATCATTGAAGTGCCCTGATAGAGCTGGAAGTTTTCAAATGCTTCAGTTTTAGGGAATGGGTGCCATAAATTAAAATAATCACTGTTTTCTCCCATTTTCAATGAATCTGAGATTTTTTTCCCTATTCTTTTTGTTTTGTTTTTTTATTTTTTAATTATGTAAAATTCTGGAGACTTGCTCAGTATAAATTCAGTGATGGCTTTTGGAGTTCATGGTGAGACTTGGTTACATTTCAAACCTATATTCTTTGTAGAGTTTTGTTACCTCTGACAGTCTGTGACATTACAACTTACTGATTAGGTTTATGCAGTGTTTGTAATTCTGTCCTTGTTCTGGCAGGAATGTGGCTTTTATATTTCTTGCTACTGTATTTCACTCTGAGTTAGTGTCTGTCTTGGATGTATCTGTCTATTCAGAAAATCTGACACCTAGTTATGAGGAGTAATAGCAAAGAAATGCCCTAGTGTGCAATCCCAAAATTTTCCCTTCTGAAATCCCCCTTCAGAGAAACACAATTTTTAGTTTTTGCTTTGTGTAACACTTCTCATTGCTAAGTTGCTAAATAATTAGAGAAAATACGCCTTGATTTTTCTTTAAGTGTCCTCATTTCATTATGTGTTCCAACCATAATACCAGCTACACAGAATCAATATGTTTGACTTCTTTGATAGCACTATAAAGCAGGGATTTTAGCTTAACTTCAGATCTCTCTGTGCATTTATGATGTCATAGTAAGAATAATTATCACATATGTAGTATTCTATTAATATTTTTAATTTAAAGATTTCAAAGGTATTTTCCTATACAATTATGTTTTTTTATACAAATGCCCAATTAATAGCACAGATATTACACCAAAAGAAACAGCTTCAGGGCAGAGAAGGAATTATTTATTTTTTGTATTTGAACACAGGTTTTGCTGTATGCTGAAGAATCATTTCTGTTGAGAAGCACTTTGGTGTCGTGAAGTCAATAAATATACCTTTCACATTGAACTTAACAATTTCCAGCAATGTGAGTACTATTAAAAAAAGAAAAAGAAGCAGCACATAAAGTTTCTAAATATCAGAGAACAGTCTTTGTGAACCAGATAATAAGACAGAAAATCACCAAGATGCCAGGAGGGCAATTTGAAATGAGAAGGCTGGTTAGGAACTGAATTGTAATTTGGGCAATAAACCCTGTTTATGATAGTCTTCCAGTCATTAACTGTGTCTGTTGCCAGAGGAAACTGGGACTATTAACTTCCTCTGACTGAACCAGAGGGAGAGAGCAATAATTTCTTTTACAAGCAGAAGGAAAGGTTCTGCTCAATAAAAAGCAATTAAACATTTCCTATAAAAAAGAATGCTCAGGAGACCTCATGCCACTGTCAATGTGGCTATCAAAAGCTTTCCTTTGGCTCTTTGAAAGATATTCCATGTTATTTGTGTATTTATTACATCTCTGCAATTACAAACTTGACTGAAGACAAATTTTGTTGAGGTGAATGATTCCACTGAATGACTAAGGGTCTAATGAATTTCTTTCTCATCACAAGGATGTAATCTCTGATCTGTTTTCAGAGATGAGAACTAAAGAGATATTCCTGTATGCTTATCTTGCTTTGAACAAATAGAGATGACTTTCTAATTATTCAGATAATTTCTTTCTGCCTCTTTAATTAATTTTGAACTTTTTTCCTCAGTAGGATATTTGTTGCTTTACTATCTTGAATCAGTTACTTGTTCAGGAAATTAGACTGTATCATTATAAGCTGTGTAAAGAAATGTTTCCTTTCAATCTCCTGAGGCTACAAAAATGTTTTGGTGCTATTATTTCTGTTAAAAGATTTTAATCTTGTGATCCTTGTCTGGATCATAGCATTCTGTGTACCACAAGAAGAAGAGAAAGAAAAGTCCTTTTTGCATGGAGCTCAGAATTGAGCAGTAGTGAAAGTTACAAAAACAGCAGACATGGCTTCTAGCTGTTATAGGAGTAGCCTGGGAAGAGAATTACTTCATTTTCATAATATACTGGTATCGTTTAGCTGTATGAGTAATTTTCTCTCAAGGAAAAGGGTAATAAATTATTGCCAATTACTCCTTCAATTTATCATTATCAACATATAACAGTCATATCACTTTAGCAGTTCGTAAAAATCTGGTATTTCATGGGGTTTTATTAGTATCTGGATTGCTGTACAAAACGGCTTTCAGAGGAGAGAGTCTGCATCATTACACTGCTTCCCATCCATCACCAGCTGGCTATCAAAGGATACAGGAGTAAAGCAAACAATGAAAATTACTGCCCACATGCTGGTCCTCTTTCCACCATGGTGTCTGCAGTAATTGAAAGCTTGGCTTGTCTAACTGCAGCTGAATTCATGCAACATCTATTGCCAAACAAAGCACTCATATTACTGCTTATTTCAAAGCTAATTTTCAGTAATGTTACTACTCAAGACTGTTATTGAGTGGTGGGTTAAGTACTTTAACACTTAAGCAAAATCATCTCTGAAGGCCAAAGAAAAGCTTACTTGACTCTACATTTTGTCTAAGATCATTCTATCACATTGCATTAGAAAAGGTGTGTGACAGAAGTGTGGGAGCTCTTCCTCACCCCACAGGTGAATCACCCCATCAGTATCTGTGTTCTTGTGACCTACTTAGCATTCACCCCCTCAGGATGGGTTACAAATCCAACTTACATGTATTGTAAGTGGCATTTGCCTTCTGAATAGTAGAAAATGGAAAAGGAGAAAAGCAAAGATTCAATTAGATGAAATATATTCAAATGCAGGTATGCTATAGAACATAAGTGCTGAAAAATCTCTGTGAACAGGCTTTATTCTAGCTCTACTACACTGCCTTTCTCTTCAGCTAGGTAGGAAAAGGTTATAGTGAGAAATACTTCAATGTGCTCTCTGTCTCCCTATTGGAGGGATTTTCAAAGCCATAAAACTAACAACACTATTTCATTTCTCCTTGAAACAGGAATGGTGATAACATACCAGGGTGATGGGTTACAGCTTCAGAGAGACATGTGCCATTCTGCAGAAGTCAGTGAAGGTACAGGTTTATAGAAAATCAGATCATAGACTGCTGAATACGAGAGAATTCCAGTAACTGAAAGAATAGAAGGATTTGAAAACTGTTAATACTTTGTATTAGAGCATCTGAGAAAAAATTTAACTCCTCCTTTGGGTCAAAAATGTAAGCATCAGGTAGACTTTTAGAGTACAATCCCCAAAAGGTTTGTAATGATTTAATGTATGCTAAGTAATTCACAGTAATAATGAGTGTGCAAATTTTAGATAATTATTGGCTCTGTTATACCAGATTATTTGCAGTATTTTTGGTTAAAATAAAAGATCCTTTGCCTAAAGATCTTTTTGTTCAGTTCCTTTTTATTTTACCAAACCAAAGCAAGAATTATCTGCAAGATTTTTGTGATCTCTTGGGCAGGCAGGAAGTGGGAACAGAAATGATAGTATGGATGCTAAATATGAACCACAGTGCCTGTACAAATTACAGGCCGCATAGCTTTCTCAAGTCCAGCCTGAGAAAGTAACCTGGGAAGTTTTAAGGAGGAATCAAAACAATCCTCAGGGACACAAAACAGCCTTGCAGGTATTGTTTTCTATTCCTTGTTTTCCTTGCAGGAGAAAGTCAGGGGGTGGTGAACCCCACTGACCAATGATGGTGATGTAGTGATTTACTAACCAATAAGAGTTTCCTTTCTGTACTTTCCACGAACTAATCTATATAACAAACCTAAAGCAATAAACTAGAAGATTTCTCCTGTTCTGACTCCCTTGAGAGTCCGTGTCATTCTTTCCCGCCGTTCCCAATTAGAACGACATGATAGCAAATATATCCAAGCTCTACAAAAGGTCTACAAAAGTAATTCTCATTTAAAAAGATATTTTTTAATGTTTTAAATACTTTTAGAACTGGATCATCTGCCTCAGCTTATTGGAAAGGAATCTACCAGGCTTGGCTCTGAGGTGTGTGTGTGGCTGAAGCACATTTGAGTAAAGGGTATGTTAAGGTCTTCATTCTGCTTTTGGAAAGGGGTAGACACATAGCAACAAAGAGAAGTGGAAGACTACAAGCCATTGCTGATGGAATAGGCTTACAGCAGAGACATGTAACTTGACAGGTGTCATGTTGTCACATTGTGGGTTTATCCTAGACTTCCATCAGATTGAAATGATGGCTTTTCTTAAAAATCTTTTTATGCCAAACACATGTCCATGTGTATCATATTTTTTTTTTTTTTTTTTTAATATTTGGAACATTCTTCTACAAATTTCTAAGGGTTCATACAAAAAGGTGTCTATTATTTGGAAATACTTTTTCTACTACCCTGGTGGTTCAGATATTCAAATATCAGATGCAGTGCATTCCAAATAATGTGACTTGGTTTGGAAATTCGTTCCTTTGCAACAAAGAGAAAGACGGCTCTACAGATTCTCTTAAAAAGGGAACACATTCAGCACTAGAAAATGTAAAAATACAGCAACAAACCACATACTAGTAATTTCACAAAAACAGTTGTTTTGGCTGTTGCAAATGAGGAAAAGGAAAATAAAAGAGAAATAAAGGAAAAATAAATGAATAGATTTTTATATGAAATATTTGAGGGTCTTTCCCGTGTACCAGCATATTTCTTTTAAAGCAGTCTCGCACTACTTAATGAGTGAAGCATAGATGTGTGTGTGCATCAAAAATGTATGAAATATCCACCTTAGCTCCATATAATCCCTTTGGAAATAAAAACAGGCACCTTTACTAAAATATTGCAGAATTTAATAATTGATTAGTTTAAGATTTAATGATATGCTTCATCTATGCATTAATCATTCTCCCCCTTCTGATGTTAATGCTTTAGAAAGTCATGGCTTGATGACATCATGTAAATTTGGCAGACTGACAGTCAAAAGAAAGGTTTAGAGATCTTGGATAAGTTTTTGAAAATTAGTATATTGCAAGTATGAAGAAATTTTAGATGCCGTATCTTAGGAGGGGAAAAAAATCAATCATAAATCTCAAAGGGACCACATTGACTTTGTCAAGTTGTTTGCAATTTTTTCTGACCTGCTTTTATCAGATGGGAATTAGCCTTTATCTGCAAAGTATTTACTTTATCTGAGAAATATTAATGTTGGTTTACATATCACTTGAGTTAATAACCGATTTTAAAGCAGTGACTGTAAATATTTTAAAGAGATCTTAGTTTTCTTATCAAATTTATGTTAACAACAGTCCGAACACAGGAGGGAGACAAAGACTTGGTTAAGATGCAGAGATGTGTTTAAAAGCTAAGCTTCAGGAAAAAAATGGGTAGAGAGAATACAGCTGGTGATTTACAAGTATTACATTTGATTTAATACAATCTTTTTATCATATGCCATATTGCTTTCTAAATTGCCCCCTAACATTATTTAGTGAGAAAGAGTTTACCCTACTTCTTTTTCCTTTATTAATTGCTTTAAGTGCGATAATTTCTTAGCCTATTTCTGGAACTGATATCATGGATAGCCATCCCTTGTCTATGCCTATAGCTAATATTGAGGTATTTTTGCCAATAGAAAAATGACAATGAATCACATAAAAGTTATGTTGTCTCTGCAGATTGTACCACTAATATTAAAGTAAGATGCACTTATTTTTCGCTTTCTTTTTTTTTAGTTGAACACTATTTGCCATGTGCATGTAGTGTTTTGCAGTGCCTTCTTTTGTTTGAGAGCTCTCAGGATAGACTTGATATGATAAAAATTTTAAAGACTCTTTTCTTCCAAATTGTCATGGCATAAAAAAATCAGCAAACCATGACTGCACAACTTTTACAGTCTTCTGTAGTTTGCAATGAGAGCAAAGCTGAGAAAACCTGCTGGATGTTTGATAGCTGGGAAACTTAAGCCCTGTTTCCCTGCAGCAGAAGTACAACCATATGCCTGGCTTTGCCAATGTGAGCTAGCCATATCTCTGAAGAAGCCTAGCCAGAACTCATTTTCCTTGTACACATGAGGTCTGTCTGCTGAGACTGAAGGTCAGCTCATTTTTCTGATTGCTGATATGGTTTCCTACTTGCTGAGAGGTGAACTGAGACTGCTTACACTGTCCAGCAAACAATCAGAGGATGGACTTTTCATTGCAGTCATATAGTAAAGAAAATAAAACTGTCTGGAAGTGAATCCTATCAATTGACTTAAGATAGTGGAAAAGACCTGGATATGATAAGGCAACAAAGTAATAATAATGCGGACAAACTTCTGAATGGTAGGAGTGGTTTTCTATATGGGCTTTACCAAGTTGGTTACCCTGTCCTTGTAGTACTGTTTTTGTGCTTGATATTTGCTCACTACATTTTAAAATGAAAACACCAATTAATCCTTACATTTTGGTATACTAAAAATGTGCAAAAATAATTCCAAGGACTTAAGGGTACAATTAAATTCAGGGGGGATGACAATTTGGGTAAATTGGTCAGTACTACTCTATACTCTAGATATCAATTCAGTTCTGGATGATTCTATATTCTTCTCTCAGATCCATAATCATGCAGCCTTCTTTGTGTTGTTATGAATTGTAACTAGGAAATCAACATTTCCAAACTGCATTAAGGAGCTGTCTTTCTTCCACACTTGAAAGTAATTCATAGTGACAAGAAATATAAAGAGATAAGATAAAGGACTATTTTACTGGACAATTACAACCTCTTGAAACATGGCTAACTTCCATGCTATTAAAAATAAAATGCAAGCCAGATGTTTAGTGTAAGTATGTGTTTGGACTACACAGATGCAGCATCTCTGTGACTTTGAGATCAATAAAACAAACTAAAAGTAATTTTTTTTTTAGTGTAGAGAAATTCATTGCACTCTAGTACAATCACAGACTTATAAAATCATAGAATTGTTGAATGGTTTGGCCTGGAAGAGTCATGAAGATGATCTAGTTTCAACCCTCCTGCCATGAGCAGGGCTGCTCAAAGCCCCATTCAAGACCTAAACACTTCCAGGGATAGGGAATCCACAGCTATTCTGGGTAAGAGAAGCAGCATCAGGAATTGTTCCTTAAATAAGAACAATATTGATTGGAAATTGATGGTGGATCTGTTGAGCTATTTTAATAACTACTGCTACTGAAACAATGGATAACCAGAGCCCATATCTTTAATATACATAGCAAAATGAGCTCTCAGGCAGTCTGGGAATAGCTACTTGGGCTATGTGGCAAAGGCAGTACTATTCTCTCTACAGCCTGTTTTCTAAAATGAAGCAACTGCAATGTCAGCTCTGCATTAGATCTTTGCTGGCAATAGTGATTAGCATAGCACAGTCTGCTGGAGTTTTAGACAGCTGGGTTCTGAGCAGCTAAAAGACCTTAGCCATAAACAAGCAGGCAGAACTACAAGAAAACCATTGCACTAGTGGGAAATTTTAAGCAAAGGTAACTGTAGATACTTCCTGCCCACCTTCCTGCCTGTCTGCCTAGATGAGATGATGATTCTGAGCTCTAGCTGAGACACTTGAGAAATGTTAAAAAACTCACTTTGGATAACATTAGCACTTCAGTTTCTCCCTTTACTGCTGCTTAGGTCTCTTTTTTTCATCTGTAACAGTATCTTTGGTGCTATGTGCAGGCGTGCTCACTGCGCTTCTGGGGTACCCTGTCTGCCTGCAGTTCACAGGTGACTGGTGATTCTAGTGGGCAGTGGGGGTATCTGCTTAGTCTGGGCATTCACCTCATAGAAAGGAATGAAAGAAACAATTGGTGACAGGATATCACACTGAGGATGAGTGTTACTGACTGTCAAGATCACTGTCACTATTCAGAACGAATTAAGATTTTGTTTTAGGGCAGCACAACTAATCATGTAGAGTGAAGAGGAGATTAAGAATACTACGTTCTGCATTATAGCAAAGATACTTCATAATAATAAGAGAGACATTAAGGCTGTCACATCAATATCAATGATTCCGTCATGTAAACCCTGTCAGCAACATTGCATTACTTAGAAATATATAATACTCCACACAGAGACTGCACACTAAATATGCTTGAGAAAATAAATAAAACAAATGCGCAGCAAGATAAACAAGATGAACATATCACATGTTAGCAATGATTCAGTAGTTTTTAGGTTTCAGCTCCCCGGGAAATGAACAAAAATGTACTAATTTTAAAACATCAGACATATAGATACTTGAAGTGAAAAGACTTGTAAGGACCATATCTTTCAAGAAGGCATGAAAATGGGGACTGTTCTGTAAATAGGACAAAAAGGATAAGGCTCATTTATGGTCTCTAGCTGGCAAAACTACATGACTACACATCTGCTTGTTTATTTGAGCCTGATCATGCTCACATTTAATGATAAAGTTGAAGTTCTGTGGATGTAAGGGAGCTGCTCACAGGTCTTGATTCTAGAATACTTGGTGGGCAAAATAACTCAAATGATGACACTAAGGTCATGTCTCTCTGAAAGCCAAAGATATCCATGTCCTGTGGTTCAAGTGGGGATGGAGATAATGTCATTAATTTACCTTAATTTGTTAATGCTTTGCTCATGTTTTCTTTGTATCTGCATATGTTTTCCTGTTCAGTGTTGATAGAAGAGGGAAGGCAAACATTAAATGAAGACAAGAAAGCTGTGCACCTAATCTTAAAAGTAATTTTGTGTGCTTGTGCACAGAGAAAGAAGCAACTTTGCAAGTACTGAATGTTACCTGATATTCCTTGGAAGTACTTGTTTTCCTCTATAAGTGGCAGAGGTGCACTGTGAGCCCACTTTAACAGCCTGATGCATCTTTAGCACATCAGAGTTAAAACTTAGTAAAAACTTGAAATTATTGACTACCAATGTATTAGAATCATCTGTACAAGTTTTATTATGTTTCTACAGATACAGCTTTATAATTAAAATGTTTTGAAATATTAAGTTTATGTACGAATTACAAGTATTATTTCATAAACTTGCTGGTCTTTTTTTTTTTTTTTTTGTTTCGACTCATTAGACCATGTATTTTCTTTGACTGAAAATGACTGAACTAAAGTAATATCATGCAAGAAATGATAGACTCAGTAGGACTGGCCTGAATGAGATAAAGAAGGAAAAAGGAGCTCTGCAATTACAATTGACAAGTTGGTTTAATATCCAGTGAAAGAAGAATGCAATTCAAGAGCAGCTGGATTAATTAAGTAATATGGCAAAACAAACTATGGGTTATAATAATTTTCAGTATGCCCCAGGACTTAGGGAGGCCTGAGGGCTCAGAGTTCAACTTCTCTTGACACAGGAAGTGCTGATATCTATAATGAATATGGGTGTCAAGAAATAAAAATGTATTATATATGAGGTACATAATAGAAGTATATATCTGACAAATTTCATACAAAATACAAAGAAGGTATATTTTATCTCATAAATCTTATTATGTGAATATCTTATATTTACCTGTATATACAGACTAATAGATTGTAGTGATTATGGAATACTGGCTAAAAAAATGGGGGAAAAAATCTCAATGTCTAGTACAATCAGAAATAAAACAATCTGAGGAAAGAAACCTGTAAGTGGTCTGGTGGAAGTGTGTAAAATAAATTATATGACCCAGTTTGCTTTTACTGGAAATCTGCTGATGCCTGGGGCATTATAAAAATCAATCAGACAGGTGAAAATAGAAAGTGAATGACCAATGGATGATTTAACAAATTTGTAAAAGTTTCATAGAAAACCTGGAAACCCTGAAAATGATTCTGTGTAAATTCACATGCCAACTACCAGAAG
Source organism: Pseudopodoces humilis (assembly GCF_049639895.1). Classification (NCBI taxonomy): domain Eukaryota; kingdom Metazoa; phylum Chordata; class Aves; order Passeriformes; family Paridae; genus Pseudopodoces; species Pseudopodoces humilis. Next base: position 42,409,974 of record NC_142203.1, on the reverse strand, counting down.
ACACACAGATCATATCCTAGAAAAATGACAGTTTTAGTTGACTGACAGACTGTTTTGAAAGTCCCCTGCAGCCCAGGATGTGCAGGGTAAGAGCTCTCACTGTAGCGCAGTGTGAGGAATGGTACGAAAGAGACAGTGCTGTAACGCTCTGCAGAAGATGGAAAGAAGATGGACGAAAGGTTCACTTGTCATGGTGAACTTAGATGTGGCAAAGTTTTGTTAATTACAAGGCCAAATTTCTTTCCTGATTAGAAGCTGGTCTTGCTTGATCTATTGAGGTGGACCTGAATGACTGATGAAGGATCATCAATTTGTGGCAGACCAGTGGATCTGCATTAATTTCTATTGACTGATGACAGTGAAAAGCAGAACTATCAGAAGCAGCCTGACACAGGTTTCAGAAGGATGCATCTGTTGCTGTGATGGGAATTCTGCTGGTGAGTGTCCAGGAAGCACTCACACTGAGGAAGTCTTGAGGCAATCCTGTAGGCAATGTTTGCCTGTGTGTACAGACCATGAGCACAAGTGATAATTTTGTTCTTCCTGTCCAGACTAGCAACTGCCCAATATTGTTTTTCACCGGACAATGAACTATGGATCTGCTTGATGCAGATCATGCTTTGGATGCATTTGGAAGCAGGTGGGTCATGAGTATTCAGGTGGAGGCTGACTCCCAAAGGAGAGTGAAGGGAGAAAGCTGGCCAGTCCCTACAGCTTTGGAAATTCAGTCCTTGACTGAATGTGTAAAGGTGGGCAAAGGCAAGCTGTGGCAAGGGAAACTGGTAAGTGACAATGAGAAAATCTTTTATCGAAGTGTAGGCAGAAGTCAGCAGAGACCAGGATTTCAATAACTGGCTTTTTGTAAAACCAAGTGGAAGGCAGACCTGAAAAGAAAATACAGTATCTGAGTGACAGTTAAGTAAGGTCTAATGGTGTCCACAGACAGACGATGTGAGCAGAACTGTGCAAAACCATGTGTTTCCTTTCAGAACAATAAAACCCAAACATATCAGGGATTACTAATAACAACAGGAATCTGTATGAAATGTTGACATGCATAAAATATCCTTCCATAGAAAATGAGCACAGCTTGAAAACTCTCATGTTCTAGACCTGAAAACATTTGAAATGAGTAAAGACACAGAGACAGTTCATCTTGAGGAGAAAAGTTGTACTGAATGGAGAAGAAGGTCATCAGTCAAAGCAATCAGGGAAAGCATCAGAGCAGGAAATTATCAGGTTATGCTTTGGAGCCAGTGAGTAAAGAACAGCTAATATCAGAAATAAGCTTAGCATGGAAGACCAATATAGTAATTTTGCTGATGTAGAGGACTTAAATTAGAGCATAACCCCTAATTGCTAGATATTTGTGGCTATTACTTACCATAGAGTAGTGAAAGTTGTTGTTTACTGCCTTAATAGGCTAAACCAATGTAATTTTGTGTTAAATTACTACACTAGGTACAGTCCTATTTTCACTAAATCAGTGGCAAAGCTGTGAGAGGTTTGAATTTCTGAAGAAAAGCACTAAATCTCAGAGAAACATCTCAGCCTGGGCACTGTCCTAGGTAATAAAGTAGCAAAAAATTGTGTCTGAAGAAGGTGCAAATATAAACAAGAGTCCAGTCATTACGGTGTAATAGGGGAACACAAAGAGCATTTCTGTACATATGTATGCCTAATAGGAATTGTATTCTTTATAGTCAAGTTACATTCAAAAAGTAATCTACTTATTCAGTCCTAGCTTGATATACATTACTGCTCATCGTAAATGAAAAGCACTTGAAGATTCAAGATGAGGAATATGTAGCAAATTCTGTTTTCAAATTTAGAAATTCAGCATAGGACTATCTACTCTTGCACATTTTAAGCTTCTCAAGCTTTCAGTTAATCGCAAAGTATGTACATATGTACATTCACACATATGCAGTGTAAAACACATATGAAGACTACAGTCCAGCTTTTTTTGGACTCCAAACAATGTAAAAATGCCAAATGTTTACATATGTTGGCAGAGTACCTTATTATAATGGTGCTTATCAATTATGATGTTTAGGCATCAATTTAAAATAATATTTGAGGGCAAGCTTTCTTGAATAAGAGTGAGATAGATGTTCCACAAATCAGCAGTTTCAGTGCTGCCCTCTTCACTGTCAAGTCTCACTTAAGAAAGTCTTCCTGAACACACACTTTCCCATAAGAGACGGTGAGGATAGTGCTGCCACGCTCCTTCCTAAGCAGCCTGAAAGCACTGCATGGTTGCAACTCTGCCAGAGACAAATGAACACCAAGATGATTGCATGAATGGCTACTGCAGCCTATATTAATATTTTACATTAAATTTTGTTAAATTGAGAATGACCAATAAAAACAGTAACAATAAGAATGTGCACTCTCTTTTTTAAAATACAGATGTATGCTGTGATCTCTAGTTTCTGTATGATGCCATCATGCAGAAAAATTATCTGCATCATGAAATATTTTACTCTTGATATGCTCAATCTCTGCTAATGGAATTTTTTTACATATATATGTACATATATATACGTCTTTGTGCAGTTCATCTGCTACACAGGATCACTCAGGAAATGTTTGCCAAAATATAACCAGTGGCCAGAAAAGGAGAATATCTTATTATAAATTTGTAGTCAGAGTGTAAGCAGTATCATAGGCCAAGACTACATTAGATATATTTTGGAACAGTTGTAAATGTTCTAGACATATATCTTATTCAGGCATTTTTGTAGAGATATTTAATTACAATGTCGTGTCTATCTTGTTGCAATGCAGAACAAGCACTTAGATTGGTCAGATACCTCTATTTAGTTTCTTCTGAAAAATACAATTGAAAACTAGTGAAGAGTTATAAAACAGTATGGATTGGCATGGAGGAATTTCAAAAATAACTGTATTTACTGTTAATAGATTGCTGCTTCATAGTCAGCACAATTTTGGAACTGGCACCAGAAAGTAGTTAAATGTCATAAGGCATACAATATGGGACAAACAGTGGGTTTGATTATCTGCATCTGTCCCATCCTCTCCAGTGAAGGTTTCAGAAATTTATGCAATTTATACACATAGAATTTATGTACAATAATTTGTAAACATATTGTTGACTTGACACAATATTTCTAGACATACAGAAAAGCTAAGATTTTAATTGTATATCACTTGATTACAAAGTAAAATATCACAATGAAGATTTGTAAACCCAAATCAGAAGCCATCCAACATCTTGATAACGAAGAAACCAGTATTTAGCTTGCATGTGACTTTTGGTGCTGTGAAGTTTATGAAGAGCTTCATAATCCAGATCTCTGGGAGCACTTTGTAAACAAGATAAATCATAGCAGTGTCTATATGATCACTGGGAGCAAACACATCACCCAATCTCTGCCTCTGAAGTCATGTCTGAAATACCATGATTGTCAAAAATTAAAATGAAAGTAATAAGATTTGGTGGTATTATGTTATACCTGGCTTCTATTTTTCCTGCCTTGAAGGTTGTTGGACCAGTAGGAAAAGTTGTCCTCTGCATAATAAGTGGAAATAGAGATGAAGTATATTGACCCAAATTCCCAGTACTCCTGAGATAAAAACAACAGAGGAAAGCAAAATGAATGGAAATAATTAGAAAACTACATCATTAATTTAGTACTGGTTCATGATCTACTGTTTTAAGGTCTTAGATCTCCAGCTGCTTGTCAGAGATGTAGTCTGAAAACAGAGAAGCAGCTTGCATTTTCTATCATTCTCTCTTCTTTGAAATATGGAAATCTGGCAGCTGTGACCATCTAGAATGTTTATTCTACTGCTTCCTTTTTTTCCCCTAAGTGGATTGCTAAGGAAGGCCTGGTATTTTGGGGTTCTGAGATTTGTTCTCCTCCTACTCAGATACAGAGTTCTAGCTTTGCTCACTTGTAGGTGACAGTTAAGCTCCTAAGTCTCAGGCTTTCAATAGTGAAAGAGGTAGTGACTATTTTGTGTGTAGGGGTAAAGATCAGTTTTAAATGTTCAACCAGTATGTTTATGTAGCAGTTTGGACTGTAAAACCTTTGTCAGAAGTTCTGATCATGGGAGCTGGGCAGAAAAATATCTGTATTACTGATTGCATGCAGCACATATTGGGTTTATTTGAGTAGCAGTATACAAACTGATGTATGCTCATTAACCTGTTCCATTACTTAAAGAACATTTTCTTTTTAACATCAGTCCCAGAAAAATGTCACTGCTTTCCAAAAATCAAAGTTGGTATCAGTAAAAATTGATATTCTTTGCCTTTATTAAACAAGCTAATACATAATCTGAATTAAAAGCCCAGCCTCTCCATGGGAAAATACCTATATTAAATATTTTGTCTAAAGTGTTTAATTAAGTTGTTTTAGTAGGTATTCTTTCAGAGAGAAGGGAAGAGTTTACTGTGAAAGAAGTGAAAGATCTTTGTGGTAAGAAAATTCCATCGGATACTTTATTAATAACAAAGAGTTTCAGAAATTCCAGCAGACATAAGGTCAGTCTGCATAGGAAAAAGGTCCCTTTCTAACACAGTGACTCATGTGTCCACTTACCCACTTACTCAGTATTTTTTGATCCATGTTCCATCACAGCCCAATTTTTGAAGAAGGATTTTCAAAGCCACTCTTAAAGTAAGCTGCATTAATTTATTTAGACTCTTTTCCAAACCTCTTTAGGAAATTCATAGGACATCCCCAAATTTCTTGGCGCCACCCCCACCCACCTCATTAGAGTGGAGAAGAAATTTTATGCGGGAAAATGTGCTAGAAGTGCCAGAAAAATCTGCATGCGAAGACTGGTCTCCAATAATTAGCAAGTAATAAGAAAGAAATCATCACATATGTACAAATGGCAAACTGAGTCATGCCTCAGCAATATGCTTCTTTGCTATGATTGAGCAGGCCAGTTCATTTGCAAGGCAGTAATTTGAATGGTGTAAAGGGAGACCCATTTATTTGCTTCCCTCCCCCCTTCCCCCTCCTCCAGCAAAAGACAGAGCATTAGTTAAAAAAAACAAATGAAGGAAAATTCCCCAAAGAACCTTAGCAAGGAACAAGAAAAACATCCATTGTAAACAGTGGGTGGGTCTTCTGACAGGCTTTGTTTGCAAATGATAACAATTACAGGTAATTTTTCATTTCAATTGGAAGAATAGGTATTAAAAAAAGGAGAGCAAGAGAAACAGAGAGAGAGTGAGATTTCCCAAGTGCCTTATTCCCTCCCAGGTCTACAACCTAACAGGAGTGTAGAGAGCTCGGTAGTTTCTTCTTATTCCATTAAGTGAGATCTAATTGTGTCTCTTCTGTCTGTTGGCAGATGCGGTTTCTACATAACAACAGCCCAGAGACAGAGCTGCCTGATTAATGCCTCCAGCTGTCATATGCCCCATTATCTGTGCATTTGCATAACTTAATGGTTTAGGACAGGGGAGAGAGGATGCTTAATTTAATGTTTAGCAGGCCCTTGATAGCTGAATAATTTAAGAACTGTCAAGGGAGGTCAGTCTTACAGCGATTCAGCAAGACAGCCGTGATTTCTGAATATCATTAAAATCCTTACTTAGGATAATTTGAGGGAAAAAAAAAAGAAGAGGAACATGCAGAAACAACAATGCCTGAAAGGAGGCCCTGCTTTTCTGTTAACTATTCCTGCCCTGAAGATTAGGAGAAAGACTTGTGGAAAAAAACACATCAATAAATAGCATGGACAAGAGAGAAAGGGGTTAACCCCATGCAAGCTCTCTCTCTCTCTCTCTTCCTCCCTCCCTTCTGCTCCCCCTCACTCCCCCCACCTCTCCTCCCTCCCCTTCTTCCCCCATCCCCCAGTCTTCTCATAACTGAAGGGTGGAAATACAGAATTCTCTTAAACTCATCTAAAAGCCCAACATGCTTTGAACCTGAAACACTCTCGGTTTCGCTAGATGCTAATGAATATTATTAAGCTAATCTTCCATTTGTTTTCTAATTATGTGTCAGAAAGCACTTGCAGTGGCAGCTGAGGCAACTGCCAGGGTGCATTTATTTATCTTCCAATCCTGTGTCTACTGACCGCCTATAGCACAGAGTGATTAGGATCAAATAAAAAGAGATTAAAAAAAATCGGATATTTTTGCAGCTTGATTACTGTTCTTTTCCAAGTTCATTAAGTTCTGCATGACATTTGACTCTATTTTAAGAACTGATAAAATGGAGTTACTTAGGCTTCCCTGTGAGGCATTCTGTCGTAGTACAAAAATGAATGAAAGAAGTAATCTATGGCTGGACTGATCCACTGTATTGGCTCTGGCTGAGATGAAGCTAATTTTCCCCACAGCAGCCCTTGTAGTGCCATGCTTTGCACTGGTGATTAGAAAGGTGTTGATAACACACCAGTGTTTTAGCTACTGCTAAGCAGTGCTGGCACAGCATCAGTGTAGGCTCTCCAACATTTCCCCTCACCAGTGAGGATGGACAAAATGTTGGGAGAATGCAGCCAGGGCAGCTGACCCAAACTGACCAAAATGTTATTCCATACACAGATATGGCATCTGCCTAGCAATATCACCTAGGAGAAAGAGGGAAGAGGGGAGCAAGCATTTGTTATTACTACATTTTTCTTTTAGTGCCATCACTATGCATCTGGAAGCCCTACCTCCTGGAAAGCAACTGGACATCATCTGCTGGTGGGAAATAAAGAAAAAAACTTCGCCTTTCCTTTGCTTCTGTGCACAACCTTTGCTTTTGCTTTGTTAAACTGCCTTTATCTTGACCCACAATTTTTTTCCCCCATGTTATTTTCTCCTTCATGTTCTACGGAGGACAGAAGTGATGGAGAAGCTTGGTGGGCAGCTTCCATCCATCCATCCATCCATCCATCCATCCATCCATCCATCCCACCTTATCTATAATAGCCAAATCAAGGACTTGCTCAATGAGCCATGGAATCATAGAACCCTAGAATAATAGAATGGCTTGGGTTAAAAGGGACCTTAAAGATCACCTAGTTCCAATGCCACTGCCATGAGCAGGGACTCCCCTCAATAGACCACGTGTCTCAGCGTTCAGCCTGGTCTTGAACACTCACAGGGATGGGGCATCCATAACTTCTCTGGGGAACCTGTTCACCACCCTCACAGTGAACAAGTTTTTCCTAAATCTAATCTGAATCTACCCACTTTTCAGTTTGAATCCATTCTCACTTGTCCTGTCAGTGCGTGCTCATGTTTCTTGTAGATCTCTTCAGGTACTGGAAAGCTGCTACTATGTCGGTCCAAAAAAGCCTTCTCTTCTCCAGGATGAACAATCCCGATTCTCTCAGCCTTTCCTCACAGCAGATGTGTTCAATTCCTCAAATCATTTTTGTAACTCTCCTCTGGACTCTCTCCAGCAGTTCCATGTCCTTCCTGTGCTGGGACCCCAGAGCTGGATGCAGGGTTCCAGGTGGGGTCTCAGCAGAGCAGAGCAGAGGGTCAGAATCCCCTCCCTGGCCCTGCTGCCCACGCTGCTCTGAATGCAGCCCAGGACATGTTTGATTTTCTGGGCTGTGAGTGCTCATGGCTGGGTCATGTCCAGCCTCCCATCCACCAGCACCCCCAAGTCCTTCTCCCCAGGGTTGCTGTCCATCTGTCTATCTCACAGTCTGTATTGGAACCAGGGGTTTCTCCAACCCAGGTGCAGCATCTTACACTTGGTCTTGTTAAACCTCATGAGATTTCCATGGGCACACTTGATCTTGTCCAGGTCCCTCTGGATGGCATCGTGTCTCTCAGATGTAGCAACAGCACCACCTGGCTTGGTGTCACCAGCAAATTTGCTGAGGTAACACTCAATCCCTTCATCTAAATCATTAATGAAAACGTTAAATAACACTAGTACTGATGCTGTTTTGGTTTGCCATTTTTCCTTTTATACGTTCTCTCTGTTCTTCACACATATATTTGTAGCTCTGAAGCCTATCATATTAATGGCTAATTTTCCCATTAGGCTTTTCCCTAGGCAGAAAGACAGAATTAATTCCAGAGCTACATGTCCCAGGGGGTACAAGGCCCCTATCCTATCTTGGTTCTTCCTGGGAACCAAGGCAGAGAACAGCTCTTCAAGATACATCTTCATAAACAAAGTAGAGGTAGCACCAAGGTGGAGGGCTCCACAGAAGGAGCTTGTCATGGGGCAAAATTCCATCATCATTTGTCCTCCTAATTGGTGCTCTTTTGTCAATTATGCTAATTTTCTAAACATACAAAAACTGTAGTCACCCTCTCTGGGTGGCCTGTTGTGGACATATTTCTATAACTGCCCCTGAAGGCCTTGAATAAAGATCCACTTTTCTATTACCTCCCATATAGAAATTATCTTGAGTTTCATTTCTAGGTTGGAAAAGGCAAGAGTGCCAGCACTGACCCATGAGGGACACCTTGTCTCTTATGTCCATCAGGACTCTGACCTATTGACCACTACCATCCAAATTTCTTATCTATCTAACAGTTGAATCCATCTCTTTCTAATTTAGAGAGAAGGATGTTTTGGGGGACTGTGTCAAAAACCTTACAGAAATTCAGATCAATGCCATCTGTAGCCCTTCCTTTTTCCACTGATGTAGTTATCCCATCATAGAAGGCCACTGGATTGGTCAGGCAGAATTTGCTCTTGATGAAGCCTTGACAGCTGTTCCTGAATCATCTCCCTGTCCCTGTTCCTTAGCACAGCTTCTAGTTCCATGTTCCATCTGTTCCATGATCTTCCCAGGCACGGAGCAGTTGGTAGTTCCCAGGGTCCTCCTTTCTAGCCTTTTTAAAGATAGGCACAATGTTGTCCTTTTATCCAGTCCCCTGGGACTTCACCTGATTGCCAAGACTTTTTAAGCATCATGGAGAATGGCTCGGAAACTATACCAGTGAATTCCCTCAGGACTCTGGGATGCAGCTCATGAGGTCACATGGATTTATGTATGTTCAGGTTCCTCAGGTCTGGGTACATGATCATTATTTACAGTGGGAGGGACTTCACTCCAGGAGAAAGATGCTCTGCTATTTCTGTTGAGTACACTGCATATGTCTGGCCCTGTCATCCCCTCTTCCAAAACTCTGTCCTTCCTGAGATCTGGCACTTTGAAGTTGGTAGATTTAGGATTTAAACAACTTCAAAACACAATGATTAATGACTCTGTTAAAAGCACTGTTTGATAGATTCAGTGTAACTTAGAGGAAAGACATGTTTTACATTTACTGGATGAGTCTGCTTTTCTGCTTGTGGTAAGCAACATGACTATCCAGCCAGCACTTCGGCCCTAAGCACTTCTTTTTGCATATATTTCTGGGCAACCACATATTTTTTGGCTTTACCCTCTTTCTTCAATTGCTGTCTGTTCTGCTTTGCCCAGTTCAGTTCACCTGGCCCTAACAGAAACTCCCATGGGTCTACCTTAAGTTCTTTGTGTGGATCCTTTTTGTAACTAGTTTTTTGGCAGAATGTGCCTTGCTTTAGCTAGCCAACTCTATAAAATATATGAACAGCTTATTTGATTTCTGATTTAATTCCCATGGTGTATAGGCAATTGCAAATGTACTGATGATAAAGAAAGAATCTGTAAAACTACCAGAACCTTATGTCAGCATGTTTGTACACACAGTCCATATGCATCTCTACACACAAAGCTATGTACATACAACTGGGTGAGTTACCTCAATTTTCTCCCCCCATGTTCTTAAATCAACAGCTCAGAGCACCTGAGTGTTTCCCTGAGATTTAGAAAAAGGTGTAAGGAAAATTGAGTTGGATGATTACATTGAGTTGAAGGAGAAAAATTGCTATGGCTGGTTGGCAGCTGCCCAAGATTTTATAAGGGATTGAATACCTCCTATCTTTGTGCTGTTGAAATTTCCCTCTAAGCCATTTTTGTCTTGACATTTTATAAATATGGAAAAGCAACAATTGTCAGTTGAATTAATTATTCAACTGGTTTAGCCTGTAGATAACAACCTGTGTCTTCACTGGGCAGTTACACTTGACAATGACATTTGGTGGGGTGGGGTAGTTAGAGCTGTAACAGCATGGAAAGGAGAAAGGAATCTGCTCCTCTGTTTAGTGGTCTGTTTTGTCTTTTTTATGATCTCGCACCAAAAGGATGCAATACTCAGCAGAGCAGGATAAGTGGTGTGTTCATTGGGTGTTGAGAGGTGACTTTTATACACAGAACTGATCCATGGTAGGAAAGTCATGGATAGCTCTGGTTTGTACTGTGGAGGAAAAGAGAGAAGATGCTGGCTTTTTTATTGTTTGTTTGTTTAGCTACATTACTGTTTCTCTCTCCCAGAAAGCAAGATTTTTATTTTTTTTTGCTTAATGTTTGATTTTCTTTCCAGTTGCTTTGTTTTAAAAGGGGAAATTGAGAACCTAGCCTGAATTGTGGAGCTCAGTTTCTGAGAGGTAAATTTCCATAAGGTTCATTTTTGGCCACTGCCTTTTTGTAGCTTCCTAGCAGGGAATTGATTAGAAGCAGTGTGAAGCTGAAGTAGAAAGTGGGATCTTTCATTTGGTGGAAAATTGTAGTTCCAGGTTAGAGAATTCACTTTTAAACATGAAGTCCTGCTCTGTTGGCCTTATTGCTATTCTGTTCATTTTTTTTCAGAGACAAATTTAATATTAATGCTGGAAGCCCCCAATGACAAGGATGTCAATTTCTAGGCTTCTGCTAACAGAACAAGAATAAGAAAAAATGGGAAGGCAAAAAAATCCTTATGCTCACTAACATAAATCATCACAGTAGTTCAAATCAGCACATATGGTATGGTAACATTGCCCATTGCTTTGAGACCCTCAAATGGAAGACCATATGGGCTTCTGCTGCATCAAAACACAATAGGCCTGTGTTTAGGACTCCACAGTGACCTGGATTCAGAACTTCCTTGCTTTTATTGGTTTGTGCGTCTGCATGAACATTTTTTCTTCCAACACAGTGGGCTTTTTCTTTTTCTTTTTTTTTCTCTGATTCCTTTGTTCAGTGACAGATTCCAATGGGTTGAGCAAGACAATGCTATGCCTGTGGTTTTTGCATTTCACGTGATTGCCTTTGCACATTTTGCGATATTTACAGATTTCAGAAATACTAAGAGAATATTACAACTGGATGACTTAATCAGAATGAATTAATGAAGAGAAAAAGTATTTATTTTTTTTCTGGTGCATATTTTTTGAATAATAGAATTTTTTTTGGAATCGTGGAAATTACGATGTCATCCTGAGAATTTCCTCTGATTCACTGTTGCTGTCCTGCAAATGTCACTCTGTCCAGTGGCTATGCTGAAAGAGCTGAAAAACAAAATTAAAACTGTCATATCAGGGTCTTACAAATTTATTTATCTAAAGACTTGTACACCATTACTGAAGTGGGCATAAAAAATACCCCTGAGTCTAAACACTTCCAGCACTGATACTCGGAACTAAGTATGTTTGCTGTAGGTTGAACATAGGCCCTTGCTTTTGCCACATTCACCGATCCCTAAAAATAATCAATTACAACCTCTTTCCACCACTCCCCCCGCCACCCTGCCTCGGGAAAACATGCAAATCCTCTGTGGATCCCACTCTGTTTTCATTCAAAAGATTCTCTTTCTTTTCAGTCATATGTTTTGGCTAGTCATTTTACTGCCCTCCTTGGATGACTTCAGGATCCCTAAAATCTATTTGACTTACATCCCATCAGCTGGCTATGGGTCTCCAGTTCAGGTCTCAGGTGGAGTAGGGTAGGTGAGATCCTCCATTTCCTGCTCCCTTCTCAGAACAGGAGCAGACAGTTTGTGGGCTTTCCAAGACGGTACTGTGGTCTGCAGGTGACAAATGCCTTTGTACAACAATACTCCTCCTTCTCTTAAATTATCTGTTATGCATGGCTCAAAGCTATATCTAATCAGTTTTTTGGAAGTGTTACAGAAGTATAGTCACCAAAGGCTATGCATTCACCAAGGACCTTCCAAGCCCAGTGTAAGACAGAGGACAGCAGATGGATGTGGAGGACAGATGGGGATATGGTTATTAACACAATGATAAAGAGTGGTTGGCTGGAGAACGGTTTCCCTTTCTGTTCCCAAAGTGGACAGGTTTTCTCTGGCAGCTGGGGCTAGCTGGTGGGAATGAGAACAGTCAGAGGAGGGCAGATGTCTTCACATTGGTGAGCAGGGAAATAGGGCATAAAACTCCCTTCAAGTGATAGCTCTTCTGCATCCAGGATGGGTTTAAATTGATTTTGCAGACAGGGGTTTTGAGAAGCACAAGGTTCAAATGGCAGTGGATGTACACGGAAGCAAAAGGGGCTGAAATTAATTTTAAAAGGGCTCAAACCAGGGCAAAGGAGTGCATAGGTAGAATGAGACAGAAAAGTCTGGTATAACTTGCCAATAATACATGCATATTTCTGTCAGTTTTCTACAAGAAATATTGCTGAGCATGAACACAAGTTTAGCAATCTCACAAAGTTAGATTAGATAAAATTATCATCATTCCAGCATCATGTAACTGTTTATTTTTTAACTGCTTCTTCTGTAAGTGCTATTGTTTTGAGGGTCATGCTGTGTGAGTTCAAATTGAATTGTATTACTTGACATTACTTTACAGTATAATAAGTAGCAAGTTGTTGCGTTCCACGGTGGGGAACCACTAGAAGTTCTTTTAAAAAGAGATGCTCAGGATCGAAATTAAGCCAAATGTGGCGAACATTGTATCTTAGAACCATTTATTGGTAACAAAAACAAACAAAGAGAAAACAACAACAACAACAACAAAACCCATCCCAAAACAACAACACCAAAATAACCCACCAAAATAAGAAGGAGTTAGGGTAGTGAGGAGGGCCGGAGAGGCCAGAGCAAGAGGCAGCAGGATGGCAGGGAGAGGGAGAGCAGGCCAGAGGGCGCTCGGAGCGGAGCTGGGCAGCGCGGCCATGTCCCGAGGCGGGGCTGCGCTCGCTGCCGGCCCGGGCGCGGCTCCTGCGGCGGCGGCGGCGGACACGAGGCGCGGGGGGAGCCCGGGCAGGAGGGGCGGGAGCCCGGGCAGGAGGGGCGGGAGCCCGGGCAGGAGGGGCGGGAGCCCGGGCAGGAGGGGCGGGAGCCCGGGCAGGAGGGGCGGGAGCCCGGGCAGGAGGGGCGGGAGCCCGGGCAGGAGGGGAGGGAGCCCCGGGGAGGGGGGGGGGGAGCCGGGGCGGGAGGGGCGGGAGCCCGGGCAGGAGGGGCGGGAGCCCGGGCAGGGCCGCGCTGAGGATGGCGCTGGGCTGCCTCGGAGCCGGCTGCGCTGGGCAAAGGGGACAGGCGTGCTGGGAGGGAGCGGGCAGGGCGCTGCTCGGGGACGCGGGGACACGGGGACACACGCCAGGGCGAGCAAGAGCCAGCGGGGGCGGGAGAGCCGAAGGGCAGGACTGCAAAGGCAAGTTCAAAGGGCCCCCCAAGGAGTCAAAAGGCAAGGGCCAGAACAGCTCCCGGAGCTTGGGGTGCGGTTGCTTTTTATGCCCCCGGCTCCCCACAAGCCTGCCTGCTGACAGGAGACGCCGGCCCAGTCCGATGTCCCAGCGCATCCAGAGCTGGAGACCTTTTGCCATCCGGCTGGAGAGCGTCTCTGGGGTACAGTGTTTTCCGTGCTCCCCGGCAGACTGCCTGTCAGGAGAGACATCACCTGCTGGCCAGGAAAAGTCTCCCCCGACACAAGGCTTTCCTGCATCTTCTCCTGGCTGCCTTCTGGACATGGACATGTCCCTCCCCCATAGACTGCCAGGTTCAGTTCAAATAAACTGGCTCCTCACACAAGTTAAGTAGTCAGAATAGACCGGAGCTCTTGGTTATATTTAGTCAGAGAAAAGGTAGAGATGAGTATTTTTGGTAAAGAATTGCTCCAGGTATTTCCCCCGTTTTATTTTTATTATTTTTATTTTTATATTTTTATTTTTATTTAACTTTCCTTTTAGGACTTCTTTCTTCAGTGCTCTGCCTCACCTATCGAGGTCTTCTACTCCTATATGTTTTTAAGTTTTGGACTAATTCAAGTGAATCTCATAAGTATGTGTAATTCTTGATTTTGAAACATGGGCCTGAGAGTTCTGTGAAAGCTGGCAGAATGGAAAGTAATTGCTGATATAGACCTATTCAGGAGCAGACAGGAACAGGGGATATGTTTGTTCTATCCTTCTGAACCAGAAGGGTTTCCTTCAAATCTCAAAATTAGGTTTGGTTTTAGGGAAAAGTTCCAGTCAGCATTTGCTCTTCTAAATCAATTTCAAAACATAAATCCTGTGATAAATGCTTGATCTCCTGCATATAGATTCAAAAACACTTTTTTGATTCTGTCATACAGAGAACATGAGAAATACCACATTCATTTTCCTCCTCACACATTTAGTGGAAGACAATGCAAACATTATTCAGCTGCACTAGATATTACCTAGACAAAAATTTAAAAATAATTAAATTTTCCCTTTTCCCTGTTTCCAGAGGCAGTTAGGATGACAAGTTAATCATCTGAGCCCCACATTCTTCAAATCATCATAGCATATTTCTTCTGATGTAGCTGTCCATTCCATTCAAAGCAGTCTTTTTAAAAGGATTCTGGATATGTTGCAGATTTACTTCTCTGAAAAATCCTTTAGCCCTTTTCCTAACTGGCCACATATGAATTAAAACCCAGAAAGACTGCAGGTGTCCCAGAGAGGTGGCTATTAAGAGTGTAGCTGGAACGACCTCGGTGCCCTGAACTGAAATCTAAGGAGACTCAGAGAGAGCTCTTGGCAGAGTGTCATGATTTCCTGTGACCTGGGGAAATCACTTACACTCCCTCTGCTCAAGGCTCCTCATTTGCAAAAGAAGAATTTCTCTTTGCTTTAAGGGTCCTGCACCACTAATGACAGTGAGTGCTCAGCTTCTGAGCTGATGAAAGTCAGTCAGATATATGCTGGTAGACTTCAGCCTGTCTTGTGTCTTTTGTGGTACAATGGGCAAATAATACAACTTTCCTGTACCACCCACTGTACTACATATGATTTACAGGATCTAAATAATTATCCAGGGAATCATATTTTGTGATGGGACTGACAGTTATGAAGAACAGAGGTGGTTAAAGATAGTCTTTCAAGAGATAGAACAGTCAAAGGTTCAAAGCCCTGGATATTTGAAAATTACCCATGAGCTACCTGTTCTCTTAGAAGAGAAGCTAGTTGCAATTTCCTGCTGCCTCAACTGTATCCTGGGCTGCCCTGCAGTTTGAATGGGGGAAGAGAATGGTATTTCTCTGTTGTTTTTATTTTGTTAGCATCTCCTGTAGCTGGCATAGAATGAAAGGACATCTATTTAAAAGGGTTGTTTCCCTTCTGAGGTTTTAATGATAAATGCACAGATTACAGCTAATTTTCTTCTCTCACAATATGAAATTTTACTTTTAAATGGACTCTTATGTTAATAAAATCTTCATATACCCTGGCAGTCTAACAATAGTGAGTTATTGCTTAGCCATCAAAATAAAGAAAATATGTCCAAAATAATTTTTCTATGTAGCTGTAGCAGAAATCTCTTAAAAATGTTACACAAAATAGATGCTGTGAAGACTGGGCTAAAATAAGGGCTGACCAGCTCAGCCTGAGGTGGAAGTATCTCTGGTCAAATCTCTGTTTCTCTGTCTTTAGTTTTAAAGCCTATCAGGAATACAATTTTGTCTTAAGTCTTCTGGTTTGTGTCATGAGTAATAGATTTTCAGCTCCCAAGGGATCATAATAATTAAATGTATTCAAATTTAACTCAACATTTAATACCTAATTTTATTACTGAATTCAGAGTTTCTTTTGAGTAGCATATGCTGAAATCTAAAAGAATGGAAACCGAAAAAATCCATCTAAAGGTCCAGCCTATGAAGTGACTTCATTTCTCTGTTCTGGTCAACAGTCTATGAGATGATGCCTTAAAATAAAAAATTTCTGAGCTTTCAGCTTTACACAAATACATATTGTAATGAAATTCTATGAGCTGTGAGGGGTTCAAGTATTTGTTTTTACCGACCACGTACAAAGTTAGTTACATATGTGTATTCCTGTGCTGGCAGCTTCTGTTAACTTTTAATAAAGGTGCAAATGATTTCTTCAGCTGTAGCTACTTGAACAATATTTCATTTGATATCTATGTGAAATGAGCCAGGAAACATGAGGCAGTTCTGTTCCCCACAATAATAAGGGTGACAGAAAAGAGAATAGTTTGCCACCTGACTATGGGATCAAAAGAACACACAACGTGTAAATAAGCATGGAGACTGAATATTGAAGTGTCCCTAAAGCTGCTCTTACTTTGCCAAGCTGATACAGAGAAGCTGGTAGGCAGCTTGAGGAAGGATGTGTTTTTGTTTTCTTTTCTTTTTTTAAAAAATATTTTTAAAAAACAAGAAAAATATTTTAAAATTAAAAAAAAAAGAAAAAAAGTGATAGATTCCTGACCTATTAGACACTCAAGAAAAACTGCTGCTGAATGTCACCTGTAGTATTTCAGTTGTATCCTGAGAAGAATGTGGTAGGTGCTAATTGTGCTGGAAACCTGGTGATCATTTTTCACTGTGAATGTTAACTTATAATTTGTGCCCATACTTAATTTTTGAGACATAGTTCAATAAAAAATTAAATTGTTACCCTGTTACCTCCGTCAACACAATGCTCTGTCAACTACTGAAGTTTGGCCTCACTTTGCAGACATTAAAAGGCATTAGTTCAGGCAGAGCTGTTTTGTTCAGTTGAAGAAATTATCCCTCCATTTACCTTGCCCTCAAATTCAGGTCTGTGAATGCACTTCTGATAGGGGTGGAAAAATTCTTGGCTTCAGCAACCAAGCCTGAGTGAAAAGTTCTGGGTTTAAGGAATCAAGTGCAGAAGTTAAGGTCTTGCAAGCAATTGTATAGAATCAAATCAAGGCTGAGAATGAAGCCAAATTCTTCCATTGAAGAGAAGCCTTACGTAGCTTTCCAAAGCATATTCAATAAAAAGCATTGCAATTTTGCTTCATCTGCAGAGTAAGAGGGTCTACATGTAGGTCTAGTTACAAGAAGAGGGTCACACTGAGAATGCTCCTGGCACAATGTAATATACTGCTTTTTGCTCTCTGAAACTGTGCTGCTTATTTTAATTTGTATTAAAAATTCTTTCATGTGGAGGTATGTAGTGACCAACAAATACATGGTAGAATGGGACATAGGGATATACTTGTCCTTACTCCTCCCTGGCTGCATGCTTGTAGTCACCACAAGGAGCAGGACACTGGTTTAAACCAGTCTTCACGTCCCCACTGCATGTGTGTGTATCTACTACAAGCGTGAAAAAACAGTGAGAATAGTAAATATGGTCAGAATTTAATTTATATTTTTCTATTGTATTAATGCCAACTACTAATTAGAACTTGATTAGTTAACACTGATTAGTGTTAACTTCCCTCAGACTCCTTCTAGCAGGGCACTGTGCCCTCACTAGATTGTTTTTTGTTTGTAAATAACTTGTCTAAACTAAAGCAATTTAAAAACTCCTCCTCACTTTTGTCAACGGAAAAGATATGTGCTGTCATTCACTTTATGAGCCAGTCAAACAATGCTGTTTCAGAGCCTGATCCAGAGTCCATGGAAAGACTCCTACTGGGTTAAATGTGTTTAGGATCAAGCTCTTAGCAATGGCAGCACTTTAATAAATCACAGTCTTGCCATCTCTTTGATGGGCTGCATACCTTTGTGCTTCTCTATGGCCTGCCACCTTTAGGGTTTTCTTGGTTTTTTGAAGATTTTACTCCACCCAAGCAACCCTGACTTATGTTCTGTACAGCCTCACTGAACCTAAATAGAGTTTTACAGATTGTGAGTCAGAACCGACTCTTATTCTCTGATGTTGTCTTTTTCTGATCCAAAGTTCACTGTCATGCTAGCTTGTCTCTTCCCCTCATCTGCTTTCAAAATTTCATTTCTCTTTTACTTCTGTGTTTCCAGAGCTCTGGCCCCATCACTCAGCTGCTAAATCTCTGTCTGCCTACTGGGCTGCCTTCTTCCTCTCAACTGCCAGATCTTTGCTGGTTCCCAGAAATCTTCTTTCCACCCTCAAGTGCCATAATGTATTTGCTGCTATTTAGTGAGTTAACAAAGATGGGTAGTCTCACACTCTTATTCTGTCTCCCAGCGTTCCTTGATGGAGAGCACAATAAATACAAGCCAAACCAGTATTTTCTTCTAACGAATTTTAAGCTCTTAATAGGGATGCTTTTCTAATTCTCCAAAATATATAGGTCTATATCCTCTGACAGTAACTTGAAAATGCTCCATTGACTTCAACAACTTTGACTATGACTGAATTTACACCTTAGTACAAATGGAGCTTGTGTTTCACATAAATCACTAGAAAGTAGTTAGATGTGTGGCAAATTAAATATCTGATGTCAAATTGCTGCAAGTTCCCAAATTAGTGCTGATTAATATCAAATCTTAAATTTGTGTTTGAAGTGAAATTAAAATTACCATTATCTAATGGAAATAGCTCTGTACTACATCTTCAGTGACAGTCATGAATTTAATAATCTAACAAACTGCTGGACGTCTCTACTGTGCCATATCAGTACAGTTAAAAATATCTATATGTCAGGCACAAAAAGCTACTTACAAAAGAAGGCAGTTTGAACATGGAAATATTTGAAATGATGGGACAGAGATTTGAGATTAATCTCTCACTGGATATGCAATGAAATGCAGACATTACCTATATGGTACAGTAAAATTCAACTGATTGTTACAAATAAGGAAGTTTCTTTTTCTTTCATAATTTAGGTGGTATCTGTTCCTCAGAGGTATAGAGGTGAATCATAGGTGATTTTTGATTGCTTTTGTTTCTTTAAGTCAGCTGAATGGTATCCAGATTTAAATTTTAGTCTTCCTTCTTCAAACACCCTTCTAATGCCTTATTCTTTGCCATCCCTCTCCATGGACCAGAGGCGATGGAGATAGTTCTCTGGAAACTTTAAATGTTAATTAAGTAACAAAAGGCTGCATGAGAACTAAGGCAATTTAAAACAGGAAAGATAAAATCATAAAGACAGGAATACCTAATGGTATCAAATATATTACAGGAGCTATGTGCTTATAGATGTAAGGGAAAGGGGATGAACCCTCTGATAGATACCAGCTGGATTTAGTCACCATGGCTACACAAGATTTGTTCTGGCTGTCCCTTCATGCTGTTTTTCCAGTGAGAAGGATTACAGGGCTGTGAGGTTTCTGTGGGGCAGGCATCACATTGCTTCTGAGACAGGCTGGCAGCAGTACATCAGACACCTGATGAGAAGACTACAGGCATTTCCTCATTCAGACACATCACCAGGTACAGGAAAGGCTGTGCTTGAAGTGCAGCTCGTTCTGTTTGCTTGGCATTCTGTGCCAATCTCTTTGGGCCTGCTTGTATTCGGCATCAGCAAATGCTAATTTGCTAAAGGACTCCAAAAGCACTTAGTGAGTAGCATTGTGTGGAGTGGGTGTTCTGTACACGAGATTAAATATATGACCCAGGTTGTTCCTTCCAGTCTTGCTTTGATTTGAAGTTAAAAATTTGAAGCATCAAAATTAGTAACAAGCACCCCCCACCACGTGGTTTTCAATTTATCACAACACAACCCATCTGTCAGAGTAGTTATAAGTCAGTACCAGTATGACTGCTTTTGCTTATTTGCAAACCCTCACACAGTAACTTCCACTTCTGAAGATGAATCAGGATGTGAAAAATGTGTGCCTGGTTTGAGAACTGGGAGTTATGACAGTCAAATGCTCTCTGCCATGCCAGTAATGACGACTCACTGGCATCTCTAGTATAGCTGCTGGGCATTCATGCAGAAGAGATGCCATGTGTGATGCTAGAAGGCAGTGGTGGCAAATTATTGTGTTGAGCTAGCAAAGTGGGAATTTACAGTGTTGTCAGATACTCATGAATTATTCTTACCAGGAAAAAGGTAATAAATGTGGGCTAGATACTCTTACCTCAGTCTTAATAATAATAATAATAATGACTGTAGTTGGTACTTCCATTTGGGTGTGGTTTTTTTTGTTTGTTTTAATTATTTTATTTTTTTTTAAATCGATATTAATGTTGAAACCTTATAATATAATACAAATGTTGAAACAGAAAAAGCAGCTATCTGTGATGTGGATTCAATTTTACTTCATCCTAAAACTTTGGTCTGGGCAGAGCAGTTGAGTTTTAAAAAGACTGCTCTGCCCTCCTGTATCTGTAATAGATTCCTGCATAGCAGATTTTAAATATGCAGCTTCAGGGAACAAAGAAAGCCACTAAAATGTAGATCAATCAACAGCTTTTGTTCAAAGGAACCTTTTCACCTCTTCAATGGCATGGAACTAGCAAGAAAAAAGCAGCATTTTTATTTTTGTCCTGCCTTTCATCAAAAGCACTTAGCAAAAAATAAAAAAAATGGAATAAATGAGTTCCTGTTATGCTACAGTGTTTGCAAATGTTGATATTTTGCTTTGAAGGGGGACTAGGTCAAGACAAAATGAGAAACAATGTTTTTTGAAAGTCTGACATAGGCAACCTGTACTAAGAGCCAGGAATAGGACCTTGATTATCATAAAATAAAAGAGCTGTTTACTGGTTTTTGGAAATGAAATCATGCAGAGGACAAATCTCTAAAGAATCTAGTCAACTAGATAGAATCTGGTCATGGCAGAGGATGAAAACTCACCAATTGACTGTAGGTGCTTCTGCATTGATAGTAGAATAAGAGTAAGCAAAAATTAACTCTATTGGCAAACACACTGCTCATGGCTTGAGCTAGGTCAGGTCTGTAACTACAAGTGTGGCAATGCCTGATCTCATTAGATTTAGTTCTTAAAAGTTCTCAGCCTCTGTGTGAATTTGAGACCCATAGAATGCTAATAAATGTATCCTCTTACCTTGCAGAGCCCTTGCAAGGATGACTGTATGGATATTAATGGATTTTGGGTGCTTAGCTAAATCTGCCAAAATAAACGTTGCATATGTTTTGCCAAATATCTTGCTTTGTCCAGATCCCAATGTGCCTTGACTCATATTGTGCATGTCATACACAAAAATTACTCCTTTTTCCCACCTGTGGCATTTCTCCAATATACATTTCTTAGTATTAAATTTATGCATATTTTACTTTTCTAGAATAATCAGGTTTGCAATTTCCCTTGGGGAGAATATTTGCTACTTCAGTAAATTTTCTGACACTTATTCTGAATATCTTCTTGACTCTGTATCCATTCATACCATTATATTTCATGTATTCTCTAAATAACTCCATTTATTATGATTTTCTAGCTTTAGAATATTTGACATCTCCTATTATGTCTCCCTACTATGCACTGAGTTGTCACTTAGCCAGGCTATCATGCAGAATTAGCTCCTATAATTCTGCCTTATTATTCACCTGTGGAACCTTAGTTTTTGGGAAGCTCTGGTGTAAACTCCCCACCTGTTTGTCAACATGTTTTGGTCTGTGTACTGAATGCAATGTACCAAATGTGAATATATGAGAATTATATAAGGCAAGGACAAGCCCATTCCAGTTTCCTCATATGACACCCAAATCCAGGCACTGTCCTTCTTTTCACTGCTTTGTATCATAATGAACTCTATATTGTCACCTCCTACCTCTTCTCCATCCTGCACAACCAAGGTGGAGTATTTCTATCTGAACAGTAGATCTACCACCACCCTGGTGAATGCTTACATCTCTTCACTAGCTTTCATTAAACTCACTGAACCATTCCCAGTGAATTACTAGACACCTTCTTTCTCACCACTCTCTGGTTCCTGAGCTGTTGTCCATCCTGAACAGCTTTAAACAGCTGCTTCCATCCATCCATCCATCCATCCATCCATCCATCCATCCATCCATCCATCCATCCATCCATCCATCCATCCATCCATCCATCCATTTTTTTGTGTGCTTGTGTTTTCCTCAGATTGCGATGATTCATTCTGCTATTCTGCCTGTGGAAGTAAAGTCTCTGGATGCCTTAATCCGTTAGGATTGACCTGTCTGTCTAGGAGAACCTGGGGCTCTCTCTCCAGCTGCAGTGGGATTTGCTTCTGCTGTCATCAGATCTCAGCTGTGAACCCACAGCATGACTAAGGTGAAAGTAAAAGGTGAACTGCAGCCTGCACCTCTTCCCTCAATGCCAAGGACGCTCTCTGCTGAAGTGTGGTAGCTCCCTGTGCTTCATTGTCAGGGTTTTGGCACGGCCCCCAAGGGCTGTGCCACTCCCCTGAACAGGCTGGAGGGTAGGATGCTTCTGCTTAGATTTATGAGAGGCAGTGGTGATCATGAAAGTCTGATTGCAGTCAAAGTGAATTAATGATATTGCCAGAGGGTACTGAAGAAGGAGGGGAGGAGGGAGCAGAGCTGCCTTTGAGACAGGAGGCTGTAGGAAAACTGAGAATTTTACAACTCTTCTAAAAGTCTTTTAATGGTTTGCTTCATGGCCTCATTAAGAGAACAGTATTAGAGCTTCAGAAAGAGCCCCCTGCAATTCTTGTGCTGGGTGGGTAAAGCATGTCACAACATATATCTATAGCAAAGCAAAAGAGTGCGGAACTATGTTGTATGGTTGGACCCCAAAGAGAAGAGCTGGAACATTTCTTCTTTCACCCTCTGCTCTGAATCCTTGCAATAATTAGCCAAAGTAAAATGAATATTAGCTTATGCTTAACTGCCTTTCCAGCATGTTACTCTGCATTGACCCAGTAGTGCTAAACCAATTATTTTTTGAACTTTATGGCTTTAAATAATCCACTGCTTTAAAACTCCCTCTACCCCTCAGCTACTTAACCACAGGCCCGACTGCCCTAAATCCTTTTCTTATACTTTGTAGCTTTTTAAGCAAGCCTCCTCTTTAAGTAGACATAATCCCTTCTCTGTAGAAAACATGAAAGACCTTGAACAAATCAAGATTTCTCCATGGAGAATTCAGCTAATCCTCTGCTTAGCTCCTAACAAGGAAATCCATCTTGCCACCAAGCACCCCATTACTAGAACTAATGCCTGACTTGAATAACAAGCACATTATTGTGCTTTAATTGTAGCACTGCTCTGTCACATGGAGAAGTTGGAGAGAAACGTGACTCGGCTCCTCCAGGAAAGACAGGTCACGCCTTTTTGTTGATGTTCACCTTACTGTGATTTAAAAGCAGATTAAATTAACTATTAATATGAACTGCACATGCTTCAGATTAGATGAAACAGCTGTACTGTAGCTCTCTAGTACACTCTATTATAAAACAAGTGCTGTTACACTGGATTACTATTCTCCTTTACATTGTCTTTTGACTGTTGTGAAATTCGTAGGCCTGGGCTTGAAGGGGTATAATCATGCCTTTGGGGAGAGGGAGGCATCAGACATTTGGTCACAGAAAATTATGTTAGTGTTAAATCAAAGTGAAAGCAAACTAATCCACAGCATGGATGCATGGTCAGCACCTTTTCCCAGAAAAGCTCTCAGCAGTATCAGATGGCTACCGCTGCAACAGTAGAAAGGAGATGAAACATTTTGTGAGAATATAACTGTATGAATCAAAAAGGAATAGAAGGTGCCGCTCCAGCTCTGGGGTAGCGGTGCTAGCACTGGTGTAGCTGCTCACTGGGTACCATCACAAAATGGAAAGTGGAAGAGGACACCTGGTGCAGATCCTGGCATGACCTCACTGGCGTGGGGATAGTCATTGCAATTACTCCTGGGATCCTTGTGGTCCAACAGCCACAGCTAAATCA
Organism: Pseudopodoces humilis; assembly: GCF_049639895.1. Classification (NCBI taxonomy): domain Eukaryota; kingdom Metazoa; phylum Chordata; class Aves; order Passeriformes; family Paridae; genus Pseudopodoces; species Pseudopodoces humilis. Next base: position 42,386,201 of record NC_142203.1, on the reverse strand, counting down.
GAAATGAGCAATACTGTGGGGAGCAGGCTGTGTGCACCTCACCACGTGCTCTTTGTGAGCTTGGGGGGCACATGGCTTCCTCCTCAGCTTGCCCAGATTTGGGGAGAGGTGTCCACTGCATTCTGTCAATGGCTGTAGAGGGACATACACAGCCAGGAGCCAGCGTGTGAGGCATGAGCCCTGAACAGGAAATGCACCTCCTACATGACTGATGCACTCATGTAAAGCCACATTACCTCTGATTTAGTCTCTTTATCAGCTCCATGTCATGGAATTAGTGTGCTTCTTCTGCCAATGTGAAGCTCCTCTAGATGCCCTGAAGCAGTACGGTACTATAAGTGAGTCCCCATTTTTTTTCTGGATAAGGAAAGACAAATTCATGTCCGGGGGAACTCCTGAATTAAACAAGGAAATGTCTTTGATGCTGTTTTTCAGAGCTGAGAGAATTAACTGTGAGAATGGCAACTCATTTCTACACCTGATAAAAGCATATGTGTATTGCCACACGAGACTGATTGCAACAAGAGAAGAGGAAATGCTGTCTATTCTAATGTGATGAGAAATTAGGATGAAATACCTTTTTCATTCAGGCATGGTTTATCATCTGATTAGGAGAGCATAGGCTGCATGTTTATTCTTTTGGTTTATAATGTGCTGTTTAAACTAGGATTTTTTCCTCTCTGAACAACAAACTTAGCTGTGGTTACTGCTGTACTTATGTCTCCAGATTCTAAAGTATAACACTGAGAAATGGGCAGGATGTGGGAGCAGCAGAATTATATGGATTTAATGTGACATTAGGCAAATACTGAGCAAGATTTTAATTACAGTGGTTATGGCAAATTTTCCTGCTGTGGGAGATGTCAAAAATCCTCCTATATTTAGTAACCTGAATACAAGAACCTCATTGCCTGCTCTCCCCATCTCAGGCTGCATGTAAGGTACAGAGCAGAAGAGTTACAGGGTTGTAGTTTAAGGGGAGTTCCACTAGATGATGGTATAAATCTTCATAATGAGAGAGATCAAAGTGGTCAGCTTAAACAGGAGTTCAGGAAAAGCAAAATGCCACACAACTAGAGGCAGCAACACCCCCTAATCTTCCCCCTACTGCATTATAGTGAGGCTGCAATGATTGCATCTGTCATGAACACCAGCAATGTCCAGCAGCATCACAGTGGGCTGTGGCACCACGCAGGCAAACTGAATGGAGGGGTAGATTTACTTGATTTAAAATCAAGTAATAATTTGCTTAATTTATTTTGCAAATTAGACTAGGCTAACATCAATTCATTTTTAAATGATTACTATAAATGAGAGTAATTTTGTAATTATCAGCAAAGTAATTGCAGAGCAGAAGAATCATTTACATGAATCTGAAATAAAAAAATCAAAGCTGGGTCTTATATTCCCCCAGCTGACAGATGTCAGGATGTTATTGGGGCACAAGTCTCAGTCTGTTTGCCTCAGGAGGAGAAAAGATACAGCACTTTGTACATCTAGATAGCATCTTCTTTACCTCACTTGGATTGGCAATGGAGGCCTCAGTAGGGAGTTTCATGAAGATCTTGTCAGGCAGGAGGAATCAATTAGAAGGAAGGGCATATGGGAAAGAACATATCATCAAGAAAATCTGCTGGGCAGAACAACCTTTGAAATATATTAGCAATGGAGAAATTCTTGCCTTAGTCTTTTGGGAGAATACTAAAGAATATGTCACTTCTGGAGCCAGAATACTACCCAGGTTCTCTACTTATATCTGGGGGCTAGTGCAGCTCTCCTAGAATATAACTGCTCCTTGCAGCTTGAGGAATGAAAAATCCCAATTCCATTTTCATTTCCATTTCTCATTGCACTGCTTCTGCAGTGAGAGATGGAGTTCATTTTCTTCAGAGCAGCCCAGAAAGGCCTGCTTTTCTCATTTGTGATGAAAACAATCCTGATAACAGAATCCTGAGAGCTTCAGCTACTGGCGAGCGGTGCTTGTGCAGTGCTGAGGCTTTCCTTGTTTCTCATGCTCCCTGTGCCTCCCAGTGAGCAGGATCTGGGTGGGCAAGTGCCTGTGGGGGGGACACAGATGGCACAGCTGACCCAAATGGACAAGGAGATGCCCCATGGTGCTCAGCAAGTTCCAGCAAGGAGGCAGGAGGAACAATTGGCCTCATGGCATGAGTTCCCAAGCCAGTGTTGGGTGTGCTGAGGCTCTGCTTCTTGGGGAGTGACGGGACATCCACTTGCCCAGGGGAATCCCTTGTTCTGCTTTGCCTGCATGTGCAGCTTTTGCTTCACAGGTTAAACTGTCTGTGCCTTCATTCATGAGTCTTCTCCCTTTCCTTGTATTTCATTCCCACCTGGCAGAGGCGGGGAGTGAGGGAGTGGCTGGAGTGCTGTTTGGCTGACAGCTGCAGCCAGCCCACATTGTTCATGCAGTGGATTTATTAGCCTGTAGTTAATTAATTGCTAATTACGCAATTCCTTTAATTTATGGTATGAATGAAACCCACAACCAAAACCACAGAGTGGACAAACAGTAAGTTAGTGATGGAGCAGGAAACAGAACTCAAGAATGCTGTTCCTGGTATAACCAGTGTAAAAATGATACTTTGTGTACCTGTAATAGTTCTTCTGTTTAAATCAGTATATTTCAAATAAGAAATCCAGAATCTTGAATTCTAGAACACTCTGCCGTACAAATATCTACTTACTTATAAGCTCTTACCAATTCAAAGGTACAACAAAGAATTATATGCTCATCAGATTGTTTCTGAAAACATGACAGTATAATAGATACTGGTTTAATGATCTTAAGGCAAAGTATTGAAAATCAGAGCTGATTTTATGCAGACTTTTGCACACACTTTTTTTCAGAGGAGCTGGGGAAAAAAAAGACCATAGCTAGGAGAGGTTTGACTCTGTGCCACACACCATCTGCTTAGCCTTTCATTTCAGCTCTGGGTGCTTTTGAAAATGGTGACCTTGATGATTCTTTTTACTTGCACAGCTTTATAAAACTGTCTTGTTACATCCTGCGGGTCTGTAACTTCTAAGAATTGAGAGCCAGACAGAATCAACTGTTATTGTACGTGGAGGTGCTTGTTGTACAGGGCTGATTGGTTATAAATTGGACATTGAGTGCACAGGCCTCCATAAGGCATCTAAGTAATTATGGAGCAATTTGCATCCTTTCACAGATCTGCTCAGGAAAGCTGTGAATCTCTAAGCCCAGCTCAATATGCAGAGGTGTGTGTGCAGAAGCTGAACAAGTGCATAAGCAAAATGAAGTGCTATATTTGAGCTCCTCCTCTCTGGCAGTAGTGATTCAAAGCCTCTAAGATGTCATGGCATGCCCATTCTTTGTGCATATGAAAATGATCAGCTGAAGTAGAGGACTGTGGCTTCCAAATGGAACTGGGGTGAATCATAGTAGTTGTACTGATGTTGGCTACTCAGCAGGAACAACTTGGCTGCTAATGGAAACCATGGGAAGAAGTCACAACTTGGACCTTTCCCCTCTTCCTCCTTTTCCTGACCCTTCAATGTAGCTAAAATTCATCTTTGAGAGGATCGCCTGAGCCTGGAGGCCCAGACAATCACTCTGGCTGCTTGGCTTGGAAATCAGCTGTCTCACAGCTGCTTTGTCCTCATTAGTGCAAAACCGGATTTCTTTCACACACTGACCTGCTGAATGCTCCTTACTGTCATTTATTGAACTTAGTAGTAGCGCACTCCATTTTTATGCTTTATACGATTAAACCCCAAACCAGCAAGGGAAGTGGCAGCTGCCCCATGTTTGGTGTCAGAACTGTGTGCTGCCAGACCCTGCCAGACTGAGCAGCAGCACAAGTGACACGAGGGCATGTGCCAGGGCTTCTGTCAGTGTCAGAGCATGTGGGATGAAATGTCTGCTGGCTGTGGGAGGATAGACAATGGTGTATCTCTTGTAAAGCCTGCATGCCCAGTAAAAACCCATCAGAAAACTGTGGACAAATGTGAGGCAGTGGCATGAGTTCTTACTGCTTGGCTACCCTATAACATGTGTCTGCAGTATTTCTGATATGGTGCTAGCCTGACCTCCTCTATTGTCAAACCATGATCTGTGCACAGGGAGTATTGTTAGCTTGACCTCAATTACATAAAAGCAAAACTAAAAGCTTTTTTACACATCTTTTGCCAGCTAATGGGTCTTCATTTTCCCATCCCCCAACAACAATTATCCTTCTAATATTTCCACAGAGTAATTTCTGTGGTTTTCTTTCCCCCATTTACTGTAGGATTACAAAATTAGTGCCAGGAGTTCACTGTGTATGGAGCTTTAATGGTTAGCAGTTCATAGATTTTTTACAAACACAGGCAGCAGTCTAAAGTAAAGAGAGAGGAAATTTTATCACTTGACATCTGAAGTATTCCCTGACTTCAAAGAAGTTTCAGCTGGCCAAGCAGCCTCATTTCAATAACTCAGAAGAAAGGTGTTAGGAAACCTGGGAGTGGATGAGTTCCCACCAGGGATGGAGCAATGGAAAGCATGAAAGGAAAGAAATCCCTCCTGGTGGAACTGCAGTTGAAGTGTCAAGGAGCTGGAGTCCTAACGGGGCCAATGAGGACTTAAGACTGAAGTATATACAGGATGTTTTTGGCCTTGGCCAACTCTGAAATAATAAAGCAAGAATCAGCCTTGGAAGCTGTTGAGAATGTGGCTGATGTCTTTTTTCCTATGTATGTATTTATTTAGAGGGTGGGAGTAGAGCCATTCATCAATTGCAATTCATCCAAGAGAAGAAAGTTTCATTGTGTCCGATTCACAAGAAGACAGAAACTGCCTTCTGGGCAGAAACAAAGTATATCTGAATGTTTGGCCCCAGGGAATCTGACAACTCAGCACCAGCCACGCATCACCTAGGTTTTGGCAGAAATGTTAGTGGCAGCATGACTTATCCTTGTCCTCCTGGGGATGACTGCCTTCCAAAGCACACACACTGGCAAGGCAAAGAGTGATGCAGAAGAGTGGCAAATGAAAGCTGTCTTCCCTGTCAGAGGGCAGCAGAAGTGTGTTTCTGCGTAGCAGAGAGGTGTAGCTGAACTCTCTTTCAAACTTTCTGGCTCAATCAGAATATTTAACGCATTACAGCTGTGCACTATGTAGTCGTTCAGTAACGCTTGCTTACTCTCTCCTGCTAGAGATATTATTTAAATTTCTCTATGGATCCTTTTAAAAAACCATTCTATTTTCTCTTCATTCTATACAACTGTTTAACTGTAAACCATTAAACCTTTTCCCTGGGGAGGGGCTCCACAGAAAACCTTACCATGGGACTCTTCCATTAAAAAAAAATCGATTGTCTGAAACAAGTGAGTGATTGCAGAAGGCTCCTGGTGGTGGCTCTGATACTGGTAGTCATGATAAGGGAGAAAAAGCTGGTGAAACCACCCTCCAGGTATGTGAAAAACTGTAGACTGTCAAGAAAATTGGAAGTAAACAGGGACATCCACAGCTTCACTATTTCATGGTGCAACAGAAATGCCAGTAACATGTGAGAGCCTGAGAGCAGTAGATAACCTCACCGTTGCAATTTACTCTCCGTTTTGGCATTTCTGTGCATGTGCCTTTCCCTGGTGCTAGTGCAATTAACCCCTGTATACCAGCTTGATTAGAGCTACAGTTGCCTTTCCATCTATTTTGTCAGTAGCTCAAGGTCATCTAGGAATTAGGGGCTCTAGATTTATAGAGATCTTTGGTAAAGCAGCATATTGTTACAGTAGGGAGTTAAGACATCAAACCTCAGGAGTGATACAGCCCTTTGAAATGACATGTAGCCTTTAGATGTGCATGAATTTCTCTCCAGTAAAAACTGTGTGATTTATCTGCATTATATTTATTGCATTTGTATAGCTACAGAGTTCTTTATTCCTTTGCATAAATAACAACAATCTCCTGTACGTTTGTTTTTTTCTTCTTTTAAGCTGCAAGAATTGTAGGAGATTCAAAATTTCTGGGTAGATATACTTTCTATAAATGGGTATTGTAGAGTGGGAATAATAAGGACTAAATTTTTTTAGACCCCTCTCATTAAAAGTCACCTTCAGAAAACACTGCTGCACCTTACTTATAATCAAATGACACCTCATAACCACCTAACCATTTTTAATATCCCCTAGAATCTATTGTATTATACCAAGGCTCAGACACTGTCTAGGTAGTCAAGGAAAGGAGTATACCATCATATTTAAAAGCAGTTATTGGGACAGCTTTTACAGGCAGTGGGCTAAGACAATTCAGAAACAATTGCTTATGTGATAGTTTGAGGATTTGTCCCTGTCAAACAGTTAATATTGCTTTAATACATGAAGTAGGCTGTATAAGACAGCAATAATGAAAAATGTCAGGAAAGACAATATCAATTGTTATTCAACATCCACATCAAAGATTACTTTTTTGTCAGTAGCTTTCAGAAAATGTATTTTCCATCAGATCTGATTGCGTTCCTCTTTGAAGTGCTCCATCCTCCTGGTAGATTTAATGTGACATCTAGGCACTTTTTAGTCCCTGGGCCTCTGAGGCGATTCAAAGAGGCACAACAAGCCATCACAGGTTTATCCTCAAAGGCCGACACTGTCTGTCTGATTTATTGTAACTTTAAGAATCATCTCCAGCAAAGCATGAGCCTTTCTACCCATCCGCAGCCTCAGACTTTTATCAATTCATTTGTATGCAGCCTGTACATTCTGGAACTGAGAGCCCTATAGCCACTCATGGAAAATGCATTACCTGCTACTAATCCTTTTTATCTTTAAAGTCTGTATTTTTTATGTATAAGTCATTTTGGGTTATCATAAAATATACATAATTCTAGCCCCAAAAAAGACAAAATGAAAAGAGAATATATAATAAGTTATGAGCTTGCCGTGTCCTTATCACCAAGGATTCTAAATAAACAGCTCTCCCTATGTAAATACTGCAGGATATAAAACTGTGATTACTTTCAATAGGGAATAGGAATGCTTCCATTTTTGTTCCTCGTTTCAAAGCGAAACAGTGAGATGAATCATTTTAAACGTGTTTGGGAGCACTTTTATTTTCTGCTTCATTGCTTTGGGGGCCTGACACTTGTAGGGGTTGCCTGTCAGACTTCTGTCATATACCACAGACATCCAGAAGCACCTTATGGTTTCAACATTTTGCTTCAAATTCATGGTCAACCATAAGTTAATGACAGCTGCTTTATTTTTTCCTTTTGCTTTCCTTTTTAAGGGGGGTGGGGGGGGGGGGGGGTGTGTCAAGTGTGATGATAATGCAGAATGTATTCAAAGCACCTGCAGTATCTCATGGCATACTATGAAAAGGGGTGAACTGGCTGGAAGGATAGTAGACTTCTGGAAGCAGGGCTTTCTCTACAAGTTTTGAGTCAGTTCACTGCAAATTCAGTGCACTGTTTTCTTAAAATACAGTACTCCTTGAAGTCCTGCCTATAGCTTCACTAGATGGAGGAACCATGCAAACTTCTATCATTTTGGATGCAATACTAATCACAGATGGAACTTAAAAAAAAATTACACCTTACTGTCTTCTGTCCATGTCAGTCCTGTGTCTCATGGGTGCAGAATATCATAGGTCAAAATTATGAAAAGTAACAGGCACATCAAGCCGTATTCTGACACTTCTGTGTATGTATATATTTATTCGCACAGACAGAAAGACACACACAGAAGTCTTTGGGTGTGTGCAAGCATGCATGTATACTGCTACTGGAACAGGTTTTACAGGCACTAAGACAATTTAGCTGACATAGTGAAAGTTTCTGTGTTCCTGCAGCTGCTGTGGCATCAAAACATTCCAAAAATGGAAGTGTTTAAATGGCCAGCTTTGGCTGAAGACACTGAGATTCAGTGACCTAGCAGGAGCTAGAAATCTGTACAGTTTTGCAGGTGTTGTCCCACATGTCCCTGAGGCTTACTGTCTCAGTGAGTCTGGTCTCTTGTTCAAACTCAATCTATAAAAAATAATGTTTAACATGACTTGCATATAACAGACATTCCATTAGCTAATTAAATTAGCTGAGTTACACCAAGATGAAATATAAGGGAGAATACAGCTAAGTCCATTTGTTAGATGCTAAGCAAGAAACCAATACACAGGGAGTGTAAATTCAGATCTGTTTGTCAGACTTGGATATAATACATGAAGACACTTTTAATGAGTATTTTCCCAATCTAATGCACAACATACTAAATTATTAAAGCAGTGTATAAGGACAGTTGTACAACACTGACAAAACATTACTGCAAGCAAAGTTACTGTGTATATAACCTGAAAGGACTTTTGGTGACAGACTACATGTTTTCCCTATAAAGTTACATCAGACTCCAGGCATATGATGAAAAATAAATAATACTATCTAAGGCACTTGTGTGTTGGTCACACTGACTTAATAGGACTAATTCACAGCCTACATGAGGAAGATTTTCCCTTCACATTTTTTGAATTCTCCTTGAAAGCTCTTGGACCTGTGGGACTGAATTCAGCAAAAAGAAAGCCAGCTATTCAGTAACTTGTTGATTTACTGGCAAGTTCATGATGGGAAATGTTGGATCAAGTCCTGCTTTTCTTTCTTAAGCAGTCTCTGCAGAACATAACTCCTGATTAGACAGTAACTCTTTGCCAGCTGTTCCCTCCATCAGAATCTGATTTCTAAATTTTTATCATAATACGTTATCTGGTGAGAATGGATATATTCTTGAGGGCTCCTTTTTTGTCTTCAATTCTGCATGGGAGAAATATATACTAGAAAAAAGATATTACAGATTTTTATTCTTTTTTCTAGAATATATGTTTCTTTTTAAAGGTGATGAATACTACATATTGGCACAGCCCATTTATTTCTCAAGTCCGGTATGTCCTCCGTGTTTGTTTGTGCTCTTATAATTTTTTTAGTTTTTTAAAATTTTTTCTTGCTGAGACTGAGAAGTGCAACCAGTGCAAATTAACCAGTCCCTCTTGTTACCAAAATGATGCCTTACATATAGTTATTCAACTAAAATAAGCACATTTATTACTAAAAACTTGGCTTCCAGAATGTATTATCAGTCTTTTAACGGGATAGTTTCCCGGCTTATTGTTTCTTATTTGTAGTACTTTTCTAATAACTTGCTTATCTCTGGGTTGTGTCCAGACCCTAAAGGTGCAAGTGACACTAAGCAAAGAAAACTACTTTGCTCTGCAGAGTTTTAGCATGGGGAAACACATATTGTGGCGATTTACTGTAGCAGGATTTCTAGGGCACACAGAAATATGAGGTACTCCTATTACTCATTAGCCTCAAGTGTTTTCTCTTCCATAGAAAGATAATTAAAATTTTATTTTGCCTACCACTGAAATGGAAAGACTATTACCTTCACTGGAAACCGGATCAAGCCATAAGATGGCAAGTATGTGTTCAGCTAGAAAGAGCATACCTAACAGAAAGATGATTCCTTTTTAAAAACCTAATAGAAAGTTTCCTTTTTTAAACCTCTCCCAGATGTGGAAGCACGACTATTTTCATGCTCGTGATATTAAAGGACCTTACAGAAGCATATTATGTAGGAGCAGCAGATTGATTACTGCAAAATCATGGCATCATAGAATCATAGAATGGTTAGGGTTGGGAGGGATCTTAAATATCATCAAGCTCCATAAGAAGGAACATCTTCCACTAGACCAGGCTGCTCAGAGCCCTTTTCAGCCTGGCCTTGAATACTTTCAGGGATGGGGAACCCATGACCTCTCTGGGAATTAGCACAGCCAAAGTCAAACATGACTCCCTGTGCAAGTTAATTGTGGGCAAAATAACTTGTCATGGTAAGTTTCTTCCACTGTCTCATTAATGAACCTTGACATTCCCTTAGAGGAATCTTGTACAAGGGTGAGATAATAGTACAGGTTTTATATGGCTTTTTGGCTTGGATTTTAATTCTTGACATCTGTGCTTTCACTTTTCTCCATTCACAGTACTGCAAACAGATCTAAATTATTGCTAGTACTAAGTTAACTTCATAAAGGTACAATTTGTTTAAGAAGTGCTATCATGGATCTTGTAATAAGACATACCTGATTTTTCTCACACTAGGCACTGGCTATCAGTATGTCTGAAAGAGGATACATACAGATACCTCTGCTTTTTAACAGGCATAGTAATAATCCTAAAACTGGGAATTAGGATGGAATTGTGGAACTCTAAAATCTGGTCTCTGCTCAGAGGAGGATTTCCTAGGCATATGTCCATTAACAGATAATCTGGTAAATTTGGATAGGCTGGAATGGCCATGCAACCTCATGATTACCTAATCAAAGCTGAGCTGGCACGTGGGGCACAGGTCAGCAGGGCAAAATATGCCGTGGGAACTTCAAAATCCCCTGGCACATTTGGTGTGACATTTCTGTGGTAAATACTGAAAAGCAAGATGCAGGAAGTCAGACAACAGAGGTGAGCCAAGTGTGTGGTTTATCCCCATCTGAACAGCAGGGGCACACTAAAATGGCTCTATCTCTCCCCTCCTCCCCTGAGCATGGGAGAGAAATACAACAAAAGAAGAGGGAGAGATCACTCAGCAATTACTGTAATGGACACAACAACTGCGGGGAAAAAAGCTGAATTTATTATCCATCAAGTCAGAGTAGGGTAATGAAAAATAAAACTCCCTTTCCCCACCCTTCCCCTCTTCCTGGGCTCAACTTCACTCCTGAATTCTTCATCTCCTTTCTTCTAACAGCACAGGGGGACAGAGAGCAGTGGTTGTGGTCAGTTCATCCGACATTGTCTCGGCTCCCTCCTCCTCACTGTCTCACCTGCTCCTGTGTTCTCCTAGGCTCTCCAGGTGTTGCAAGCAGATCTGTGCACCCCATGGTTCTCCACAGACCGCTCCACAGCTGCAGGAGAATCTGAGCTCCAGCCCCACCTTCTGCACTGACCTGAGTATCTACACAGTTGTTCCTTTCACATATTCTCACTCTTTTGACTATTGCTGCATAGCAAGTTTTTTCCTGTCTCTCAAATATACTCTTCCAGAGGTACTACCTCTGTCGCTGATATGTTTGGTCTGTCCTGGAGCCACCTGGCTTTGGCTCTGACAAACATTGGGAAAGCTTCTGGCAGCTTCTCACAGAAGCCACCCCTGTAGCTCCTCCCACTACTAAAACCTTGCCAGGCAAACATGGAAAAAATGGTGGTACTCTCGAAAGTCCAAGGTCAGCATCTACTGTGGATTTCTTATGATATGGACATTATATATCACTTCTCCTCTACTTCTAAGTGGAAATAGCTCAGAAAATACTCTTTGTAACAAAAAAATAAAAAAAAAAAAAACCCTACCCCCAAAACAAAATTAATTGTTACCTGTCTTGGAACCCAGTAGAAGATGAAGTGGTTTTTTTACTTTACTTTTTTCTATTTTACTTTTGTTGTTTTGTCTAAAAGTCTGAGAAAATTCTGAGATAAAATAAAACAATGGAAAAAAAAGTACAATATGTTTGTAAATTTCTGTACGTGTTCTTCTAGCCACCTATATTGTTTACTTTTTGTGATAAGTATTTCTGTAAACTCTATCAAAGAAGTGAATCGAAAGAAAAGTATACCAGCAGATCTCATGATTATGAATTACAAAAGCATGATGTTTTAATGCACTTCCAGTTGCCAATAAGCAGACACCGCAATGCTTTGCAGAATTTTGAGTCTTGTGGAGGCTCCGGAGCCAAGGGCCCATGGTTCTGCGCACCACCACTTCACCACATCCCAGTTATATGTACCCAGTTGGCCTGCTGGCTGTCCCTCCCCTTTTTACCTTCTCTGCCTTTTCCCATGAAAGTTCTCCCTTCCCTGTTTCCCCACTGGCCCCAGTTTGCTGCAACCTTCCCCCCCTGTTATCCCATTGGCTCTCCCTTTCCCTGACCCTGCCTATGCATCACTTTACCCTGTTCCTGTTGGACCCTGACCCTCAGATCCACCCCCTCAAGCCCGTATATAACCCTGGTCCCTCCAGTGTTCCCTGTCTTTATTCCATGGCCTCTTCATTGTGTGGCTGTAATAAACCCCACTGGAACTCCATACAAAGACCCTTCCTGGTCTCCACCATTGATCGTCTGTCCTGTCATGCTTGTGAGTGTGATTGCAGCCTGCCCAGATGCCTTCCTCCCTGGAGGCACTTTTGGGAAGGTAGCATCCTCTTACCATCACACCCAATGCTACCAAGTCTTCTTTGGGAGACAGATTACAGCAGGGTTTATGATACTATCAAGAAACAATATTCATCTGCAAGTAGCCTCTTGTGCTTGCAGCAAACAACCTACATCACTTGGAAATTCCTTTTACCTGCTATTTCTAGGAGCCAGCAAAGCCTGTTCCAGCTAGGAAAACAAGATGTCCCCTCTGAAGATGGTCTTTTGTTAGACCTAGGGAAGGATATGCACTAGAATTGAAAATCTTTTTATAGCAAGAAAGACAAATAATTTCATAGCCCTTTATATTCCAGCCAGCTTTAAGGTACAGATTTAAAGGAAATTCCCTCCTAACTTTAGGAAAAAAATTGAGTTCAAATATATCCAAAGCTTTTTGCCAGTCTAAAGTGACATATTAACATGTTGGCCAAGTCCAGAGTTATACAGGCAAAAAACCCAGGCTGCCTCTGCTGACAGGCTGACATGGTCCTCCACGTGTAGAAAACTGAGTTCTGTTCTTGGGCTCCAAAGAGATCAGAATATAAGAATACAAAAGAATGAAATTCTGAAAAAATAATGGAAAAATAATCTGTGGAACTTTCAAAAATCTGCTCTAAATATGTTGTAATAATTGTTTTCCTCTGGCGAGCAGTGGGGAGATTAAAAGAGAGTTCTAGGGAACGCGGCAAACAGGAGCAGGCAAATGGGGTGTGGCACATCTCTGAGGGCAGGGCACAGCAGTTTGCACAGCCTGCACAGCAGTTTGTGCAGGCAGGGTTGCAAGTCTCCTCCTGCCAGTGGGGATTTTAGTTGTTCTTTTTTCTGTTGGTTGGTTTTGGGATTTTTTGTTAGTAATGGTTTCTACATGATCAAAAACTGTGGTTAGTAAACGCGTATGTAGCCAAGTAGAGCCTTCCAAAAATTAAGTGTCTGTCCAGACTCTTTCCTGTGCAGAGTGTTTGAGCTTATCAGGCAGCATTGCAGAAGAAGCCTGCCTGTAATATGAACAGGTGAATAATCTCCTTTTGGTGGTGACCAAGCTTAGGGAGGAAGTTGAAAGACTAAGGTGTATTAGGGAAAGTGAAATGGAAGTGGAAAGCTTGGTGGAATTGTACCCATCCATCCTTGAGGAAGGCCCACCAGGAGCCAGAGGACTCCCATGCCTCCCACTGTCCGGCAATAGGAGTACACCTGGTGGATGAAGGGGAGTGAAAGTGGTCTCCACTTGGGGAGGTAATAAAAGTTCCTTCCGATCCCCATCACCTACCCAGGTGCCACTTCAGAACAGGTATGAGGCCCTGGATTTAGAGTGTTAGCCAGATGACATAGAAAATTATCTTCCCAGTAAACCTCCCAATTACACTTCATCTATCAGACATATCACTGCCTCTAACATCAAAAAAAAAGAGGTAGCTGTAGTGGGTGACTGCCTTCTGAGGGGAACAGAGGGATATGTTGACCGGACCTATCCCACAGGGATGGTGTGCTGCCTCCTTGCGGCCTGGGTACAGAATATCACTGAGAGATTCCCTGGGCTGGCAGAGGGTTCAGCCCTCCGATTACTATGCTCTGCTAATACTCCAGGTTGGCAGTGATGAGATTGAAAAAAGGAGTGTCAGGGCAATTAAAAGGGGCTTTAAGGAACTGGGTCAAGTGGTTGATAGGGCAGGAGCACAGGTAGTGTTCTGCTCAGTCCCTTTGGTGACTGAGAAAAACTATGAAAGGAATAGGGAAAACCACATAATCAACAAGTGGCTTAAAGGCTGGTGTCATCAGCAGAATTTTGGGTTCTTTGATCGTGGAGCGACTTTCACGGCACCTCACCTGTTGGGACTGGATGGGCTGCATCTCTCTGTTAGGGGCAGAAGGATTCCAGCTCATGAACTGTAAGACCTCATTGAGAAGGCTTTAAACTAGGTTTGAGGGGGGAAGGGGATGCAGCTGGGCTCTCCAGAAACAAGCCCAAGGGTGGTAAGCCTGAGTTAGGGGTGAGATCAGTAGCCCAGCTGAGGTGCGTGTGTACCAATGCACGCAGCATGAGTAACAAACAAGAGCTGGAGGCCATGGTGCAAGAGCAAAGCTGTTGATGTAATCACCATCACACAAAAGTGCTGGGATGACTCAAATAGCTGGAGTGCTGCCCTGAGTGGCTACAAGCTATTCAGCAGAGATAGGAAAGGGAGATGAGGCAGAACGGTGGCCCTTTATGTTAGGGAAGCTTTTGGTGCCATGGGTATTGAAACTAACGATGATGGGGTTGAATGCCTGTGGGTAAGAAATGAGAGGAAGGCTGACAACCTACTTGGAGTCTGTTATCATCCACCCAACCAGAAAGAAGAGGTGGACAACTTATTCTCTAAGCAGCTGGAGAATATTTCAGGATCACCAGCCCTTATTCTTCTAGGTGATTTTAACCTGCCAGACATCTGCTGGGAACTTAGTACAGCAGAGAAGAGGCAGTCCAGGAAGTTCTTTTGAGTGTGTGGAGGACAAATTTTTGTTGCAGCTCATGAGTGAGCCCACCAGGACTATGTTAGACCTGTTGTTTGCAAATAGTGATGGGCTGGTGGGAGATGTGGTGGTTGGAGGCCACTTGGGGCATAGTGATCATAAAAGTAGAGTGTTCTCAGTATTTGGTAAAATCAAGAGGAACATCAATAAGACTTCTATAGTGGACTTCTGGAGGGCAGACTTCAGGCTATTTAATAGTCTTGTTCAGAGAGTTCCTTGAGAAGCAGCCCTTAAAAACAAAGGAGTCCAGGAAAGTTGTGTGTGCTTCCAAACAGAAACCTTGAGGGCACAGGAACAGACTGCCCCTGTGTGATGAGAGATGAGTCAATGAGGCAAATATCCAGCCTGGATGGCCAACGAGGTTTTGAAGGAACTTGGAAATAAAAAGAGGATGTATTATCTTTGGAAGGAGGGTCAGGTCTCTCAGGGAGTATTAAAGGGGTTGCTAGGGCATGAAGGAAAAAAAATTAGGGAGGCCAAAGCTCAGTTCGAACTTAATTTGACAACTGTAAAGGATAATAAGAAATGTTTTTACAAATGTATTAATGGCAAAAGGAAGGGTAAGATCAAACTTTGTTCTCTGCTGGATGAGGTATGGAACTTAGTAATGGCATATGGAGAAACGGTGGAGGTGCTTAATGGCTTATTTGCCTCAGACTTTAGTGAGAACACAGGTTGTCCTCAGCATAACCGTCCTCTTGGGTTGGTAGACGAGCAGGAAGCAGGGACCATTCAGGAGGAGGCAGTCAGAGAACTGCTGAAGCACTTGGATGTTTATAAATCTATGGGCTCAGATGGGATCCACCCCAGGGTGATGAGGGAGCTGACAGATTTGTTGGCAAAGCCACTCTCCATCATTTATCAACAGTCCTGGCTCACTGGTGAGGTTTCATGACATGACTTTGCTGGACCCCAGGCTAGCTCAGGGGAGCACACCCGCAGCTGTGCCAAGTGTGGGAAACTACCTTGGTGTAATCAGCACCAAAGGCAGAACCTTTTGAGCCTTGTGCTCAACAGGCAGGATTGTCAGCCACAGTCAAGGAGTGGATAAAGGAGGAGGAGGCTCTCAGTGTGAGGTTCCAGCAAGAAAAAGCTTCATTCACTGCAGGGAGTCAGGGACCAAAGAGTCCCGAGCACTGCTGCGCTTGGGATTTTGTACCACAACAAAGTAGGGGGTGGATACAACTGAACAACCAATAGGGAACCTGTAAAGGTGGAGTATGGGGAGGGGATTACAATGTCAAGACCAATGGGCATGTAGGGGGAGGAGAGAACAGGTCACATGGGCCAATGGGGCATCGAGGTTTAGGGGATTTCCAAAGGGGGAGGTATGGTGAGGGGCTGGCCCAATGCAGGAGTGACAGGGAAGGGCAAAGGGCAGGGTTTACAATGATTGAAAGGGAAAAGGGGCAGGGTTGCCTTGACATGCAAGGAGGGTTCGGGAACAAAGCGTTGGGTTTGCAATGAAGGGCAGTTCAGGGGAGGGGATAACATTCAGGGATAAACCAACTTGGGAGGAGCTGGGATAACATAGGAATAAACCATTAACAATAAAATGTGAACAACAACCTACAGACTAATAAAACAAACACGCGCTGCAACAGTTCCAGGTCATTGGAAGCTGGGCAATGTGACACCCATTCACAAAAAAGGTGGGAAGGAGGATCCTGGTAATTATAGGGCAGTTAGCCTGACCTCAGTACCTGGTACGGTGATGGAGCAGTTTGTACTGAGTGCCGTCACACAGCACTTACAGGATGGCCAGGATATCAGACCCAGCCAGCAGGGGTTTGGGAGGGGTAGGTCATGTTTGACCAACCTGGTCTCCTTTTATGAACAGCTGACATGCCTTGTGGATGCAGGAGAGGCTGTGGATGTTGCCTATCTAGCCTTCAGCAAGGCCTTTGACACTGCATACTCCTGGAAAAGCTGGCAGCTGTCAGCTCAGACAGGAGGGTTAAGAGCTTAGCTGGGTTCAGAACTGGCTGGAAGGCCAGGCCCAGAGAGTGGTGATGAACAGTGCTGCATCCAGCTGGTGGCCAGTCCCCTGTGGTGTCCCTCAGGGGTCTGTGCTGGGGCCAGGTCTGTTCAATATTTTTATTGATGACGTGGATGAGGGTATTGAGTCTTTCTTCAGTAAATTTGTGGAGGAAACTAAGCTGGGAGTGTGTGTTGATGTGTTGGAAGGTAGGAGGGCTCTGCAGAGAAACCTGGAACGATTGGATCATGGGTGGAATTGAGTAAGATGAAGTTTAGTAAGTCCAAGTGCTGAGTCCTGCACTTTGGCTACAATAACCCCCTGAAGTGCTCTAAGCTGGGAACAGTGCAGCTGGACAGTGCCCAGGCAGAAAGGGTCCTGGGTATACTGGTGGCAGCAGACTGAACATGAGCCAGCAGTGTGCCCTGGTGGCCAAGAAGGCCAGCAGCATCCTGGCCTGGATCAGGAATATTGTGGCCAGCAGGAGCAGGGAGGTCATTCTTCCCCTGTTCTTGGCACTGGTGAGGCCACACCTGGAGTGCTGTGTCCAGTTCTGGCCCCTCAGTTCAGGAAGGACGTTGAGACGCTTGAGCGCGTCCAGAAGAGGCAACGAGGCTGGTGAGGGCTTGGAACACAAACCCTGTGAGGAATGGCTGAGGGAGCTGGGGTTGTTTAGCCTGGAGAAAAGGAGACTCAGAGGTGACCTTATCCCTTTCTACAACTCCCTGAAAGGTGGGTGTAGTCGAGTGGGGTCAGTCTCTTTCTCCAAGCAGCAACTGACAGAACAAGAGGACACAGTCTCAAGCTGAGCTGAGGGCAATATAGGCTGGATATTAGGAAAAAAATTTTACAGAAAGGGTGATAAAGTATTGGAATGGTCTGCCTGGGGAGGTGGTGGAGTCACCATCCCTGGATGAGTTTAAAAGTAGATTGGATGTGACACTTTGTGCTATGGATTAGTTGAGGCGTTAGGGCTGGGTTGGACTGGATGATCTTGAAGGTCTCTTCCAACCCAGTGATTCTGTGATTCTGTAATTTACAGCTGTTTATGCACCTGGATCCATACTGCATTTCTGGACAGAGTTCCAGGTGAGGGACAATGTAAAAATTGCACAAGTGTCTTATCCTTTCTGAGGCACAGCAGCTGCCTTTTGACATGTGTCCAGGCTTTGTCATGTGCATGGGACTTCCAGGTCTATCCTCAAAGACTGACAGTTTTTAGCTGTAGTGTTCCAAATATCATGTGGGTTTTGCTAACCCTTAGAAAGATGAAACCTTCAGGGAGCTGATAAACTTGTGCTTCTAGTGATCTTGCATTGTTGGAAAGACACAACTCTGACACTAACAAGTCATGCACAGCAGTGAGATTACTAGATTGTGAAATTAGTTTATTTAATGCATGTGGCAGGCAAGTAATAATGCATACAATGCACAAGCCCCCCCCTTCTGTACAAAGCTGTTTGGTATTTGGTAGTAGGTGAAGAAGCTCTGTAGTATGAGTTTAGAGAAGAAAATGCAAGGGGGAGAGGAGAGGGCTAGAATATCAGAGCCCAAGGATGTTTGAGAAGAGGATGGCACTACTGGCTTGAGAGAAATTTTGGGAGTTAAATATCTGTCTGGCAGAACTGTGGGAATATAAGGAGAGAAAGTATGTTGTTTAATGTCCTCTGCACCAAAAAATAAGGATTATCTGCTTGTAAATGAGCTGCATTCTATATAATGGCTGACCAATCTTAAGATAATGTCAAGCCTGCAAGACTTTACTGAGGCTTTACTTCCTGAGCAAAATGAGTTGAAAAGAATAGATTAATAGTGATTGAGAAACTCTAACTGATTGTAGCCAACAACAGGTAAGAAAAATGCATGGAGACAGTATCAGGAATTCAACCCAGACTGGCTTGTTAGTCCTGGGCTGGCTTTGTATGTACTGTGAACGGAAAACTCTTGTGGATGAGAAAAAATGCTGTAGTCAGTCTGTGTATTTAATACTCGATGGCCTCTGCAGATATGCCTAACCTGAGCTGGAAGCTGATGATTTCCTACATGTTCTCTGTGTTCTTCCTACCCTGTGTTTCCCATTTACACTTCCGTTTAATGGTGCAGTTTTTGTGGTTTTTTTTTTTTTTGTGTTTTTTTTTTTTAAAGAGAGAGCAATTTTGAGCTAGAGGGAAAAACTTCCCCCCTTGGAGACACTTAGAAGGTGACAGCTTAGGTAAACAAAGTATATTTTTTCCTTCCAAATGAAAACTGTTTGTGAATTTCTTTTCCCCAAGATGAAGTGTGTATTTCTTCCTTGAGCATCTTGGGTTTATGAACTAGGGTCGAATATTTGGAATTTCTTACACTTTTAGCATCAACTGATTATTTTTTAGCAAACATGCTGGTAGGCTTTTTTGCTATTTTTTTCTGACAAGTGAAGCTTTAATAAACTGCTGTTTTTCAAAATACCCCAAGTCCCATTTATCATAGGATGATCTAATAAAGACAAATATTCAACCAATAATGAAAAGCTAAGTAATGTTTAAACTCTATTGTATGCAGGGAAGTACATTAAGGCAGATCTAAGAGACAGTTTAATGGATTTAGCTTTAACAATCAGACCTGGACTTAGTATAAATCAAATACCACTGCATTTCAGCAGAATGTACACCCACTCATTCATTAACAGTGTTCAGTGCAGATTATAAATATTAGTGAAGACAACTCCAGCACTTGAGGAGTCTTTCCTCAGACACAGCAATAACTGAACAATAATGATGACAGTCTTATTTTTATGAATCACTATAACTTATTGATTTGCACCTGGGACTTGAAAGAGCTCTCTCAGCCAGTATGCAACAAGGAATGGTTATAAGCTATTAAAAAGCTAAGGAAAGAAGTAGAGCAAACAGGAAAAGAAGAAAAAGAGAATAAAAGTAGTGGAAAGATGGTTGATGCAACATTTGGTATCAGATAATTGCAGACATAATCAAGATGTTATGAGAGGGCTCCTAATTTACCAACAAGGTGATAAAAGATAAACTAATTACCCTACCTCACATATGTTTTTCTGCATACACATGCTATTTAGGAAATTTATGGTTTATTTTTATTTTGCTTTCCTAAACCAAAAAAGAGGCAACATATGTAAATATTTTATGAATTGCACATGCATAATAGTGTAAGCGGAGGAGGAATGGGGACCTTGCTGCTGACTGCAATATATAGCTTCAAAACAACTTAAGCAGTATAAGGTTCTGGAAATACGATTACTATGAAAAAGAGCAGAACTCTACTGTCTTCTTTTTGTAAAAGATGCTTGTTAGAGACCTTTTTCCTATCTTGGGTCTCAAAATTGGTAGAAAATTGAATATTCTGTACAGATATGAATATAATACTGCCATATATCTCTGTTTTGAAGTAGGAGGTGTTTGTGTATGTGTGTGCATTATTATTAGCTCTTCTTCTCTCTTCTTTTTCGAAGACATAAAAGGTCTTATTTCACAAACATAAAAGACAAGTGTAACTGCTTAACCATTGTCCTGGTCTCAGCCACAGCAGAGTTAATTTCTTCTCAGCAGCTGCTAAAATGCTGTGTTTTGAATTCAGATTGAGAATGGTGTTGATAACACACTGATGTTTTGGGTTTTGCTAAGCTGTGTTTATCCTCAGTCAAGGACTTATTTTTCCTTGTCTCATGCTTTGCCACTGAGGATATACACAAAATAAACTGAATGGAACACACCTGGGACAGGTGGCCCAAACTCCCCAAAGGGATATTCCACACCATGGAATGTCAGGCCCAGTATGTAAATTGGGGGAGTTACCTGGATGGACAGGCTGATCTGGGTTTGGGAAGCAGGGTCTGGCATCAGTCAGTGGGTGGTGAACAGCTGCATTGTGCATCACTTTTTTGTTTCTTTTTTATCATAATAATTATAAATTACTGTTGTATTCTACTTCATTTTCAATTATGAAACTGTTATTATCTCAACATTCAACTTATACTTTGATTCTTCTCCCCATTCCAGTGGCATGTGTGGGGAGACAAGGGGTCTGAACAAGTGGCTGTGTGGTGCTCAAACTCCAGCTGGGCTTAAACCATGACAACCATTTGTTATATTATAATAAGTTTGCACTTGTACGTATTGAGCCTCAAATAGCTTGGATACCATCAAATATTAAGTTCACTTGAAAATGGTGGTAATTTTCTGTAATAGTTTATAATAACAGCAAACTAATATATTTCATGCTGGGAATCCTTTATGCCAGCATATAATGGTGTAACAATTACTTTATTTTTCAATACACTTCCTTTTTGAATGATCTAAAATTCTTATGCCTAATATACTGAAATGAGTTTCATCAAGACCAGAATCTGAATAAGGCTCAGCTGTGCAAAAGAAATTTTGATATTCAGAAGTTCACCATAAAGTTCCACAGTGATTGAAATCTAGAGAATTTCATTAATAGGGATAATTAAATTATGTCTTTCTTTAGATTCATGTGTCCTGCTGGGAACCCTGAAGCATACATATAACCTTGTAATGTAATCCAATGAAACACAGATGTTTAGGAGTCTTTAGTATGAGTAGAAATGTCAAAAGTATTATTTTTATATGTTTTGTAATAGTTTTACAGCCTATGTTCATAAGACCCTGTGTTGGCAAGTACAATTACAAAATGAACTTGAATATGAAGTAAATCCATATTGATTTGGTTAGTTCAGGTTACAACACAGTGGTCATGTATTATCATACTAAGTAGTCATAGTGTAAATATGCTGAAAAAGGATTATTGCCAAGATACTGCAGCAATGGACACCTTTGTTGTTAAAGTACATGAAATGATTCACACAAACACTCTCAGTCAGAAGGAAAAAACATCTTTTATTCTCTGACTCCAGTATTCATAGATTCTCAACAATGACCAGGGATTGGATAATTAAGTTGCCACCTTCCCAAGCACACTGGTCATGCAAAATATCCATCAAAAAATGTGTCTTAGAAGGAATGTGATAAACAACTTATATTTATAGGACTTTCATGAGAAAGTAACTAGAACTATGAAAACATTATCAGAAGGTTTAATTTGAATGGTGACGCACCTTGGCAGTGGTTTTCAGGTTTCCCTGCCTCAATGAGATAACAAAAAGAATTGACCCTTGATGAGATTGCTTTTCCACAAAAGAAAAAAATCATGTGAAGTTCTTTTAATAGAGCACTTGGGAAGCACCCTTTTGGGTCAGAAGATTTGAAGCAAGTTAACATAATCCAGAGATTTGCTGTATGGGAAGACACAAACAACCAGTCAGGTACACCAGCTATTGATCTTACTCGCCCTTATAGCAGCCTTAGGAGTTTTTCTGGCTAGATCATGATCCAACAGTCCAGAATAGCAAGAAGAGGAACTTCAGTATGTATCAAGTACTGCTCTATCCTCTCTGAAACTGTCACAGAAGGGATCTCTATGGTGAGCAGCTGAGACACAGCAGCCCACTCTTGCTCTGCTGTAAATGCCCATGGAGGGATACCCCCACTTGCACAGGTTCAAAGTAACACCTCAAATCCCAATCAAAGCATCTGCATTCTGCATTGTGTACAGTCCTAATGGTGTAATTGCGGTTGTGTAATATTACCTGCATGAGGTGAATATTGCAGTATCAAAAAAGGCAATTTTATATCAAATTGTTTTGCAAAATTAACATGGTTGGATGTGCAAGCCATGTTACAAAATATATTCACAGAATCAGAGCAAAGCCTGAGTGTTATGTGGACAGAGAACAGAACATCAGCACATTGGGTAAGTTCCATGTCTGGATGCCTTCCCTCATGCTGAAAACTGGGATAAACTTAATAATTAACTATGGTGCCTTCCCCAAATTTCCTTTGAACTCTCCCAGGACAGACAGAAAGATACAATGCAGTAAACTTTCCATTTTCTGTGTCCAGGGTCAAGAACAGAATTTGCCTTATTAATGACTTTTCTGGACCATAATTCCTACTAAGATATTTTAATTAAAAAATAAGTATTAAGAAAAAGGTGTCTAGTTAAGCAGTTTGTGAGGAATGTTTTTGACTGTGAGCAACAGATACATGTTCAGAGTTTCACTATATAAACATGGGCTATAAAAGAGATGCAAAATAATATATTGGAACCATAATGATTATCTTTGTTTTTTTCTAAGTGAAAAAATATAGAAATATAGTTATTAGGAACTTCTGCTGGAAAGAAAGAGTACATATGTACATATGTGGTGGGCTGGCTGCAGCTGTCAGCCAAACAGCACTCCAGCCACTCCCTCACTCCCCGCCTCTGCCAGGTGGGAATGAAATACAAGGAAAGGGAGAAGACTCATGAATGAAGGCACAGACAGTTTAACCTGTGAAGCAAAAGCTGCACATGCAGGCAAAGCAGAACAAGGGATTCCCCTGGGCAAGTGGATGTCCCGTCACTCCCCAGGAAGCAGAGCCTCAGCACACCCAACACTGGCTTGGGAACTCATGCCATGAGGCCAATTGTTCCTCCTGCCTCCTTGCTGGAACTTGCTGAGCACCGTGGGGCATCTCCTTGTCCATTTGGGTCAGCTGTGCCATCTGTGTCCCCCCCCCAGGCACTTGCCCACCCAGATCCTGCTCACTGGGAGGCACAGGGAGCATGAGAAACAAGGAAAGCCTCAGCACTGCACAAGCACCGCTCGCCAGTAGCTGAAGCTCTCAGGATTCTGTTATCAGGATTGTTTTCATCACAAATGAGAAAAGCAGGCCTTTCTGGGCTGCTCTGAAGAAAATGAACTCCATCTCTCACTGCAGAAGCAGTGCAATGAGAAATGGAAATGAAAATGGAATTGGGATTTTTCATTCCTCAAGCTGCAAGGAGCAGTTATATTC
Organism: Pseudopodoces humilis; assembly: GCF_049639895.1. Taxonomy (NCBI): domain Eukaryota; kingdom Metazoa; phylum Chordata; class Aves; order Passeriformes; family Paridae; genus Pseudopodoces; species Pseudopodoces humilis. The sequence goes on along the minus strand of NC_142203.1, from coordinate 42,362,662 downwards.
TAGGAGAGCTGCACTAGCCCCCAGATATAAGTAGAGAACCTGGGTAGTATTGCTCCTGCCACTGGTGTCCAGAAGTGGCACACCCTTTTGTTGAGGTTGATAAAAACCCTGACAGAAGGCTGTGGGAAAAACCCTTGTAATTGTGGAAAGTATTACCCACATTGCACCCAACTGCTTTTATGTAAATGTTACCAGAAAGTTTGTTTTTTCTTCTATTGTTACTAGTTTATGATTGCTGCATTATTTTCATTATTCCTAGTCAACCTTACCTGTTGGACTCTTACACTCAGACTCTGCCCCTACTTAGTTTACATAAGTTACTGTAGCACCCTGACCATCACCTATTTGGTGCACTCTCTATGGCTGTTCAGATTATGTGTTTGTTGTTTTTGCTATTAAACTATTACTTTTTGGGTCACTAAATCATGCCTGTCCTTCCCTTATTGTCCCTGGCTGGCCCAGTCTTGAGATTGCAGATCCTCTGCCACAACAAGTGGCAGCCAAACAGGGACCCTCAGACTGAGGGACCTGTTGGGATCGTGTTAGCAGGGGAAGCTGACTGGTAGGCCAACCCTTTCTGGAGTGTGAAGTTGGAGGAAAAGTAAGGGCTTGACAACATTCCTTGGATGACTCTTGGTAGAGTGGTTAATCATCCTAAGAAGACCTGCAGGTAATGCAGGTAAGAGGAGAGGGGATAGTCCATCCATCATCCCTACATGTGATACCCTAACTAAGCCTCACAATGGGCAAGAAACTATTGACAGAAGGGTGTTTATTGCCAGTTTAAGTTGAAATTGGTGTCCCAGGGGAAGAAATTAGAAAGGCACGAGTTAAAAAGCATCATTAAATGGGCCTTCAAAAATTTTCCAGACACTACTGTGCCCAGTGCCATTACTTTATTATTTTGGGGCTTAGTAGTCAAGAAACTGTATAATTTGGCAACCAAAAGACACTGAACTGTGTAAGAGCTGCTCCCCATCTTTCGCTTTATCATGGAAATGTTAAAATTGGAAGAAAAGGAGAGGGAGAAAAAATCGGCTAATTTGGAAGTGCTCAGGACTGACAACCCTTCTTTCCGTCCCCCTCATTCCTTTAATTACCCCTGAGGTAGGTATGGTGTTGGAGCTGCAAACGCATGTACCCATGGTGGGCTCAGAGAAAATAATGGTTCAGCTGATGGATCTGTCACCCTGTGTCCATCTCCACCTCCTCACTTGCGGCCCAAGATGGCAAAGGCCAAGCCATCGTGCATCCCTCCTGCTCTTTCCTACCCAGACCTTCGCATTCCCCTCATCCTTCCTCTATAATTAACACCAAGCAGTCCATGAGTTCTAACTGCTGGCTGAGTAACAACCACCATTTTAAGGATGATGGCCATTTAAAAAAGTCTACTAACTCCCAACCCTCCTGTTGACTTCTCCGTGTGTTGGGAGACCCTGTCTCCAACTCTGCCCTATCTACCCTGTGGCATGCCCCATCCACTTTGGGCCACTCCTCCCCTGACATCATCAGGTTAGCAGGCCACACCTCTTCTGAGGAGGCTGGAACCTCTCCCAACTGTGTTCCAGAAGGGCCTGCCTCCAAGATGATGGTGCCTGGATCACCAGCACCGAGGTCTGTTCTAAGGCCTACCCTAAAGCTAAGAGGCCACAAGGAAATATTTGCAGTGCTGAGTGATTCCTCCTCTTATTTCTCTTCCTCTTCATCATCAGATGAAGGCCTTTGGTCACCAAGTCCCAGCCAAGATCCATGGGAAAATATAAGGAGGGAGGCTGTGAAAGAGGAGGAATGGGAATTAGTCTCCAAGCTTAGGGTGATGCCTGTCTGGTACACGAGGGGGTTGCTAATCCCCAATGGGAGTCTTTAGCTTTTAGAGAGGTCAAAGAACTGTGCAAAGCCATGCAGGAGTATGGGAGAGACTTGCCATACTTTGGCAATTTGGTGCAGGCCACCCTTGCTGCACATGTGGTAATATGGCACAATATGTGCTACTTGATGACCACCTCATTGTCCCCTATGGAATATTCCCTATGGGAACTAGCTTGGAAGCGTTTGTTAAATCAGTTATTAAGGGATTATGTGGGGGATCCAGCAAGGGCAGAGCTAACCTTGGACCACCTGGTGGGAGAGGGGGCTCACAAAGACCCAGATCAACAAGTGGAAAAACCTTCCTAGGCCTGTCCTTAATGACATCAAGGAAGCGGCCAGGAAACTGTTATTACGAGTCCCTGATAGGAGTAGACCAAACCTGACTTTGCTGATGTAATGAGCTGAGCTGATGAGCTATATACAGAATTTTTAGACTGGCTAAACCTTGCCCTAGACAAACAAGTTATTCTAGACCGGGCAGCGGAGGAATTATTAAAACGGCTAGTGATTTGTAATGTGAATCCAGAATGCATGCACTTTCATTAGACCCCGAGCCCACTGAAGCATAAACTTTGAAGAATTTAAGATATTAGAAAATTCAGGGCCTTAATTAAAATTAATTTTTGTTAAATCAAATAAAAAATGAATCCTTGCAGAGAGGCACTACTAGAATTAGGAGCTAATCATTAGCCAGTAACTAACTGTCTGTCAACCTTATGTTTGTTCAGTTAGGTTTGTAATGAGAAACGGGGAATTTTGTGAGGAACATCAAGAACACAAGACAATACAACCCAGAAACCAATTGGAAGCATGAAACTAGGATCATGGCCAGGTGGTCATTTGTCACTTCGTATTGAAAAGGTAGAAAGGTCAGAATGAGGAAGAGCCATATCCCTTCCTCCCTCCCATGACCTCTACTCATAAAAAGACCACTGACCCACTTCAAAGGACAAACTACACATGCTTAATTGCTTTTTTCTAATTAGCATAAGAAGCGGAGAGTGGGTGGTAACTGGGTTATGAATATGTATTTGTATTCAATACTTTTGTAAATAAAAAGCCTGTATTCACCTGTATTCAGGGCAGTGTGAATTAAGGGGTGACCCTGCACATCAACCCAACACTGCCAATAAACATACACTTTTTAACCCTAATCAGTTAAAGAGTCTTTGTCTGTTATAGTTGGATACTGATAATACTAGATCATATCCATATTTTGGTAAATCACTATCGTTGCTCAAATGATTGAAATGTGCAATCGTCTAGCCACTCCTGAGCATGGTGCTGTGCAGGCACAGGTCCTCACTGAAGCTATAAAAACAGCTCAGGAAACAGCAAGAGCAGGTTGCCGCAGTACAAACACAGATTCTGACAAGAAAGACTTTAGCAGCTTTTAAGGATACCATTAAAAGCCAACAGGGCAGGAAACCAGGAGCTTGCCACAATTATGGCAAGGAAGGACACTTTGCAAAAAGCTGCCAAAAGCCAAGATAAGGATTACCTTTGAAACGTTGTGGGTACTGAGGGCATTGCCAAAAGACTAAGTTTCCATCTAGTACAGGAGTGTGGCTGTCACCTATTGGTTTCCTGTTGGGAAACTCCCAGCTGAGCGCAAGGCAGCGGCACGTGAGGACACAACCATCCCTGTCACCCGTACTGGAGACTATCAACTGCCTGCAGGCTCACAGCTGCAGTACCTCATCTCTGACCTCCCTGCTGCAACGCCTTCAGGCACCGTCTGGAGCTGCCAACCACCCAGCCAGTCGTGATAACGGACTCAGTTCAGCATGCCATATTAACAGGACAATTAGGCCACATGAGTTTTTAATAGTGCGGATGAGTAGAACTGGTGCTGAGAGACTTTATGTTTCACCTGCAGTATTATCAGTAACATCATCCCGAGAGATCACTATACTTGCTATGTGTCCTGACCCCCCCATATTTCGTCCCTAAAGGATTTTGTGGAGGCATTTCTCTTGCCCAAGCTGAATTGTGACACCTTTTTCATTGCTTGGACAAAAATGATCAGTGATGGGGAGACCAGAACTCGTGTGCACCTTGAAACATCTTGGTAAGACCGTAACCCTCACTGCACTGATACTGGAGCCAATGTAACCCTGATCTCTAGATCACACTGGCCACAGGGCTGGGTCATTGTACCATCTCTGGACACGTTATGAGGTATTGTGACCACTGTGACAGCTTTCGCAGTCTCCACCCTATCAATTTTGAGGGGCCTGAAGGTCGCGTTGCTGCTACTAAGCCATTCATGGTAAAAGCCAAAGTAGACCTGCATGGGAGAGACATTCTATCACAATGGGGACTAAAACTGGAAACAAATTTTTAGTGCGGGATACTGATGAGCATGACATCCTAAAATTGACTTGGACATCAGATAAAGCAATATGGGTGCATCAGTGGCCCTTACCATTGGAAAAGTTAGTCGCACTAGAACAGCTGGTAAAGGAGCAGGAGGACAAAGGTCATCTTGTGCCAACTAATAGCCCATGGAATACCTCAGAATTTGTTATTAAAAAAAACATGTTGCAACAAATGGTGTCTCCTACTAGATTTTAGGGGAGTTGATGTTATTGAAGAAATGGGGTCCTTGCAGCATGGTGTACCCTCACTTATTATGATACTAAAAGACTGGGAGTTAATTATTATTGACTTAAAAGATTGCTTTTCTAGCATTCATTTACACTCTTATGATGTGCCACGATTTGCTTTCTCCATTCCATCAATAAACAGGCAAGCCCCTTTGAGGAGATATCACTGGACAGTTTTACCACAAGGAATGAAAAATTGTCTGGCCATCTGCCAGTGGTATGGGGCAAAAATCCCCTCTCCAATTCGTAGGAAATGTCCACATTCCATTATCCTGCACTACATGGATGATACCCTGGTAGCAGCAGAGGACTACCTATCCCTACAGGATACTTCCAATGAAGTCATCTCAGCAGTGCAAGATACCAGATGCATTGTTGCCAGGGAAAAGATACAACAATTATCTCTGTGGAAGTACTTGGGATACAAAATTACAGAACAAAATGTAACACCACATATTCTCAAACAAAAGGATAACCCAAAGACTCTAAATGATATGGAGCAGCTCTTGGGCACCATTAATTGGATCAGACCCCTGTTGGGGATTAGAAATCCAGATCTAGTCCCTTTATTTGTTTATTAAGGGGAGACACCACCTTAAATTCACCCAGATAGCTCACCAGGGAAGACCTAAATGACCTAGACAAAGTGTTGCTAGCCATCTGATCATGTCAAGCACATCGTTTTAACCCTAATTTACCCTTTTTGTTTGCAGTTCTAGGGGAAAGCCCTCAACTCTATGGACTTAATTTCCAGGGATTCAGAGATACCTGACCTGCTACTGATCTCACTGAATGGTCATTATCATGTGCTCACACTGTCCTGTTAGGAGGCTAACATATCTAATACTGCAGTTCACAGACAGTGTCTTGCATGGTACTATTGTTACAACAATTCTCAATTGCTTCAGTCAACAGCCTCCAAAGCTGCAAACACAAAAAAGCAAGAGGTGTGTTCAATCTGCAAACCATGGTAGGTGGGAGAAAGTTGCTGATCAGAGTTCTGTCAGAGTTTCAGCATTAGATATTATTACGCATATTTATTTATCATTATTATTTATTGGACTTACTTTATAGACAGTTGACAATTGAAGATAAAGATAACCTGATAATTAGTCACTGTTTGGTGGCAGGGAGACTGTTCCCTTTGTGGGTAAAAATTTCAAGTTGTTTTGAACTTGAGGTGTAGGAGGGACCAATCCCCAGCTAATCACTAGGAGAGATGAAAAAGTTATATTTCTCTGAGAACAACTCTCCCTTTATGAAACATGATGTGCTAAACCTATCCTATTTGTATGGAACATGATGTGCTAAGCCTCTCCTACAGACCAGGCACTCTGTACCACTTCCGTACTAAATAAAGATCAGGAGTACCATGATTATTTCAAATTGATAAAGTGACAGAAAGAGTTAGTGAGTGGGTTTTGGTTACACTGTTCTCAGTGAGATATGCTTGTGTTCCCATGCTTTAAAGGATTTTTCTTACATGATACTGAGGAACATAACCTTGACTATTTTTTTCTCTCAAAAGGAATATTATAGTCTAGAAGAAGTCTGAAGATTGTCAAAATCAAAGAGGTCAATGGAAAATTATGCTTTTTCTGTTGGATAGGCATGATGGATGAGAAGTGACTCAAAAATATGAATGACAATTCATTAAGCCTATGGAAGAAAACACATAGAAGAAGAAGAGAAAAAAAATCACGCTAACAGGATCCTCTACTTCTGGAACTCTTGACTCACTGCTCATCAGACTTTCCTCTGAAAATCACAGGCTTCCTGTGAATGAATAGAATGAATAGACATAAAAAAGTAGTTTAATTCTCATTTTCTTTTCTTTCATTCTAAGTTGAGGCTAGCCATTAGCCTGAGGTTGCCGCTTGCTAGGGAACAGGGGATTGCTCCCTTTCTGTAAGATCGCACATATAGAGCTCCAACAGAAAAAACCCTTCAGGTCTTTGGGGTATATTTGTCTGGATTTTGGCTCATACTTGTTGCTGTTACAAGTTCCTGTACTATACTATCTTCAGTATTACCCTGAAAATATTTTACTACAGGTAAAAGACTTCTTTGCAAATGGACATTAATGTTAGTTTGCTTCTTTACATGCTGAGCTTTCGGAAAAAACTAGCAACTGGCAAAGAAAAATTCCACTAATTTTTGAGTGAACAGAAACAAGGTTTCTGTTCCCAAATACATTTTTTTAAAATAAGGAGAAAGTGGCTTGTTGCTTGCTCAATTAAATTTTTATATTTTATGGACGATAAAGCTTTGAAAGTTTTCTTATTTTGGAGGTTTGCAGAAAAGTCTATGGTACAGGGAAAAGCAAAATAAACCTGTGCCATCCCACTGTCAATGCTTCTAGGTGGGAATTGTAGTGAGGAACTTGTTAATGCTAGAATGTATCCCAAATGAGTTGATTTTCGTATGTTTTTTTGGGAATAAGACCAGCAACTATTTCCATATGGGAGCTGTAAAACAAAAAAAAAGGATAACATTTGATCGCTGCTGGTCTGACACAAAAGGTGTAGAAATCCTCTCTTACAGCCAATTCTAAATGACACATCTCCCTGATACTTACAGGGTAATTGCATCAAAGGTTGCTTTTTTAACATGTTAATGTCCATTTAAACATTGTTTTTATTACTGATGGGATGAAGACATAATGTTTCATTTACTCTGGATGGTGCTAACACCCTTCCCATGGGTAGGTTCTGTTTGCAGAGCTCATAAGAAGGAAAAGTTTTTTGTAGAATACTCTATCTGTTTTAAGCCTGTCTTTGCTAGCAAAGTTAGCGGGCCAAAGCAGGATATTCCAGTTATTTAGTGCTGTGCTGATAATGTAAAGCAGTAGAAGCTCCTGTTTACTTAGGTGTTTAGACTGTAGGGAGGCTTCTTTGTGTGATGGCAGAAATATGAAGCAGAGAGACTATATCTGGACTAAATATGACTTCCAAAATATACATTATTTCCAGTGACTGCTTTCCATATATACTGATCAAACATGCTTGGAAAGCTGAGTGTTTTCATTTGAATAGTAAAAAACCATGTATCTCTCAGACACTAGAATTTTTGCGGCAAATAATGCAGGGAGTGAACACATTTCCTTGGTATTTTAGGGTGAAGAGCAAGTAGAACAGAAATTTTTTGTAGTTCAAATAAAAATAAGATAAGAAACAGTGGGTTTTTTAGCCCTACCACTCTTTCCTTATCTTGTAGTGCAGCTCAAGATGCAGGGCAGTGCAGCTCAAGATGCAGAGATGCTGCTCTGTAGCAGCTCTTTGAAAATACTGTCAGCACAATCGCCTGTGGGCTTCATGTTTAGGTAAAGGCTCATGAAGAAAGGTGAAGAAAAAAGTTTAATATTAAGCAATTTTTCACCTAGGTTTACCAGGCTGTGCCAGGTATGCCATAAGCAGAGGTATCTTCTTCAGCAGAGGCTAACTGCTAAATTTAACAGGGCATTTTTCATTGCAAACTCACTTTCTCTGCTCTCTAACTTAATTTTTGGGCACATCCAGAACTCCAGAACCTCAAAGTGGGAGGACATGCTTTTATTTTTCTTCTCTTTTGATGTCATTTTGCAGGGAGAATTGGAAGCTTTTTCCCTTGCCTCTTTTGTTGTGAGACTGCTGACAGCAAACTGTGCCCCCACCAGCATTCCTGCCTGTGCTCCATCAGCTGGACCTGTCTGCCTTTGCCTTCTTCTTTACACGTGCATGCATGTGTGTGTTCCAGCGTGTGTGTGTTCCTTCCCATCTGCACCCAGCTCCCCTGTCAGAGGATACTGTCCTTGAACTAGATCAAAACCCTCACAAGCTGTGCCACGAGTTGAGTTGCTTACCTCTGGGGGAGCTTATCTCCCTTGACAAGGTTTTGTCTGGTTTTAGTGGCACGGCTGGTGACAGGCCATGCACGCAACAGCATGTGACCCTGGCTCCTTGCATCCGTGCGGGCAGTCGTCAGAGCTGTCACACAGTCACAACAAGTTAATTCAGCGTCTGGAGAGAGAGGTGCGCTCTGTAATAATACCAGGCCTCTGGAGAGGGTGCTGTCAGGCAGCGTGTACTGGCGGCTGCCCTAGCTGCTATCTCCTGCCTATGAGGATGCAAGCTGACAGGCGGCAGGTTTATCCGCCTGGGGCAGGCTGGGGACCACGCATGTTAATTTTCTGTCTGTGCAACAGAGCTGGTAATATTGCTTGCTGTGGTGCTTGAGAAACCACTTCGTGCCTCTCACCTTGCACTGTCGTTGGAGGCAATAAGAAGCACTTGCTGGGGTGTCCAGAAGACAGTAGCAGGTTGGGGCTCCCTTCTGCTGCAGCTCTTGGGCTGCTCCTCCTATGAGATTTCTTACTGGGCACTTCTTGAGTTGCATGGATTACTCTGCACCTGTGTATTTCTTTTCTCCTTTGACAGGAGGTTGTTGCTTGTGGTGGCCTTTTGAAGTCACAGGGCTATTGATTCAGGTCACTTGTGTATATTGCATGTAAATACACACACTATACTTATGTACACACATAGAGTTTCTTGAAGGACTTACAGCTCTGGATGAGGCAGAGTAAGGCAGAATCTCTGCCTATAAAATGTATGTAATACTGTAATTAAAATTATACCAGTACTACTAATAATCTCTGTCAGTCAGAAATGAAATTTCTCTTCATTGACAGACATGAGAGGATTTAGATCTATCTGGTCAAGGACTCTGTGTCTATAAACAACTAGGTGTGATTAAACACCAAGACTTGGTATCACTTAATTTACAGTTCAGAATTAGCATGTGAAAATGGTGGGATAAACACAAAGAAGGTAGAAAATCCCGATGTTTTTATTTACTCCTACACTCTTGACTAAAATACACTTAATCCAGGAATTCAGCAAGGAACGTACGACTGCTGCCAAGAAAGCAGTAAAAATGCTTTTGCCTGATGGGAGTGGGAAGTCTGCAGGAGATCCTGTATGTACAGACACACAGAGGTGGGCAGACCTATGGCTGTCAGCTGGGATGTGAGTTAGGGAAGATTCTGATCCTTGCCTGCAGCTATACGGGCTTTGCTTCTTAGCCTTGGATATTCTAAACCAGAAAAGCTCTCTAACGAGATAAATAGTCTTGTCTACATAGCCAAATACTACCTCTTTTGTCATAAGCCGTTCTGTAGTTGATTGACTGAACTCAGGAAACTTTCACTTCACTCTTTGTTTTTGGCCTGGGTAAGGCTGTGGGAAGGGAAAAGTGGGAACAAAATTCAAGGGGAAAATCACTCTAAAGTCCATTGGTCTTTCTTTCTGAGTGGTAAAATCAGAGAGAGGACAAAGAATTTCCTTTTAATCTCTTGACTATAGTAATTGAATATGGATGAATTGGATTAGAGATCCACGTGTCTGAAGCTGATTCTAGAATTATATATTCAGAAATAAAGACAAAATCTAGTGCTTTAGGAAATGCAGGTTAAGAGCTGACTCATTACAGCTGAATTCTACTGTGGGCTCAGAACAAAGGGAAGGAAATGTCTTTTCATACCATATTAATTAAAACTCTGCATTCCTTGCTGTAAAGATGACGTTGAAACTTAAGTTAATGTGAATGAGAAACGCTGATAGCTAACAAGAATATTCAGAATTGCAATAACTAATGATAGTGCATACTTCAGAAGAATTATTAACCGGAAAACTTCCCAGTTCTTATATTAGACAACTAAATAATAGGACATACATTACTTTTCGTGCTGCTATGAGTCAGGAGCAGGATAACACACTTTGATTGTGTGTTCTGACCCAGCTGGACAACACATGCCTCAGATGGGTCTGGACTCTGCCTGTGGTTGGGAGTGCTGCGACTGGGCTGTGAGGTCTGCCTTATTTCCTGAAAGCAAACTCTTAAATTCTTGTCTTTGGAACCAAGAGCTTGCCACTGACCTGATTTCCAGATCTCTTCATTCTTACCCTTGAATTCACATTTTAAGGAAACTGCCCAGAATGAATCCAAGGCCTTTCCTTTCCAAGTCATCTTGCAGTTTTCATCACCCTGTATGCATGTATATGTACGTAGGATAGGTTTATCCTTAGAGGACTCCACCACTGAATTTCAATTGTCAACTAATTAGTCAAGTATGAGACTAAGTTCTTAAATAGGACCACCAGCTATCCAGTATAGACAAACATCACTGAGGGTTACAGCACTAAAGCTCTTTTTTTCCCAGTAGCTAGAGACAAAGTATAATTCCAGATTTTTACAGGAGGACAACATGGAGCAAGAAAGCTCGGTGTTGGTGCCAGGATGGAGATAAATAGAAGCCTCAGACAGGCACTTGTCTCTGGAATAGCTAGTGTGAGAGCAATTTTACAATCAGCATTATTTTAAATATGACTCTATGCTACTAAAAATGTTTTTTTGGTTGTTAGGTTAAATTAGAATTTTATAATTTCTTACCATTGTCATAAGACAAAAAAAATGTGCATTAACACATGAAATGTCAATTTCATAGCATGACAGCTGGAATGGACCCTACCTATGATTATTTATTAATATTTACAATGAGGAACAGTTTAAAGGAGTTCAGCTTCTTGTTGTGTGAGACTTTCTGAGATTACATAATAATCTTGTGGTAGGTTATGCAGCAAAAAGTGTTGAACCATTTAGTGTATCTTTAGGAAACAGAATATTGAAATATCTATACTGTTTAAAAATAATACTTTAACAATGCCTATTTATTAAGGGATTTGAAATCCCTTGAAATATCCTAGCTTTTGTGCAGTGGCTTATGTAGTGAGACATAAAAAATCATATTATCTGCAACACACATATAAGATGACCTGGACTACTGTATGTACCGGGGCATCTTATGTTGATGCTTAAATGATGCACATTATAGGATCCTTTGATACGTGGTTGGTCTCTTGAGTGAAGGCTAGAAAGTAAAAACGAGCTCTTTGTGTGCTGCTTTTCTCTCAAGTAAGGTGAGCTCGGAAGAATAGGAATATAATGAAGTACTGATTTGCTCTGGTAATGCTTTCTTTTTTGGGGTAAATTATGACAATTGTATTAAGTCAGTTTTCCTTGAATTGCCAATCTTTTCAACAAGGACTGGAGCAGAGATTGCTTGCATTTATGGTAGGAACTTCATTCTTACAGGTTTTTGCTCACTGACTGTAAAGTACTTCTCAATTTTGTACCTGTCTCTGTACTGTATCTTGTCTCTTAAAATGTGGTTCAGGTTTGCCTAGTGTAAAGTCGTTGCATTTATTTTTCACCTCTCCCACTCTTTGAGGGCATATTCACTGCATCAGGGATGAGCTGATCAGCTGTGGACAGATGGCAGGTCTGCCTCAGCCTCCTGAGCAGCTGCCTCTGCTGACAAAGATACCCTGTTGTCTTCTAAGCTGAAAGAACAGGAGAGGGCTTCAGAATCATTGAGTATTTCATCTGACATGAAGAAGTGATTTTACAACTTACTTCTGGTGATTAAATCAAATAAATTCCCTTCACATGTATTTCCTTGCTTGACTATTTCTTATTTCGGAGAGGAGCGGCAGCATAGGCTGTATTCTCTCCCTCTTTGGTTCTGGCACACAAGCACCATCCCCTTCACCCACCTCCTCATATGTGTATAGAACTGTAGGTTCATATCTTTCTTTCTGAGAGGGGGGAGGCCATATAGTTTTGACTAATGTGATGGTATATTCTGGCTGCTAGAGGCTTAACCAAAGTTGGGTGAAAAGACAGAGTAGTGTCTTTAATTATATGGGTTGGTTTCCACCCCCCCCACCCCCTCCCCCAGTGTAGTCCCCAGAGACCAGGAAGCATTACAAAGGTGTGGTTGACATCTGAATAAAAATGCTCTGACATTTGCTCACTACTGTCTTGTCACTGTAGATAAAGTTTCAGCTCATTGAAATACCCCTGCAGGCAAAACCAAGACAGCTTTTCTCTCCAGTCTGCTGCTGAAAAGGCTTTAACAGAGTGGAAGCCAGTAAATTATCACTGGCTATTACCAGGTTGAGAGGTTTTGTTTCACACTTTATTTTGTAGTCATGTGGTTTGGTCTTTGGATAGGAGGATGGTGGTAAAATCTTCCACATGACTTGTTATTGGGCTATCCACAACTATGTGCAGGATGAATCTACAGAGAGACAGAAAATTTGGTTTAGCTGCACTGTTCACTGCCATGGTTCATGGTGCTGATTTTATGAATGTAAAAGTTCATATTTTATCAGACCAGCCAGGTGTTAGATATGACCTTAGAGCAATCAATCAGTTGGTGCCAATTGCCTTATACTCTCCTCTTAAGCTCCATGCTGGGGACAGTTAAGGCTGCTCAGGATAAGAAACATGGCAGTGTCCTTCACAGAAATGTTTCCGCTGTGATTCAGGGCCCTTTGAATATTTTGGTGTCACCTGTGCAGGAGGAATAAATGTTACATCAGGTTACACTTAGTAAAAGCGTATGTCAGAGGAGCAGTCAGAGGATGCATGTTGGTTTAGGTTACCACGCTTCTTCACACCCTGGCTACAGAGAGAAATGGCTGTATTCTTAGGGAGAGAACAGAAGAAAAGAAATGAAAATTAGCATTGGCTATTTCATTCTCTTAGATATAATATTGTCTTGGGTTAAAATGCAAGATGTAACCAAAACTGTGAATTCTATAATCAGCTGTTAAAACCAGGTGGGGCAGTGTTCTTTATCTCTTCCACAACCCATCCTCCCTCCAGGGGGATATCTCCTGTTAATGGGCCAGTGAGTCTCACTGCACGGCTGATAAAATTACATCATCCCATTGGGAGATGCTCCACCCAGGGGGAGGAGCCAAGCATTCCTACCTGGATATAATCTGAGACTTGGAACACCACAGGCAGCCTTTTTCCACTGGATTCTCAGAGGAAGACAGGACCCATCTACACTGCCACTGGCCCTTCAGAAGAAAACTACACCATTCTAAAGGATTATTGCTTCAGCAGAACCACATCTGTCACTGCAGGAGGGCTGCAGCCACCATTTAATCAGGCTGCTAACAACACCCTGACCAACAGGGTGTCAGGTTTATTCTGACTCTGTCGGTGGGTTGTTTTTTGTACTACTGCATTTCCTATTTTAATTTCCTTAGTAAAGAACTGTTATTCCTATGCCCATATCTTTGCCTGAGAGCCTCTTGATTTCAAAATTATAATAATTTGGAGGGGGGGGGGGGGTGGTTTAAATTTTTTCCATTTCAAGGGAGGTTTCCACCTTCCTTAGCAGACACCTGTCTTTTCAAACCAAGACAAATATACAACCATCTCCCACCTATCTGGTGTATAATCATCATATTGAATGAGATGTGTGCATGGTTCTGGTGGCTTGCTGGGTAATTAGGTATAATGAAGAGAAAATTAAAAAGTTTCCTTAGGAGGCAAAGTCATGTAAAGTCGTGAAGAGGAGGTCTGTGGCTCTTAAGTGCCAAAGTCTGCGCCCCTTCAGCAATTACATGCTGCATATAATTATATAGAAAAACAAGAGGAAGAGGAAGTAATGGCTATCTGTAGAGAGTAACAGGAGAAAGATGTTTAATTTGAGCCAAGATGTTAATCTTCCCCTCCAATATAATTCGCATTAATTCCCATGAAAATGGGAGAGAAAATTTTTTCTTGTCCTAAAATCTTTAGTGACATGATGATTTACATTGGAGCATAGTTGATTTTAAGATAGCTAAAGGTTAGTCTTTGGGAAAAGCACTAATGGAAGAAACTCCAGGTAGAGTCAGGTACTTTTGTTACACACATTGTTATGCATATTGGAAAAGAACTTAAGTTCTGCTTCCCTCAGTAGAGTAGGAGCTGCACAGCAAGAGCTTATGGCTCTTTGCTTTACCACTTTCTCACCTTCCTAGCCATTGTTCAGTCCCAAAGCCTGATCTCTGTCAGTTTTTTCAGGGTCACATTGCTACTGTGGCTTTGCTCCCTATGCCTCTGGTCTTTTGGCATCCTTTTTTTACAGAGACACAAAACCTTTGAACATAATATCCAGTGAACCACCTTCACCCATGGCATAAACTGGAAGGAAAGCTTGGCGGAGTACAAAGATTTATCAAAATCTCTTCCATTCTGTTCAACAAAGCATAGGATTTTTGTGGTCCAGATTAATTTCTCAGTTCTCTTTCAGGTGTTATAGTGCAGCCCCAGTTAGAATACTTGTTCTGGCTGTTCTGGTTCACCCACTTCTGAAGGCCAGGAAGGGGTGAGGTTGCAGAAGTTCATGAAGTCCACAGAGAGCTTTGAGAAGTCGGGCTGGAAATTGCTGCAGAATGAGAAAGCTGCTACATAGATGAGATGAGGTTCTGCTAGCATGAACACAAGGACCACAAGAAAAACAGAGGTCCCTTCTGCACCAAACAAATTACCTCAGGAGAGCACAGTGAGTCTGACCTTGAAATGAGCATATGACTCCATGAAAATTGTGCTGTAAAGAGTAATCATGTATTGGCCAGTTTATTGTAAGAAATAACACCAGAAGGGCCGTAGAAGAATTTGTAAAATGATGTTCTGATGAGCCTTGTCTCTTATAAAAGATGCAAGCTTGAGCGAGCTGTTACAATGAGGAAATTAAAGAAGATTTTCCAATATTGAACAAATATGTCATCTGCCCTTTCCTCCTAGAAAAATCTGATGAATCAGGTTTATGATGGTTTTTTCTTTCCTCCTTATAAATGCATCAGTCTGATTTCCTGCCTATGTGTATAATCAATTTCTCTCTCTTTTTTTTTTTTCTTCTTCTTGGATTAAAGAAAGGATATTGGTCTGATTGTTTCTATGAAAAGTACAATCAAGCTGATTATACGTTTTTTCATTTTTCTATATTTTCTGTCTTTGAATTGTATTCCTTTGCAAAAGAATAAACAAAGGAAGTGGAGGTTGAAAATTTGGTCTGAAATCCTCTTGGTGGTTTTGGTGTTTGTCAGAGTAGTCCTTGCAATTTGTGCAGGCTGTATTTGTTGTTACAAATAGAGAACTGGAAGAAAATGTCCACTCATTCTTTTCCTGTTTAATCCTAGACAAGATGAGGGGTGGCATCTTTTACAGTTTACAAAAGCTGTCTCTCAGTGTGTGTTTATGGATTTATTGGGCAGTCAGCAAAGGGATCACTGTAGCACGAGCAGAGATCTAGTTGTGTTCCCTTTTTCTTTGCTTGCATATCTTACCTGTGATGCTGAAGGTAGAATAACAAAGAGGAAGTGTTTTTTCCAGCTCTGGAAAGCCAGAGAACTTCCGTTATAGGAAAGGAATTTCCAGAATTATACTGTCTGATATTGCACTAAATTTATGTTAATACTGTATTTTAAAGCTGTGCCTGAGAGTTGCTGGTGCCTAGCATTTCTGGGAAATGATAAAAATGTTATACTGGTGAAAAATTACATGTGTCAGGATGTTGTGGTATCCATCAGTCAAATCTTCCTTGACCTGCATAATGATATTATTTAATTTTCATGTACTCTACACCTGTAGAAGAACTTTTGTTAAACTTTTCTGACATCTTTGAAAGCAAGATAAAAATAATGCAAGCTTCTTGAAATGTACAAACACACACAGCTCCACATTACTCTAGGCAAGGAGGAAAATTAATAGGAAGGGATGATGTTGCATGAAACTTTTTCTTTCACCAAATTCTGCTTGAATTCTCCACCTGGCCACTTCAAGGCAATTTTAACTAACACTTCCCCTTATTTCTGTATTATCATATGGAGGTCATTGCTTGCTCCTATTAACACTCGGTCAGGATTCTGAACTCACCTCATTTTCTAAGAGAAGCAATATAATGATGTGCCTTTCAGTCCTTCAATCTTCAAGTCATCAAGTATTTAGCTCATTAGTGGTGTGATTCCCATCTGACTATAAGGAATGGTTACTGATGCATTAAAGTGGTAGGGGTTAACTTTTCATCACAGAAGCCTGTGGAAACTAAATGGCTTTCACTCACATGTTTTTTTAATCTTCGTTGCTGCTATTAGAAAGACATAGAAAAACTTTTGTCATATACATCTGATATACATTAGCTTGGAGCAGGAAGTTCAAGAAATCATGAGAAAATTACTGGGTGTTTGTAAGCATTCCAGACCAGGGACACACAGATGAAAGGTTTAGGTCACTTCAGCATTTATCTTCAAGATTATTTTCTTAAAAATATAGTCACTGATTTAAAATATGCAGAAAATGGTGCCAAAACTGAAAACAATATTGCTGGTGCCAAATTAGCAGCACCAAAGAAAAAGTATAACCATTTTCCTCCATCTTCTGGCCAAAGTCCAAATGTAGTCTCTATGAGGTTTGTCTTATTTTGTAGTGAGAGCATATTTTTGGCTTATATTCAGCCTAGTCTCCACTGAAATTCCCTGGTACTATCCAAGAGATCAGATTTCAATGATATTTAGGTGTTGTAATTTATATTTTGGACTACTGTTGTCACTAGGATAAAGTTAGTAAAACCCCACTTGACTTAAATGAGGGAGGATGCTTTTTCTCTGGCTCTCCCTTTGTCAACAGCTTTCTTGTAAGTATTTGCTTTATTGTATTTGAATTAATTCACCATCTGTATTATAGAAATACCGAGCATTACAAGTAAAGGCTATATTTATAATCCCTGACAGAAATGATGCATCAGTAGTGTTTTAAAAAATGAACATCACTGTAATGGAAGTTAGTGATGACATGAAATTTCCCTTAAGCCACAGACAAGACACATTTATGGCATGCTGACCACTCGCTGCTTAAGTCTTCCAATTAATAAATGGGTTGTTCAATTTATATTCATGTGCATTGCAGCATCTGTGCTGAGATTTTTCGTGAAGAGGACTAGCCCTCATATTATCTGGTTTTGGATTTTGTGAAAGTATATTTTTTTAAGAATTTATTTAGGAACTATTCCTTTATAGGATCTGAATTTTCAGCTTGTCAGGAAAATTAATCCACAAACACCAGAGGTTTATGTCCAAAAAGGAGACAGAGGAGTCCTTTTACTTTATTCGAATAAAGGGAGAGGCCCTGGGGCATTCCCCTGGGGTCTCTCAAATTTTTGGAGGGCGCAGCCTCCTTTTTATCCTAATTCCCGGCCGCTTGTCCCTTCTCTCTTTCCCCATAGGCTGAGGTACTTGAGAGGTACAGGCTTCCCGGGACGCCTGATACCTGGGGTACCTTCCCCCCGCCACCCCCAATGCATAATCCCTTCTTAACTTTTATGGAATTCATGGTGCTCTTTCAGTGCCTCTTTGATCTTCTTCTGGAATCCATCCCATTGTTTCTGTTGTCTCTCACTGATAGCTACATCTTATCAACTGACCCGCAGCTTGTTTGTAAAGACAAGCTCATCATTCCTCTCAAGCTTTTGGTGGTTGCTCGTAGTCATCCTAGTCTTCCTGTTCTCAGGTAGAGGCACAAATAAACTTTCCACTTCAGTCCTCTGATTAGTCCCAATAGTTTAAAGGGAATTACTAGATGGTTAAGCTTTGTCCCTGGACAACTCTTCTACTTTATATTCTGCTTCTTCAAAATTTCATACTATATATATGTGTATCAAGTGCTTGAAAATTGAGAAGCATCTGCAATGATGTAACACCCTATCTGGTCCCAGTCCCCTTAATACTTTGACTGGTCAGTAAATTTAAACAAGATCTCAATGAGCTCCAGGAAAAACCTGATGATACTTAGAGTTCCCCCAGGATAAATCCTTAATACTACATAAAGGAGTCATGGAAAGGATAGAGAATTTATCCCTCCTTCTTTTTTAATCCAGGGATCTCTTGTCTTGAGCAGCTTAAAAAAAAAAAAAAAACAACTTGAAAACTATATTAATAATTGAGAATTAGGCCTGAAGAAGACCCTTGGTGAATCAAACCCTTCTTTCTCTCAATAGTTCACTATTTAAAATGTTTCTGGCTGAAAACAACAACAGCACAAAAACCTCACTAAGAATAGGAAGTTGCTGCAGGAATGAAACTCCCTTTCTGGCTAACAGGGCTATGTTTTCCTATGCAAATGCAGCAAAGCCCAGAAATTAGCAATGACTGCTAAATTAACACACTTGAAGAGCTTGGCTGGTCCTAATAGGCAGTCAAATGGTCTTGTTACATTGTAATGGTGCCAAGCTAATTGAAGTGATTACTGTTGCTCATGAGCAGCCCTTTTGAAGTAGAAGTCTTTTAAATTATCCATAGACGTTAAATGTCAGACACTATTGTGTAATTATACTTTGTAAACGCTGAATGTCATAAGGCATCACAGGTAATTGAGGTTTACAGAGAAGAGCTTTATCTAAACCTAATTGGGCATCAACTCTTTGTCACTATTTCTAAACCTAATTGGGCATCAAATTTTTGTGCCGGGGACACTCCAACACCTCTCCCTCCATTGTTATCAGTAGGGAAATACGTATCACAGCAAATCTGACCTTCCAAACCCAGGACCTCTCTCAGTCCAACCTGTACACCCTGTCAGTCCAAGAAATGGAAATTTTTACAGGGAGCCAGGCCTCTACGTTTCACAGGTGTGGGGCATCAGTAGCTGACAGTGATTTCCCAGTTCATCTGTGTCCTGGCTTCAGTTGTTAGACTACCAAGCCACTGTAGTAGTCACTGGAAGCTTTGAAATGCAAGAAGAACAGAACTTGGCTTAGCAGTATGTGTATTTATTTTAATTTTTTTTCATTTACATATACTTTATGTAATTATTTCCTATTAATTGTATTCCTAGGAGAAGTTTCTATGCTATTTATAGCATAGAAATCTGTTTTACAGCTGAACCTTTGCCCCATCATTTAACTTGGACACAGCTATTAAGCCTTCCGAGGATATATTCCAGATAGATACATAGATAGCTGCCTATAGAAGTTTTCTGCTAGAATAATTCATGTACTGTGATTGATTGCATAAGTATGTCAATATGAATTTTAGATCTGGCACCTTGATATCCTTTCTAATTCCCCCCTCCATCCCTCCCACACCCTCCTCCAAATCAAAGAATGATAGTTATGCAATCTTTACTCTCAGTCCTTCACTTATATCTCCGTAAGAATTCATTTTACAGATTTAAGATCTCTATCCATACAGAGTCTTATCCAAAGTTTACTGAGATAACCAAGTGCTTTGTCCCTGAATTCAGTACATTTGGTTTTCAAACCTATTAAAACAATCAGTTATAGTCAATGGTTCACTTGTCAGAAGATGCAGAAGTCCAAAAACTGCTTACTACTGCCGCTTTTGCATAATTTTGTTTCAGAGTCTGCTTTGCATGTTTTCATCAGATGCTAGTGGGTAGCAAGTGTTGAAAGCACTCATTACAGATAATGATCTTACATCTGCTTTATATTAGTTAATTTTAATAGTGTGTTGTGACTGGGGAGGAAATTCATGCACTTGTGGGATGAAATTCACTGTGTTAATGTGTATTTCAGAGTAAAGGTGCAGAGGTTTTTCTGAGACAAAAAACATTTATCTAAGAATCTCAATCTACTTGCAAAGGAAGAGTTCTCACTGGTTACTCTAAATATTTTCACTTTGTTTTGGCATATTATTATACATTCAGAAACCTCTGAATTTTTATTAGACAAGGGAAAAAATAGAAAATATTCACCCACTTGGGAAAAAAGTATAAAGGTATGTATCTTGTAACTTTTGCTTTGATGGATCAAATCCTTTTTTTTTTTTTTTGTGTTGGTGTTCTTGCAGTGATATATAATTATTTTCCTTTAGCTTGTCTGTACAATTGCATTTTAGAAACATAAAAGAATACAAATCTCACTTCTGGACAAATACACTGAATTAAATTGTCCAATAGGATGTAACAGAAATGGAAAATAATAAAAGGAAACACTGTGAAATGTATCAAGTGCATATCCAGTTATATTTGAGATCTATCACTTTGATGTTTGATTTAGTCCTATCATCTATGTGTTTGATAGCCTCAGAGTTCCTCTTTCTCATATAAAATCATATACATGTCCTTTCCTGGGCTGTGCTGAAGACTGTTGTCAAAAAGGCGTTTCATTCTCACTTGTCTGCAGCAGTCCTGACATGACTACAAAAATACCAGAAAATGAAATTAAACCTGATGGCTGTGCTATCCCCAAAGGGCAGAGAACTTGATTTCACTCAAGGCAGAACACACTAATCCACAGCATTAGCAGCTTGCCAAGGCTGTCTAAGTCAGTGCTTGTCTTTGTCAAGAGTGGGAATGGGGAGAGATATACATGGAGGTGGTGGGTAGGACAAGTTTGAGCAAAAGGAAATTGGTGCTGACCAAAGGGATTATCCATAAACCACATTTTGCGAAGACAGAAATAAATGATAGAGCAGAAAGAATAAAAGCAAAATAGTTTAAAATATTGATTTATTTTTTCTGTTTTGAGAATTCAACTTCAAGATTTTAAATTTGAACAAAGTCAACAGTTGTACAATTATGTACTTCTAGGAGAGACAAATGATGAAAATATCAGAGATTTTATTACACATTTTAAAATAAATTAACATTGCTTTTTGTGAGAAAACAAATACACACAAGATATTCTAGTAAAAAAACTTACTAGTTACATGCAAGTATTTCCCAAAATAAAGCTGATCTCTCAAAATGTTATTTTTGAAAAGATAGCCCTCCACCTCCAAGAGTTGCAGTAACAACAGGGTTGTCATTTGATATATAACCAATATACCCAACACCTTCTGCTGTTAATCTGGAAAGGTCTGGGTCTTTCCAGCAATGCTGCATTTACACAGGATAGATGTGGAACGCTTTTTTTTTGCCAAGAGCACCATTGTTTTTAGCTACAGATGTTAATGTGTCAACAGAATTGAGACAGATGACTCACACCATGACCCTGACAAATTTTCTTTTCTTTCTAATGTTTTGACAATATCTTTTATGTTCTTGGCTCAATTGTTGGGCGTCAGCATTTTTTAAAGGAGTGCAACCTGCATCCCACTTCAGTCCAGTTTCTGTCATCTGACTTACTCAGTCTCTTTATTTACAACAGAACTGGCCACATAGGTATTAAATATTCAGTATTAGATATTGTGTGTGTGACTTGCTCATCCTTTAATGTCAGCTCAAGCAATTCTCTCCTAATTTCCATTGAGGAGGCTAGTGTATGTTCCTATTGCTCATAAAAATATTTCCAGACAACAGAGTTAATAAAAGTATTATAGAAATATGAAAATTCCATTTATTCTTGAAATAAAGCATTTTACCTTCTGGTCCCCATCTAATGTTACCCCTGCATCTCTTGCTCTGTTTCCCACTGTGCCTCACTCACTATTTCTCAGGAATTCTCAGAGAGGCCCCATAGACACCCTTATTCTCTTCACTAAATTTTTAGGATGAAATGGAAAGAAGCTTCTGAAGAAAGACATTCAGAAAATGTGGGTTAGAGGAAGGGAAGTTACAATGCAGCTAGCTTGTCTGTATCCAAATATGACCATGAAAGTGAAGAGCCATATTGGAGCAGACTGAGACATGCTGATGGAAGCCCTGTGCAAACAAAATATTTGTGTCAACCAGTACTGAGCAGAGTAGCCTCAGGACTTGCTGATTTCTTCCAGAAGTTCTTGTACCAAACACTGACCCCTGTAAGAGCTACATGTACTGCTTGGTCAGCGTGTGGTAGGGCGGTGGCCAAGAAGTGTTAGTGCTTGTAAGCTGCTGTGCTTTTCTGTGCTGGTGGGTATAATGCTATAGGTGTGGTAATGTGTATATAATTTCCCCTCACTGATGTGTAATTTTGCAGAGACAGCCTTCAACTTGTGTGTTTGTTTTTTTTTTTCTTTATAATTTTCTCTTTTATTTGCATTCAATTATTTGTTTTTATTTTATTTACAATTTTATAATGGAATTTTTTTTTACATGAATATTTCATACATGAATTATGTTTAAATGTTTAAAAATGTTTGGTTTGTTCTTTCAGTAAACAATTTTATCAGCACAATAACACCATCCAGAGAATGTGTCTGGTGGACAGTACACATACACCTAAGCTGTGTTATAAAGGCTCCCAGCTATTTTCACAGGGCACACTACAGTTCCCTGTGTCAGGCTGACCTCTTCTCCGAGAGTTATCTAGGCTTCATGTGGTGCAGTCAGACATTGACCTTGCACTGTTCCTTTGGAAACAGCTTCACTTTACTGCCTGCAAAATGATTACCAGAAATCCCTTTTTTGTTTTTTTTTAACCCTTTTTATCAGTGCTACCTTTTTCTTGTTCTCTCACTTTTGCAAATTCACCCTTGACGTCTGTGAAGTGAAACAATACTGCCTCATTTTTTTGACTGCAGATGGTTTCACTGATTTGGATGCTTTTGTCACAAGATCCTTGGACCATTTCTGAGGCTCTTGGAGGCAAAGGATGGTGTCATACCCCAGCAGCAGGCCTGGCTTAGCTTAGGCTTTGCAGTCAGCCATGTGAAAAATGCTCTTTGATCTCAGTGGAGATGTGCTATTGCCCAGTGTGAAAGAGTTGACTGAACTTCTGGAGAATTTTTCTGGTTGTGTATCTTACCAGTGTGTCTTGGCTGAAGTAACATCCAGATGATTTTAGTTCAGTAATAAATTGTGACATGTTTCTAGGAATCACTGTCCTCTGAGTGAAGTGGTGGAGAATATTCAGGAGAAAGTGGTTGAGCTTAAAAATGTCTTCCAAGTGGGAGAGAAGCTGACTTTTAGATCCTGGACATCTGATTCCTATATTGGTTGATGTCTCCAAAAGCTGATTCCTAACTTCTTTACCAGTTTTATAATTGATACATAAAATATACTACATTCTGCCAACTCTGCTTTGTAGGAATAGATTGCTTAGATTCACGGGTAAATATAAAGCTAAAGCTACACTGAAATTACCAACAGTCTTTCCTGAACATAGGTAAAATCCCAGCATGCTTGAGCACCCTTAGCAAGTAAATATTTTGTTATTTGTATATTGTTAATTGATCCCTGCAGTTATCACTTCGTTGCTAATTTAAAAGAAAACAATGTGGGAATTACAGAAATTGATAGGAACCTGGGTATTTAGCTTGACTTAATACCATAAACAAAGACAGGAAGAGAACAGATGGTTTGCATCCATAGTTGACATCCAGCCCAGCTGGGATCAGTTTCTTGTTGAGATGAAAAGAAAATAAGTTGAGGTACAAGCAGGGTAAACCATTGCCATCTGGGTCAATTCTTGTGGTAACTATAAAGCAGCCACTCCATACATCCTTGGTTTATCCTTCCTGTTTCCTCACTTATCAAATATTTATTGTCAACAACGGGCAGTTCTGTTTGCACACATTGCAATTGGATAATGAGATAGTTAGGTTTACTTCTGTTATTGATGGTGAGGGCTGATGGCATGAATAATTTCCTGTTTTTTTAAATGGGAATTGAATTATTGATGCTTCATTTAGGTAGTGATAAAGGTATTAGTAATGTATTGCCATGGCTGTAGACTGGTAGCAGTAGTAGCCAAGAAGATACTTGCAGATAATGGGCCACCTCTACTGTGTATCTGGAGTACAAACTGGAAATCTGTTCCCATGAATACAGTGATTATAGATTTACTGCTTTACAAAAGCTGCAGAATTTGTCCTGGTAACTCTGCAGTTGACATCATTGCTAGTAGAAAAAAGACTACAATTCAACAGCCTGAACTAGCAACATTTTGATTATAAACTCAGTTGCCCATCACAAAAAAGATCATTTCAAGAAGAGAGAAAACAGCAGTTAATGAAGCAAGGAGCCTCTTTCTTGTATTGAAAAGGCCTTGAATATCTTCAGAGAGTTTATCTGAACTTTACAGATTGACTAATTTTAAGCTTCTAAATTCTTGACTATCACTCTAGCAACAGGGTGATTTAAGTTTCTGTAATTCAGGTTCTAAGTTTTTATTTTTTCTTTTTTTCTATTTCCTCCCCATCCGAATCCACTTCACATTTTGAAAATGCCACAGAAAAAAGTGGCATTTGCATGACATCTTTTGAAAGAGGATGTATTTGAGAGAGTAGCAGTGGCTGAGATTTCCTTCTAGCACTCTAACGTGTGATATTAATGTCCCTTGCCAAATGTAAAAGGTTGAAGTGAAACCTTCTCTTTGCTTGCATTTCGTCACTTGCTACTTGCAGTACTCTTCTCTGTCCTATTTCTCAGTTCTTCAGTAGACTCAAATTCCCTCCTGCTTTCCCTAATCCCAGTCATCCCATCAGTGCATGAAGCGTAGCAGTGCCTCCCTGGTCGACAAACCTCCCTTGGTTACGGTGTGAATCAGGTTCTTCGAGAAATGGGAAGATAGTGGGTTAGGAAATTTAAAAAAATACCTTTCCCTTCTCAGACCATGGTTGATAAATTTCAGAAGTGTCATGCATGTCTTAAGTCTTCCTGCCTGCCCTCCATTTTTTGAACCATGGGATGATGGGTAGGAGCCATTGCTAAAAGCTTTGTGCAGTGTTTCTCATGATCAAATACAGAATCATGTAAAAAAGTAAAAAAAATAGGGTAAAGAAGATCTCAGGCCAATTATTTTTCTACAAAATACTTTATGTGACAACAGCAGCAGCCCCCAAAGGGCAGCATGTAACAACAGAGCCTAATTAGAATGATTTCAGTATAATCATTAACTAGCATCTAACACCTACGAGAGTATTTCTGTTTAAACTAAAACATGACCTGCATGGTGGAGAGGCCTTGTAAACTGTCGATGAAATGAAAAATGTGACAGTAAAGGTCAGAGCTGTGCTCATTTGAATTTCAAGCAGGAAACAGGCTTCTCAGCCAGCATATACAGGAAGAGTGGTGGCTCTTTCCATAGGCTTTCTTTGCCAACAGTAGCTGTTGGAGAAATCCTCCAGGACTAATTACTGGGGCTGCAAAACAAGTATTGTTCTTTTGCCTCTTTTCCTGACCTGGTGAAATGCAAGGGTCCTAATTATATTGTGTCAAAGACGTGGTTTTGTTTTTCACTGTCATGTGAGCAAAGGTCACAAGCTAAGAAAACCAAGTGGCACCTTACATCTCTCTCTATCCACCTGCTGACAGCTTCCCTGATGCTCCTGATAATCACATCATCTTATGGGAGAAACAGGGGAGGGAGAGCTTGCTAATAGACTCTCCTTCTGGAGAGAATGGCGCTAACACATTGTGTTCCACTGTGACCATGTAAATGCAGCTATCAAATCAGTGAGATCTGGTTTGATTTGCAAGTCTCTGGTGAAATTTAAGAAGACAAAATCGTAAAACATTCTGTAAAAAAAACCCAAAAACATTAAAACATTTTTAAGGAAAGTGTTTTAAAAAGCAGGAGAAAAACACTGTAATAAACAAAAGGCAGGAAGGGTGTTATTTATTCATTTTGAACCATCGCAAAGAGCTCTGTTACCAGCATTTATCTTTGCAAAAAAAAAAAAAAAAAATCCAGGAAAGCTGGTGCATTTAATTATTTTCCTATTTCCTTTTGTGACTTTTAAAGTGCTTTATATACAAAGACAGCTTTAATAGCTTTGGGGAATTGACAAAACTATAACATTTAGTCCATAAGCCTTGCTATACTCTATCTTACTTGCTTTTCTTCCCATCCTCTGAACTTTCTAAGTTTAATTTTGACTGGTCTTTATTTCTCCCTTTCCTCTTCCCAGTGGTTTCGGGTTTTTATTTGTATCCCTTCTTTACTTCTCAATAATTTCCTTATGTACTTCTTTATTTTTTGTTTCTCATTGCTCATGTATTTTTTTGTTTTCTCTTGAACTTTGGAATAAAAGTGCTTGCGAAGTGATGAAGATATTGTGAACAGATATCCTTGATGACTTCACAGAAAAAAAACAGATCAGTAGCAGATCATGTACAACAAATTTCTTTCCATTCCTTCAATATCCCGGTTCTTTGCTGTCAGAATAGCTCTGGCTTGTCTTAAAATGGCAGATGAAAAATTGTGCATATACTAATTATTCATTTATTTGTGTCTCAGCTAGATAGAGTAAAATAGACTGTATGTAAATTGGCACAAAATCTATATATGATATTATGTTGTAACCAGGAAACATTTCTGGCATCAGACATCACCCTGCAGTGTGTAGCTGTTTGGTGGTTTCAGGTGCAATAAGAACAAAATGTGAACAGAAGGCAGGCCCTTCCTGTAAACTGTTGAATAGATTAAACATCTCTTCCTTTCTTCCTCTGAACAGTGCTGCAGAATGCTTAGCACTACATCCACATGAGGGAGAGATGTTATAATCTTTCTTGAAGTTGGTTTAAGTCTGCTGATTTTTGGTGTTGAGGGTCTTGTATTTACTTATTACTAGTAGACAAAGTAAACAAAAATCAAAACTAAGTTACGTGCAGTAACAATTCAAGACTCTTCCCACCCCCTGCTGCTCCAATCTGGTTGGCTGTGAAACCCTAAAGGGCATGTTATAGATTTGGGTAAAATATATGTTTGTGATAGATCACTGAAGAACATGAAAATTTGTGAGAAAAAACGATACTGTACTTTAAAAAAATATTGTTTTCTGTGCATTCAACCTACAGCTTTGTTACAGATCCTCAGCTGCTTTCTTACTGCCTAGAAAAAACATTAGGTTAGTGATTTTTTGGTAATTTTACTCAAAGTATACTGTTTTCACAAATGATTTGTGTTCTAAGCAACTGACAGGTTCCTGTTTCTGTCTTAATTTTCCTCCTTCCACTTGTGCTGGAATCCTCCATGGCCATGAAGAAGTGTGACTGAGGGGAATAATGAAGTACTGGTTGTAACTTCCTATTAGCCTAATGTCGTGGTTTGTTGCTGGCTAAGCATCAGGTACTCATGAAACAGAACTATTCACTCATTTTCCTCTGCTATAGATGAGCAGAGGAGGGGAAAAGGGTCCATAAGTTGAGATAAGGATTAGGAGAAAACACTAAGGGCAAAATAGGCTCAAACTTAGAAGGTATAAAGAAAAAATTGTTAGTAACAGAATTAAAATAGGGTAATGAGAAATAAAATAAATTTTTTAGAACACTTTTTTCTTCCCAGCCTCTCCCTCTTTCTGACAGATAGCACAGGGAGACAAAACACTGGGTTTTCAGTCAGTTTGTCACCTCTAGTTTTCTTCTTTTCGTTCTGGGAAAGAAGGGTCTTTCTTTTGTTGTAATGTGGCGGTTCCCCCCCTGCCCTCCCACAGGAGACACTTTTCTGTGAGACACTTTTGGTTTGCTTCTCAAGAGCAGCAACCTTGCCCAATCTGGTGCAAACATGAGTCCTTCTCATGGGCAAAACAGGCTTCCCAAAACTGTTGCCTGTGAGTCGCTCATCTATGTGAGTGCACATGGCTTTCTTTTGGCATCCACTCTCTGTCGTGCGAGTGCACCTCTGCATCTCTTGTGGACCCAATCACCTGCAGGGCGGCAGTTTATTTAACTATAGTCTTTCACCACAGTTTGCAGAAGAAAACTTCATCTGTGGTGCTTGAAGCGCTTCTCTTTCTTTACTCAGTGCCACCATTTTGGTCCTCCTCATGTGCATTCACCTTTTCCTTTATTCTGACTTGGAAGAAAATTGTTTGTAGGTTTCTTTGTTCTCAAGTTCTACCTGTTGAAAAGTTCTTTTGGGGTTTCATGGCGCTGAAGGGTTGATCTCCCTTCTAAAAGGTGGCTCCGTGCCAAAGAGTCGCTCGCTGTGTTTCTGCTACTGGCCATGTGGCCTGCTGGAACCACCTGCGCAGTGCCGGCCACTGTGGCAGGCACCATTCAGCGCCTCTCTTCATGCAGGACGACTGAAAGGAGGAGCCACTACTGCTGTCCCTGCCCTTCTGCCCGCAGCACAGCTGGCTAGAAACAGCCAGGCAGGCACAGGTCACCACTGGCCGTGCCGAGGTGGCCCAGGCTGCGTGGCCACCATGGTGCCGGAGAGGCCTTTGCTGCAGCACCCTCAGCCCTCAGAAAAGAAGAGCTGTATGCCTTTTTGATTTCCTTCTTAAATCTGTCATCACAGAGGCGTTACTGACTTCTCTAATTGGCTCTGTTCTCAGAGCCAGCTGGAGACTGGCTTTGCCAGGCATGGAGGAAGCTTCTCACAGAAAATCACTTCTGTGGCTGCTTTCTTCCCTCCCACCAAAACCGAAGCCGTGGAAACCAATGCTTATGTTAAATGGCGTTAAGTTTTGGTACTGCTGTGTGATTAGGATGTAACCTAATCTAACCTGTCATTGATGTGATCTATTTTTGGTGGGAGACATTGAATCTTGTGCTGTTGCCTGTGGCAGAACTCCAAATAAACTCTTTGTAGTATACACATTAAGCCTTCAGACTTCTCCTTAAATGTCTACTTCACTGCAAATCTTCCTGCAAGATGCAGTCCCTATGTCTCATTAGGAAATAATTATCTTTTATAAAATGTGAAGTTGTTTTATATGCTAAATGATGTTATTGTGAGCATATTCCTGAACAAATTAACTTAGTTCATATAAATACTGCCTTTGCTTTCTAGTTGTTTTAAGTTAACAAGATATTTACATGTTGATTTGATATTCCGATGATTGCCATTTGCAATTTATGTATTTATATTAATAATTTTAACTTTACAGAACTTTTTAAAATGCAAAGAGTAAACTAAATAATTAGAAACATATGCCTAGCAAGAATGTCAGCTTTACATCCCTAATGTTCCATGTGGCTGTAGTTTTGTGATTTTACTGGTGGTTTTGAATTTTTGGAAAGATATGAGAGTGTGTGGTAAGGTTAAAAAGAACCTTGCAGATTATTGTACCTCTGTAAAGCCTTTTCTGCAGCTCTGCTATGAGTGGAAAGAGGCACTGCACTCCTTCATTATTTGCTCAGCGTAAGGACAGATTCATATTCTTCTGAGAGACCTGTTATTTGACTACCATAAGGAAGACTTCCATTGAGACTTGCACATTTTTTGATGTTTTTGTTTTGCCTTATGCTTCCTTATAGCAAGCATAAATAGTGAGTTTAATAAGGTAACATGCAATATGTGTAAAATCTATTATTTAATATAAAATCATGTTTTAAAAAAATTCTTCTGCAGAGTTTTTCACAAAGGTCATCAGATCTGACTCAGGTCCTGTTAGTAGCATTTCATTGTCTCTCTGCTTAGACCCATTATGCTGTGGAAATAACGTTTTGTTCTGTTTCAATGTTGCTTGGAAGGCTAGTTTTATGTGTCTCAGATGTCCTTTGTGAAGTGTTGGTATAGGTAGGTGTGGTGGCCTAGGACTTTTTACATCCCCTATCATTAGTAAGACCAGATTTCTCCTTCAATCTTGTCTAAATTCATTAAAAAATTGATGGTTCAGAGTAATGGGAGTGAGTTACGGAATACTGATTATTGGAGAAAATGGGATTAGATAAGTATGAACATCATGAAAAATCTGAAGGAAACGAGGTTAAGGGAAAAAGACAGTGATTAATGTCTAGTAGTCTGTTTTCCTAGATGTACCTTTTGGTGTTGGAGGAAGAGGTCTGACGTGCTCTGCTTGTGGTTAGGTGTTTCCTGAGTCACCAGGATGAATGCAGCCTGGTTATCCCTGGTGCAAGATACTCACTGAGCCTGCTGGGGTCAAGGGGTGAAGACAGTGTCCACATGCAATAGTGCAGAAATGGCAGTGGATGTTGAAGAGGTGAATGAATCTTGATATTGTATGGCAGACCTATGACTTGCAGAACACACTGCAAGCAGCAGTGATGGCAAGCTCTGGCCTCTGTTTTCTGTAATGTCTGAAAAAGAACAAAAAAGTTGTCAAAACTCAGAGTGCTTTCATGTGAAGATCAGTATTGTTACTTTAGGAAGCAGGATTCAGCACCCCCAGTGCTGAGATAGAAATCACATTAAGTAGCCCTGGGTACTATGTATTATGTACAGTACTATGGCCTATGTTACAGTAAGGAAAGTGAGCTTTAAGGTATTGTACTGGGAATAATTTTCAGTATTACAGAAGTATCAGTCAAATTAAGTGGGCTAAATTTCTGGAAGAAATGTACCACCTATAATTTGTTAATAAAAAGACAACTTGCAAAACATTGTAACCACTCTTCTTTTAATAGTACTTTATAAATTTTAAGTATTTTTTTTTAAAAAAATGATTTATTTGCTTAAAAAAATAGTACAGAAATTATGACAGCAATGTCTGCAATTAAACATATGAAAATACAGATGGAAGAAAAGGATGTCCTTTCTTTTCCTCATTGTCTTATGTTCCTCACTCCCATGGTATTAACAGATTCTTGCTGTAAAAGAAATTGATTCTTCACTCCCAGGCAGGTCATTATAAAAAGGGTTTTAAATCATTTGGTCTTCCCATTTCTGAAATATAGACTTCACTTTAGTATTCTCTCCGTTACCAGCAATAAAAAGCCCGTAATTTGTGAAAAATGAGCTTTCTCTTCAATATGTTCTCCGATAAGTAGCATTTCTACTCCTCATTCACTTGTCCCACACCTGTTAACCTGCCAAACTGGTACTCAGTACATCATAAAGGTGCTCTATTTATTTCTGTTGCATAGCCACGTGAAGATTAAAAACCATGTTACAGGCTGGCCTCTTGGTTAGTAATAAATTCCATTTTTTGATTAAGTTGACACTGACATTTGATCATTCATTGAGGGGTGGGTGCAGTGTCATGTTGGTACGCCAGACTGCACACACCTTTGTCTTTACAAGTCACTCTAAAAGGCAGGCAGGTAAGGTGCTTATAAAGAAAAGCAATCTCTCCTGCTGGCAGTGGTGGTAATTTGCCTGGTCGAGTGCTGGAAAGACAACAGACATAGGGCAGTTTGGGATAGAATGCATTTTCTGCAGAAGAACAAGCACACTTATAAGAGAGAGCCTGATGGGTGTTCACAAATGAAACTTCTGTGCATTTAAAACAATATGGCAACATTGGCAGTTAGAGCAGAAGAACATTTTAAGTCCCTTTAACATGTAATATTCTATTGTATTCTATTTTATTCTAGTCTAGTCTAGTCTATTCTGTTTCATTCCATTCTATTCCATTCTCCTTAAGGAAAAAAGTTATCTGTAAATATATCTATGCTTATCTGAACATCCCTTTGTGACTGCCAATTTACTGTAGTATTCTGGGCTCCTGTGTTAGGACCATAGCCAGATCCTTCTCTCTTAATTTAGTTCTGGTGGGATTGTCCTGTCCTACTTCAAACTCACACTCTCCAGATTTTTTTTGTTTTAATCATCTTTTCAAAGCTTCTTGCAAAGATGGGCAGATTACCTTTTTGTCCAAGTTAATTATCCAATCTGAAAAATTATTAAATCTATTCAACCTGTGCTAATTTTGAAATTTTAACCTACTCAAATTGAAATGAGGTCAAAACAAAATGGAATGAGTTACATAAAGAACAGATAATCAAAAAATGTTAAAAAAAATACAGTATAGGTGTTAAATTATGTTCTTTAATCAGAGAGAGGCATAGAATTATCTTACATGTAAACAACATTAGGAAAGTGTTGATTCTCTAAGGTTATCTGTAAAGTAGATTTCACTTGATAAAGGAACCTCACATACATTCATATTGGTAGTGAGTAGCTGTCCACTGATAATTTTAGTGTAATTCACATAAATGTGGAAGCACTCATTTTCATATGCTTGCAAAATGTGTATTTGCCTAATGTGAACAAATAATATGTGTACAAGAGTGAAGCTGGAAGCTGAAGGTAGAATTCATTAATAGGATACAGAAGATGATCTGCATCAAGAGCTACACAGTACAAAACTGCTTTCTAGGTTTCTCTGTTCACTGTGCGAAGTGTAATGGAAAATGGCCAGGAGGGTATGCTCATCAAAGAACTGATCTGTCTGGTTAAAGTTTTGAGATCACTGGGATTGCCCTTTACCTGTGATCCAACACTGATTTCTATACTATTTATATACCATTTTCCTCTTCCCTCCTAATATAATTTTTTATGCTGTGGGAGACATAAGAGTTGGAGGAGTTAAAACAAACCTCTCTCTCTCTGTCTCAAATTTACTCTGGAGATAATATTTCAAAGATGCATTTCTATATTATTAAACAAGTATTGGATAATATTGTTAGGGTTTTTTTTTTTACTATATTGTGACTTAGATCTAGGCTTTTGGGATCATAGAATTATAGAATTTTTGAGTTGGAAGCAGTCTTTAAAGGTCATCTAATTCAAACGCTTGTCCTTGCATTGAGCAAGGACATTTCCTGATAATTTCCAGGCCTCACATGTTCTGTTTGATTGTAGTACTTGTGTCTCTCTGCTCTGCTTTGCTGCTCTATGTCTATAGTATATTTTAAAATTTGCATGTAAACAACTCTTCATCTATCCTTTAAAGACGTGCTGGATTTAGGTTTCTCATGGGCAATGTGTAAATGTGTTGTGAAGCCTCTTTCTGTGACTACTGAAAGCCATTCTTTGGCATACTTGCTAGTGAAAATATTTCCAGTTGTGTGTTTTCATTCAGGAGTCTCCTTCCATAGAAAAGCAGTGCTGTTTGTAACTCTTCCACTCTCCAATTAGTAACAAAGAAAAGAAGGAATCTTGTCTGCCAGAATAAGGTCCTATTTCAATCTTACCTATCCAAAATCTGTGCTGCCCTCTGAATTTCCAGGGTTACTGGGTTACCTGTTCTAGGTTCCCAGTTCTTAAAATTTGCCAAAAACATTACAGAGTATTTGTCCAGTGGTAAACTGAGTCTGTTTATAGGCAGGAAAGCTTTGGAAAACACATTGAAGATACACAGCATCAGTATGAGAAATCTGACATTAAGAAGACTACAAGATGCCTGGAGTTCCCTAGTCATGTATTTTCTTTCTGTCTGATAATTCTATCATGGGAGGCTGTGATAAAATCTCAGAAAAAAATTTTCTGAGATTTTAACTATTTTGAAGGAATATCTAGGCAGCTACATGTTTGAAAAGTCTAGACATGTCCACTTCGCATATATTCGCTGTGAACCAAAGTTGAGGGCTTACTGTTCATGTAAGTACAGTTTCTCATGGATTGAATTTATGGTGGAAGGTTTTAATGGCAAATGTGTACATACTTCTATCTGAAAAATCTTGGGCAAAAATAGGTCATCCATAAATACTTCTCATGAGAATGAGTAGCTTGGTTTCCTGCTTTTACCCCAAAGACTTTCTCTACTTTTTCAGGTACCTATCTTTTCATTGTACAAACTCTTTTTTAAAAAAAAAATTAAGAAGCAGGTGGTTTTATCTGCATCTTAGAGGTTCTGGCATGATCTTGGCATGCATTTAGAGGTATTTTAGGGAAAATCAGATGGCTATTTCACTTTAAAACTCTGCTTCCATGTCTTTTGCTGATCAGCTCTCCTTTTGATCTTTCCGTCTTCCTCATCACTGTACCTTTCCTTCGATACCTCTCATTTTCCTTCCTGCTTTTCTACTTCAGGAAGAAAAAGACATTTTTCAGACTCTTCACTTCTTGATTTGCCTGATCACTCCCCCATTTCTGCTTCCTTGCCTTAGGACTGCATCTGTAAGACCTATTGTTTCAATGTGCTCTGTGACTTAATTCTTGTCAGCACCTAATGCTGTCTTACCCCATGCTCACTTTCAATCTTTGCCTTTATCTCTTTTCTCCAGCAAAGACTAGCAGTAAGTCTTCCTATCACCTCTCTTCTCACCAGTCGTTTCTCTTACGTGAGCTATTGCCTGCTAAATAAGATAGATAATTGGAATCACGGAATGTTTCTCATCCTGTGATGTTGCAGAGCACCATGTACACTTTAATAACACAACTTAATAGGCATTTTGACTGTCAATACTGTGTATATATTAAATGGAAAATAGCAGATCTACTGCCAAGTTTCTGCTCCAAACTGCATTGGAAGGCTCTCCCAAGCTTTAAATTTTGGTGACCCTTCCTGTAGTATCTTCCTCTAGTAGCTGAGCATGTAAATTGTCTCTGAACTTCTCCCAACATCTTATGTACAGTTGGAAATACCTTTCTCTTAGTTAGCACTAGCTGAAAAGGAGATTCTGCATTAGATGATTAATGAAAAGGTGAAACAAAGAATCAGAAGAAAACCAGCATCTTTAAAGTGCACACAATGGCAGAACTATTGTAAGAAACAACTATTTCCATTTGGGAGATCTTTTGTTTGACAGTTGATCCATTTTATCTGTAGAAGTACCTTGGATCTGGTGAAGAATTAATCTTCCATTTTTCAGAAGCAAGAGGAGGAAAAATGGAGCATGTCTAGTAGGAAGTGTCCTTGGCCATGGCAGGGGAAGTTGGGACTAGATGATCTTCAAGAGAGATGATAGAACTAGATGATCTTGATTCCAATATCTTAACATCTTATGATTATTTGAATGTTACAATCCATGTCAAAATTTGCAGATAATGTATAAAAAATATTTTTTGTAATAGATGCATACATTGCTTTCTGAATTCTTTTTAACTGACTGGCAGTTAGAGCCATTAATATCTGCATACAATATAATCTGTTTTAAAACTGACCTAACTGGTGTATTAGCCTTTCTAGAAATCTCTCCCAGACCCAAAAGTTCAACATTATTTATTGGATTTTTGCATAAAAATGGATCTTGACCTTCACCTATGGCAATTAGTATTTTTTTGGTTTAAATATTTACCACGTATACATATGAAACAACTACAATACCAGAGTGAAAACATATGTTTAGCATGTTTTTAGAGCTATTTATTTTACATCTTTTCCCTTACCATTTTCAGAAAGTTTATTTTGTGTGACTAAATAACAGTAATTTTATTTTACTTTATTTTATTTTACTTTATTTTAGTTTAGTTTAATTTTAATTGTAAGACTGGAAAAATGTAATGTTTGTTTGAGAGATGCTTCAACTAATAATTTATAATTAGAATATTATATTTATACCAATATTTATTTTCAACCTATTTAAACCCCAAAAAGGTAATAAATGTTGCTTACTGCTGCTTGTAGGAACTCCACTGTCACAGCTGCTTGGTGTGCAAAAAGGGATGGCTTGGAGAGTCCACCTTTTCAGAGGCTTTTACCAGAATGGGAGAGTGAGATTTTCATCTTTTGGAGTACTGTTTGTTTTGCAACTTCAACATTGTTAAAGAGGGCTTCTGTTGACTGTGTTGCTTGGAATACTGCAAATTTGTATTAAGAGAGATGGCAATGTTGAATATGCTTGACATACACCCAGAAAATACTGTGTGTTTAGTAGAAATGTAGTTTTTTAGTAATTTTTTGGTTTTGGTAGAAAACAGTTTTTTAGCAAATACACTGGCACCAGTTTCATCAGAAACTTGTATCAAGGTTTAAAAAATAAGAAAATTTCACATCCTATCTCAAAACTGAAATTAGGTTTCAAAACTGAAGCACGACTATGCATCCCTCTATACTTATAAATAAAATACTTATTGATTGAGAGTGCTGGTCTCATACTCTAGATATTCCTTCTTCCACATATTTTTTCCTCCTTGCTGATAAGCTAATGCAATAAACTTCAAGAGACAAGGTAGCTTGTTTGCTTTTTTATTTTTGATTTAGGCATCTCTAAGAAAGACCTTTTAAAGAAATAGATACACTGATTAATTTACCCAACATGTAAATATATTTTATATACATTTATATATATTTATATACAATTACTCTGTGTTTGTAGCACATTTTTTTGTTCTATCTGAATTTACAAACCTTCTTTCCCTTTTTGAATGAATACTAGAAAAGCAAAAATTTTTGTTCTTGCTACTTTTTAGCTGCATTGTTTCTTTGTACTACTACCTGTCAAAGTTGAAATATTAGTACATTAAGCATCATTTCTTCTTTTGTTTTACAGGTGACCTGATATTTTTGTTTTATTTTTTTTTTCCCCTTTCCCTAATATACTAATTGATAACAGTGTGATTTAGTGATAACTAAATTTTGCAGTCTGGGAGGGAATAGGAACACTCATAAAAGATGTGAAGTCAATCATTCTTGATCATTCTTGAGGCTTTACATGGGTACATTTTTTGGGGCTATTCTATGTTTTGTGGATATAGTAGAGATTAGCTAGAAGAGTACTGTCTTGGGAGTCAGTTTGTGTTTATTTTGGTACTAAAGAGGCTTTTGATTATGACTGCACACAATTCACTCTTATTTTCTGAGCTTATTTCTTTGAAGGCATCTTATTAATTTGGCTTTAACAAGAAGTATGCTGTGCCAACATTTTTTTTTTTTTGCTCAGCACTATTGAGCCATTGCTTTCTTTTTCTAATCCTAGATGTCATAGATAATGCAGATATTATCTTTCTGATGATTCAGGATTGTTCTCAACATCACATCCATGAGCTTTATGTAGTCATTTTTTGAGTGGTAGGCCAAAGCTAACCAGGTCTCAGAGACAGGAAATTATTCCTGGCATTAATTTTGCTTTTTCTTGAGTGAGTTCTCTTTTACCCTTTTCCACCTTAAGCTGCTATTTTCTCTCATTTATTCATGCCCGTATTCAAATGAAAATTATGAAAAATTCATATAAAATAACATAGGTTTTTGTTTTTCTGAGTGTTACCTTTATAGTAAAGAGAGCCTGCTGTTCTCATGATCTTTAGCTGCTCAGTTGTTCTGTGTCTGTATTACAGAGTTTTTCCCTCTCACACCAGTATAAATCACAAGATGTTGGTGTTACTCACACCACAGTCAGGATAAATCTAACACTTTTAGCATTCTTTCTGAATTCTTGACCAGGCTTTTAGCTGATGATATGTCAGCATAAACTGCACAGAAATCAATAGTCGCCTAGATCACCATGGACTGGGCCCAAGGTATTATGTGATTTAAAGCATGTTATTTTTTCTGCAAAAATTATTTTATGTGCTATTGATTTTAGAGTTATACTGCAGTTTGGGTCCCTCTTCTCTTTTGTAGTCCTTTTCTAGAGCAGTGTTCAAGGACATCATGAACACCCCAAATCTGAAGGGCACACCATAGCTTCTGATGTGCTTGTGCCAGTAGCAGCATCTGCTGTTTGCTATTTTCTTTGGACTCAGATTTGAGATGGCAGAAATTTGCCAATTTGCCATGGTGATCTCTTTGGATATTGCCTTCTGAAAAATATGTCCCTTGGGTTTTGAACATGGTTATGTTCTGCCATGTGGTGGTTTTCTTTAGAAATCTGGGACTCCTGCATTGGATCAAGGTTTAATTCTGATATGAACCCTGTTCAGTCCTTTCTATATTTGAGCTTCACAACAACAGAGCTCTGCTCTTCAGCAGAGGCATTACTATGATACTATGATACTATTACTATCTTGAATAGTATCATAGGGCATGCAAGTATCTTCTTCTCTTCCCTTCCTGCCCTCCTGCTTTCCTCCCTCCCTCCTTTTTTAGCAAGCAAGCATTGCATCTGTGTGGTTGTGTAGACCTGTGCAGATGAAGTGGAATCAGTGAACCAATCCTGATTTACAACAGTCTTAAATGAACTCCAGACCTAAGGGTAAGACTTAAAAATTCTGTGTTGCAGAGATTTGGAATCCACAAAACATCTAATCTTAACTGTGTAATGTGGCCTGTATTCAACCAGGTTATCACAGTGCTGAAGCCAGGAGCTTCTGTTAGTTCAAGGGTAATTATTCTCAGTTTAAGGAGACATGAACTTCTCTGACTCCTTCAAGAAACAGAACACACAATGAAGCAAATGAAATAAAGGAAAAAGATAAGAGGAAACAGAAGCTGTGTATGGAATATTAAGAACAAAGAACAGATCGTGTTATGGTTTACACTTTCTCACTGATTTTCAGAAGCATTAGATGGTTATGTGGGGAAGTAGGTTATGAAAAATCGCTTTGAGCTATTCAAAAGAAACAGCAAAAATTAATGTGCATTTCTGCATGCCAAACATAAACTTGCCAGTCTCATTGCTCTATCTTCTGCTGGGGTCACTAGGATAAATGGTTTAAATTCCCTGCATACCTCACTTTATTAGCTGGACATGTTTTTCACATCAGGATGCCTGTTTCTTTGCTTTCATTTCCTTCTTGTTTTTGTGCTTCCTCATGCTGGATTGCATTATAGACTGAGAAGAGACTTATATAAAATCATACTCTAACAGTCAGTAAAAGACTGTCTATTGCCTGAGTGTACCTGGGTATATTTTACAAAAGCTACTGAGAAATAGGCAAAAATGGTTTGAGAATGAAAAGAAAGGCAGACATAAATATATGTGGAGCATGCTGCTGCAGGCAGTTCCTCAGGCAGGGGAGTTTGAATGAAAAAATGGTACAGGCTTCCTGTCTCTGATTCATACCTTATGAGATATTTCTTTAATTATTGTTCTTTTGTGTAGCCAAAGCAATGTTCATTTGCCATTTATGATTTAATACTAATTCATCAGGATGAAAATTGGATGTGGAATAAGGTTAAATGAGAGGCATGCTCTGACATAGAAACTATGGGTTTGATGAGTCTCAGAAAGCTGAGTGAAAGGAAATATTTTTTCAATAGATGTTGCAAATAACAACAGAAATGAACTGATCACATTTTGGTTTAATGGTACATTTAACTAATTCTGAATTACAGGGGAACTCTTTTGGAAGTGTTTCTCATAGCAGCATTAATACTAAATGAATTAATCGAGATCAGTGTTATTACAGTGAATAATTGCAAATAAATTAATATAATTACAGGGAAATAAAAATGTTAGCTATTTAATTTTAATATTTAGTTCTTCATTGCCAAGTTCCTATCTGTTCTTTCTTTAGTCTCTCTTTCATTAAAGTCTCTCTGATTACTCTTCCTTATCTCACTGCTTAGGTAGAGTTTGTAATTCTGGTGGTTCACATTGTAAGGTGTATTGTAATTCCCAGGGGATTTTGCTCATTCATACCTGTCTTTGCATATATCTCTAGACTTCTAATGTGGTATCAGAGATGTCCTCATAAATCTCAAGGGACTGATTGACTATGAGTGATTTTGCTGAGTTTTACAGAGGAGAAAGAGACTGTAAAACATGCCCATGGTTGAATTTGAGTATGTGAATAATCGTTTCAGCCCAACAGTCTTTTTTTCTATCTCTACTCATTTTTGCTGACATAAGTCTAAGGTAACTTTTCAAGGTCATTGGAATTATATCAATGTAAAATTAGGGTAAATAAGAGAAGAACCAGGCTTCCACGTGTATTTCTCCTAGGAGAGCTCTTAGGATTTGACGGTTGAGACAGCAAGCTGAGGAATAATTTTCCTTATTTTGTAAATGCAATTAAAAAAAAAGCTAAATTTGTTTTGACTTTTCCAGTCATATTTCCTCCAATCTAATGTGAATGAATAAGATTGGGAAGATTCCTCTGCCTGTGTGATTATACAACTCATAGTTGTAAATTTGAAAGAAGAATAGAAAAGAAGGATTTTGGAGTCTGATGGAGAATCCTTATTTGATAAAGCAAGGAGAGGACTTTGACTTTTGTTACTTTAAAAGCCCTTATTAAAGGTAACAGGATTATCTAAGCTTTAGCTGCCTAAGTATGGGTATGTAAACTTAGTGGGGAAGCTAGCTATAAGTTTTTTTAATTTTTCTTAGTGTTTGAGGAGGGTGCTGGTTTTATCAAGAAATCTTGAGATTTCTCTGTGAATATCATGGGAAACATCAAGGGAACTTACCTTTTCAGTCTCTCCAATGAGACATCATTTCAGGACCAGACTTTCTTAGTAGGATCAGGATGTTAGTGCTTTGGTGAAATCAATGATGATTATTGAATAATGATTTCAATTAATTAAAGGTGGGTAGAGGAATTCCTGAATTTTGGAACTGGTATAGTCCAGCATGCAGTATAAACCAAACTGGGAATATTTTATTATTTTGTCTTGATGATACGTGATGAGCCTGACCTGTGATGGCTGAGTGTGTGCTACCATGTGTCAGAGGAGACTTCTTCCCATGCAGCTTTGCAGGAATGCACTGGAGCCCCTGCCACCACAGCAGATACCACAAAGACCATAGCTTTTGCTGCACTACTGAAAGATTTTATATCTGCACATTGCAGGAAGGCTCTCCTGGGTCCCATATTTCCATGAACAGTGAGGAATGTTCTTTAAACTTCCATTCTGCTAAAATTCTGAAGAATGCATAATACTTTCTAATTATTAAGCCCTATTGCAAGAGTCAGTATTGGCTTCAAAATATGGTTTGTGAGTTTGCAAGAGTTTAGGTCCACTGAAACCACTTTATCTGTTTCTGCATTTGTCACCAGTCTTGCTTTATCAGAAGGAAAAACTGGCCATAAGAGAGAGCTGAGAGGCTTTTGGTTGAAAAAAAGAAAGTGCTGAAAAAAACCCCATTACTTTGATATAGAAGCCTTTGTGAATTCTAGTCCCCATTTTTTAGCTATGCAGGTAATTGGTGTCTGGCAGCTCATTCCTGTTGTATTTCTTTGGCTTAGCTTTGTGTTAATTACCTAAATTTACTCATTTAGAAGCAACGCTTCATGTGGTTTGGCAGGCACATGTTTTCCTAAAGAGACTTTCATGTATGCTTTTCTGCCTGCACTGGAAGCTGCATTTAGTGTACTGTACTTCAAAATGTTATTGTTTGCTTTTAGTCAGATAAACAAATATTATGATAATGAAAAGTCCATGAACAAATGGTGACAACAGCAGAGCACTAAACATAAGAATTAATTAGCAAGAACAGTCAGCTATCCCAGATGTCTGATGTAATTTTGAAGAGAGAACTTGAAATATTTAAGGCATTCAAAACACAACTTAGGAGAGTGAAAAACACCCATACACTTTAACATCTAAATTACAAATGTGATCTCTCTCTTAGCTACTGGCTTATAAATGAATGATACCAAGACATCAGCTCATCAGTTGCAATAAAAGCACTATTCCTTTGCTGTTTTTCTGGCTGTATATTTCTTCTCAGTTCTGATTTTTTGTCAGGATGGGCCAGGAATGAATGGGAGGAGGAAGGATTCCTGTCATTGTCAGTAGCTCACACCTGTGCATGTTGCACTAATTTCTAATATCTTGTTTTGGAAAGTGGATCCAGAACTCAGAGTCATGCTGAGGCACAAGCATTTCTATTATATCTGTGTTTTCCACCATTTCTTTTACCACAGTCTTTTCTGTGCTAGAACTGCTGTACTCATCTGTTCTCAGTTTGCTGAGGTTCCAAGGACACATTTATAAGCCAGTTAAAGAGTGAGGTCCTGCTGTGTCTGTTGAGGTCCAGGTATCTCAAGCAATGATTTACCTCTGGTATGTCCTGTGACATAATTTTGTTTGCTTTAAATGGTAAGCAAAGTTGCTTAGAGGCTTCAGTTATCCTTGGTCAGCCTGAATCTGTGTCCATTGGTGTTTTAGCTAATGGAGCTGTGCTGCTACAAAAAAGACTCTGTAAATATAATCTCAGCTGCCAACCTTGGCAGGAGGTGTCTCTGTGGTTTCCAGTGCTCCTGGTAGATTTTTCTAGACTGTGGCTTAGCTACCTACTCAGGAAAGGAGGCAAACCAGATTCCCTATTGCCAACTTTGCCTTACGCAAACCATATGCAGTCGAAATAAAGCTGAGAAAGGTATCCTCAGATGTAGTGGGATACAGGGAAGAACTGCTGCATTTCTTCTTCTTTCATTGCTATTAGGCCAAGGCTAACTACTACTTACTTGTAAAGAAAAACTGTTCAGAGGTGTTCTGCCCACCTCAAGTATGACCCTAGGAGTTTTAAAAAAAATCTTGCCTCTCTTAAGGAGTTAAGCAGATCACATCATGGCAGGAGTTTGGTTCTGAATCCAGATAAATATTAATGTGAGGTTTAACTTCACTGGAAATGAGAATTGTCCCTGTATGCTGAATGAGATTTGTAAAATGAGGAAATACTCACTAAAGCAGAGCATTGGCATATTTTCAAATTAAGATCACAGTGCACTCTGGTTAATTAAGTAACTAGAAAGGTATGAGAAATTCTCTCTCCAATGACTAACACAATCTGCCTTTTGATCTCAGTGCAATAAGAAGGCAGGCAGAGCTATTGAATGTCTTAACAATGTTGATTTTGTATACTCAAGGAAAATTTCCCAGAGTTGCAAATATTTAGAGTGAGAATGTTCTTGTGTAGTCATTTTTCCATGACTACATTATCTCCATTTAGGAGGACTCTTTTTCTCTGTTCTTGCTCCATCTCTAAATGAACCATTTGTGTGCCATTTCTTTTGCATAATAGCCATCACCTGTGCTAAAAGCAAAAAGGCAGTGGAGCAGTGTCTTCTTGATAGGCTTTCTCCTAAGAAAATTACAAGTCCATTTCAAATGGACTCAATTCTTTCCAATTTCTATTTCACATATAAATAGTTTGTTGGGGGTTTTTTTTCTTTTATTTTTTTTTCCTTTCCCCCTTTTTTATTTTTT
The DNA here is from genome assembly GCF_049639895.1 of Pseudopodoces humilis. Classification (NCBI taxonomy): domain Eukaryota; kingdom Metazoa; phylum Chordata; class Aves; order Passeriformes; family Paridae; genus Pseudopodoces; species Pseudopodoces humilis. Next base: position 42,319,875 of record NC_142203.1, on the reverse strand, counting down.
TCCTTCCTAGGTGTTTTATCGGTTTCCCCCCTTCTCATAGCACTGGGCAATTTCTCCCCAGGGAAACCTGTCAATGTGCAATAATTGAGGGAAATCCTTAATAAACATCTTCCACCTTCATGGGACTGAGCGCAACTTCTGCAGGAGAGACTTGTATCTTGTGTCTTAGCAGCAGCCTGCTTTTATAGGCTTCTGGACACGTGTGACATCAAAAGTCTGGTGCCTGCCCTGTAGCAGTGTTTAGGGATAAAATTCCATCTGGAAACATAGCAGCTGTGTAAGGGAGAAGCATGAAAAGGGCAACACAGTTCCATAGGAAGGTGAATAGGCAGCTGGCCTGTGCAGCAAATGAACAGCCATAACAGCTTATATGCACTCATCCAGTGGTCACTTCACTTCCTTCACCCCATTTATTTTCCCGGCAGGCAAGAAGGGTGTGACCTGATGATTCCCTTGTCAATAACCTGAGGCAAGGGAAGAAAAGACAGGGTCATTGGGAAGGAATGGTAAGGGGCTGAAAAGCAAAGCAGGTTCTAGGAGAGAGAATGTTGCCATGAATGTGATAAGGGATACATGAGAGGATTTTTTGATTACTTTTTTTTTAAAAAGAAAAGGGCAGGTAAAAGACAGAGTAATGAACAGAAAAGTGAAAAGAATTCTAGACAGTTGTGAAGTAAAAATTATGGTAATTAGTAGAAGTGATATAATGAGGAATACAGAGGAAAATGAAAGTGAATACAAGAACAGAAAAAAATGTAGCCTTTAAGGACTGTTTATGTTCCTCTGTTTTATTTGCAGTCATTCTTGAAAGGCTTTAGGAAAGTGATCAGGTCAGATACTTAATTTCTAATGGCTACTTCTCTGCTGTGGAGATTCCCTTTAAACAACTGGCACTATTCACTCTTTTGAGTTAGTATCTTAGTGAAACAACCACTTATATTCTGGTCTGGTTTTCAGTGTTGTTTTTTTTCTTCCCTTGACAGTCCCAAGACTCCAAAATGACATTACAAAAGTGGTGTAGCATGTAATTACTTTAAGATAAAGAACTTCAGACATTGGGAAGTGTAAGGTTATAGGTGCTAGTTGGAGCAACTTCAGGGGGTAGATTCTGATTATGATATTTATAAGAATCTATAATAAAAATCTATTAAAAAGCATTATTACTTCACAGATCTGTACCACAAGTCTCATAACTGAATAAAAAAGCCTAAAGATATGGAATAAGTGGAAGGTACTACTGTGAAGCTTGCAGCATAGAAAGAAAATACATCTCACAGTTGTTACTCACAGAGAAATAATTATTTATATTTTTACGACACTTGATTTTGAACAATTATGTTGGCAATACAGAACAGTAGTAGAGTAAAAATAGCTTACTGCTCTATAGACAGCCTGTGGCAAAGGGCAAATTTAATGTGAGCATTGTCTGAGCCATTCATCTGTGCCTAAAGAAATTCTGATGATCTATCTACCAGAGACCTGGAGCTGATTGCAGTGTCTGTCTTGCTTATGGGTCCAGACTTCCTTTTTTTCACTTTTGCAGGGGGTGGTGGCTGGGATAGGTAACAAAAAAACAGATTCAGGAATTTGGATTGGAAGGTAGTTACCTGGGTCATACATGTTTGACTTTTGTTAGAAGTTCAGAAGCACTCTGAACTTGTCCTCCACCCATCTTCCCTTGCTCCCTCTGTGGAGGTCTGTGTTTTCTGCATTTCTCCTGGATGAGGAAGATCCTATGTCTAAAGTGTTATAATCCACCTTGCAGGTCAGAAGAGGCTACTGCTCGTGTTACAAATGTAGATGAATCTTGAGAAATTTTCTGTGTGCCTCAGGCCATTAAAGATTTTGTACTGCACTTAGTGCAGAGGAGAGATGAGAAGAAGACATGTCAGTGAGATGTAAGTATTGTTCTTATATCTGTCCAGTTCTGGGCTGATAGAGGACTGCTAAAAAGTGTTGCCAGGGAGTACTCTTCCTCACACAACCAATTACTTGTAGCAGCACCTGTGAATTTCTTCAGTCCAGCAGACAGCTAGTGAAAGGGTGAAACCAGGCGTTTGATTTCTAAATAGTTCAAACACCTTTTAGTTCCCTGAGTTTACAGCAAATACTTGTTTCATTCAGTTTCACTTTGCTACCTCTTATTTGAAAGAATAACCTTCACTTTTTTCCTCATCACTTCTCTGCCCCACAGGACATGGTGCCAAAAGTATTGATAAATGCCAGTGTTACCATCACCCTCATCTAGCTGCAGTAGTGTCAGGAGTTGAGTTTTGCCACTGCTTTACATATATACACTTTTTATCTCCCATTCCTTTAAATATTTTATTACAGGAAGGACTACTGTTTGTTCTCTGGCCCCCTCTCTGCCTTTCCTGAAAGGGAGAAAATATGGCTGTAATAAACAAGGTCTGACTCTCTTCTTCTGAAATCTCTTTTCCACTGAGGGAGCTCAGCTGTTCATTACTGAGTAGTCTTCATTTTGGATATGTGTTTGAGTTATATAACTCAAGTCTTATTCTCTCTCACCTCTGTTTATATGGAGGAAAGTAATATAAAAATGATTGGAGGAGAAAACAAGATATATCTTTAACTTATCATCTACCACAATTAAAATCTGTTAAAATTCATATTTGTTAGTAGTTAATTCATCAGCAATCTCTCTCTTTTGGTGATGGCTGTGGTGTTTGCTTTACTCAGAGAAAGCGGTGTGTGCAAAGCAGCCAGAAACAACCATAAGCCAAATGTGAGGCTGAAAGAGAATCAAAGTGGTACAAATGGCTCACAGCACAGAGCATGTCTTCTGTAACTGCTCAGGCTCTTGCTTGGAAGAAAAATGATCTCTGTTTGCCCTGATACAAGCCCATCTATGAAGGAAAAACAAAAAGGCTTTGGCAGATGACCTCTGGAATTTTTGGTAATTTGTTTAATTTTTCTGTATGTCTGTTACATTATATCAGAAAGCTGAGTAACCTTCTTCTCTACCTACTGTGGATGCTGAGTTATGAAATCACCACTGTTTGTAAAACACAGGGAGATCCTTAATTGGAAGGATCAAACATTTCCTCAATTGGAAAAATCAAACATCTTGAATAAGTAATTTTGTACTGGGCAAAATGGTCTTAATGGCCTTGGATTTATAGCAAGCTTTAATCTGCTCCCAGGTGGCCACTAATCCTGGAGAAACATTACATTTTTTCAACAATTAGTTGCTTTAGTAATGAATATTTCTAATGAGAGTATAGAAACTGATCACAATCTATATATAGCACAAAAACACCTACTGGTCCGCTTCAAGTGGTGATGCTATTGTTAGCATTCATAGATTATAAATGTTGTCTGCTTGCAGTCTATTTAACTTCTCTAACATCACAATGGAAAACACGTTGATGTGTTGGATGAGAGCAAAGTTGAGCTCTTGAAAGCTGATTGAATGCTTGTTAAATCTGAGCAGGGCTGACAGACTTAGGAATGGTGTATGGTCCTGATCAAGTCAATGAGACGGCTTTACTCCAAACTTCCGTAGGGCTTGTGCGAACAGGTTAGAGCCCTGTTTGCTTTATTCTCAGGGCTCCAAATTAATGAAGATTCTGAAGTGTTTCTGTTGTTCATAACGTGCCTGACTTATCTTTGAATAGGAAATTTATCAAAGAATGATAGAACATATTGCAGGTTTTTGGCATTTTAGGGAGGAGATAAGGTGTAAATGATGTTGTCAGAAATGTGGTAGTAGTAATTGCCTACAATGAGTTCAGGCTTATTATTCACAACAAGCCAGTCTTTTTAGTGACAGCTGCCATCAATACTCATTACAAACATCAGACCTTTTTACTGCTTCTAGAGTAAGGATTAAAAAGTTCAAATGAGATAACTTTAATAATCCCCAAATCTGCCACATAATCATATGCATCCACTTGCATAAACACTGAACAAACAACTGAAAGCCTTTGAATTCTGATTTTTCTGATGATACACTGCTGTGCTGAGTCTTCTAATATGAATTAAGTGCTACATTTGTATCTACTCTTATTGGAAAACACATCACTTTTATGAATGACTTCTACAGAGTGAGTAACATTCAATAAGTATATCTAGTTTTCAGGTTAATCATAATGAGATTGCATAGTTCAAATTACATAATTTTTCAGCTTCCTTGAAGGTCAAGAATGCAACAGCTTGAATAGACTCAGATTATAAACACTATTCATATAACTTTATATCTTAAAAGTCTCTTTTGGTGCTCCATTATTAAAATATTATGAAAAATGAAAGAACTCTGATTAAATATGCCTGTGTGGATAAATTTGCATTAATGAGAGATGATTAATTATGAGTTAATACTCTGTTCAGAAGAAACATTTTAGGTGGCATAGTGAACAGGGTGTGATGGTAATCCATCAATAGTCCTCTGTTGAGAAAATCAAAAGCCAGACACAAAGTCCTATTATGCATTTTGGAGCTATGCTGATAATAATCACAATTCTGCATTCCCACTCAGCTGTGCCCTCCTTGCACCACAAGATGTCAGTATGCAATCCAGGATGATTTTTGGCTTTTAAAATTTTTCAAAAAGGTTTTTAAAGCTAAACTCAGAAACAGGTTTATTTCTTTTTATGTGTTCTCAGGAAGAAAATAAAACTCGTAGGGTAGTCTATACTGAATACTCATCATGCTTTTAAAATAAATTAAAGGGTATAGGACTGCCAGAATTTTGAGAACAATCTCCTTCGTTTTAAAGGACTGTGTAAAAATCCTGCCGGTGGTCCCTGTGAAACTGCTGATGACCCATAAGAAATCCAGGAGCATGTTTATGGCAATTGTTCCTCAGTGCCATTTTTAAGGGTGTTATTCTACTTTTCACTCTTCCTTCTCACCTCTCCACCAGGCAGTGTGGCTTTGTCTCCTACTATCACAAATACACATCCAACTAGGTGGAAGTAAAGTGTGTAAGAGTATTAAGCTGTCAAAGAATTGCACCAGTTCTAAAAAATAGCAGCAATTTACTGTACTCCACGCTACAATTAAGCAGTCATAATATGGCATCCTATAGATGCCAGCCCCAGTAAAAATCAGTTGAAATGAAAATCACTGGCAGTGTAGATCTCATTTTCTGTATTCCTGTTTTAGTAGAAAAATATGTGTTTGAGTCTTCCTTTCTTTGATGTATTTCTTGGTAGGACTGTGATCTTTTACACTTTTGTCATATTTGGTCTGGATTTTTAAACTTTTTTTTTTTTTTTTTTTTTCTGGGAGATTAGATAAGGATGTGCTGTCTACACATATGCCTCTTTATGGCTGCTGCCTAAGAAAGTAAAATGCTGTAACTTCAAGATAAGGCAAACACCACAGCCAGAAAAAATTCTCTGGGAAAACCTTGTGCAAATGAACACTTCATCTTACCTCACCTTGGTAGTGGAATGAGAAAGTCACACCTAAAATATGTTTTAAGTGACTCTGCATTCAAAACATGTTTCTGTCTTCTGACCTGAGGCTGACTAAGGTGCACAGCATGAAAATTTAAGCCAGCCAAAAGTATTTATTTACAAGCTAAAGATAAATTATAGAATCCTGAGAGCAAGGACCTCTCTATTCAGTTATACATGTCTTTTGCTTTATTCAAATATCTAATGGAAAATTCTGTGATAGGCCCTTTCTCTGATGCTACACACCAGAAATATCTTTACAGCAAGGGGAGCACAGAGATTGACATTGAGGTCTTGCTGATTAGATAAGGGAAGAGATAAAGCTCAGCTGCTTTCTTTGAATTCTGTAATATTATATATACACCCAAGTTTTGTTAGGACCATGATTGACTACTCTATCTCTTACACCTTTACTTGTTTTACTGCTTTCATACTGTTTTCTTTTGACTTTAATGAGGCAAAATCTTGCTCATGGAGGCTCTGAAATATTCTTGCTGGCATCTCCTGGCACCATAGCTGCACTGTTCTGGACAGGCATGGAAAGGTTCCCTCCATCCCTTAGCCTAGCTCTTCCTTCCTCCTGGCCTGACTGCACATTGCTATCATAGCTGTACAATATGGCCTGTCCCAATGCATTGTTATTTCACTGTCCAGATTTTCCTAAATGCCATGTGTTGAGACAAAATAGCTCTGTGGTGCAGCTGGGGCACAGACTGTTCTGCCTAGCAGTCAGTCACTCAGCTACGTCCAACTCCCCAGGCATGCTGCTGTACAGAATCATAGAATATCCTGAGCTGGAAAGGACCCACAGGGATCGTCAAATCCAGCTTCTGGCTCTGCACACGACAACCCCAAAAATCACACCATGTGCCAGAGACAGGGTGTGTGTGTGTAGGGCAGGACAGCCTTGAGCAGGCCATGGCCTTTCAGAGGTGCCTTGCTGGCTGAGGACAATGGCTGCGGCTGCAGGCAGCTGCCAGGTGAACAGTGCTGTGCCAGGGCAGAGGCAGTGAGGGAGCCAGGATGGGCATGGTAACTCCAGCTGTGCTAGCTGGAGAGAAGGGAAGTGTTGTCACCCAGGGTTTGAGGTGGTCTTTAGTCCTTGAGAAGAAGGCCATTATGTATTCTGCCTGCGGTATGTATGGTCACATATGTATGGTCACTTTCAGCTGGGGGATGTTAGTCACTAGACTTGGAAAGGGAAGAAGACTCCCAGATGGAAGAAGGTAGCATCAACTTGTTTTTGTTGACATTTTTGGCTGAAAAGGATAGTATTGAAGTACTCAGTCTCTCAATGTAGCTATCACAGCCGTGTATGTTACATTGGCATGTGGCATCAATAGTGGTGTTTTAAATGCTGTTTATTCTTTTTTAATACAATACTATTTTTAATGCTACTTTAAGCATTCTATTTCCCCCACCACCTTGCAGTGCCCTGCTGACAGCCTTGCTTACCCTATCCTTGGAGGAGGTGGCATTGAAAAGCTGACTGACCTTTCCTGAGACACGGAGAGTGGAGGAAGAGTGCCGGGACAGAAGGCCCACCAGGGGTGGAGAAGGAAACTGGGTAATATTGTCAGTCTCTAACCTGGGACTTAGGTTATATTTGGACCCACTACTCATGCTTGGTTCTGGAAAAGGCAACAGCTTATACTTGCACTTACATCTGCAGAACAAATATTTGAGGAAAGAACAAAGATCAGGAGACAGTTGTGCCAGTGCCAAAATGTGGTAAGGACACAGAGGAGAGCTACAGACTCAAGTACAGAGTGGGAATGTCTTTTTGGACTTCCAGAATGGCATGTTGGGAACAGTGTCTTTTCCTTGTGAGAAGGGAAAGAAACCTTGCTGTCTTTCTGCAAGTCTTCCTCCTCTTTATGCAGGTTCCAATGAGACTGGAAAGAAGGACACACGTTTTACTTCAAATGAGAGAGATTGGGGGTCTGCGCATAGTTCATTCGTGGTTGCTGTCAGACACCCCTGATAGAACCCTTGCACCCACCAGTGAGGGATGCTCTCTGTGCATCACTCTGCTGGTGAGACAGGAACTGATGCTTTGCTAAAGCTTCTTTTCATGCTGGTGCCAAGGATAAACACTGTGAATAGTTCTGAGCTGCTGAAAATTGCACTTAATGAATATTTGACAGGATGAGAAGGTGCAGCTGAACGGACATCTCCGCTGATTTATCAGTGACTTGCACAATGGCAACACCTAAGTACATAGATCCATGATTTCAGGGAATGTACATAAGAGTGCAAAACCAAAAGGACTTTCTACTCACAGAAAGAGACTACTGTTGGTGGTTCTTGATGGCCTCTGAGACAGAAGAGGTTTTTGTCTCTACATGTAAGCACAGCAAGTGTGGGTCCCTTCCAGAACACATTTGAAAACATCCTGATTGATTTTAGGGTCAGAAGTTCTCAGGGCATGATTAACTGAAGGGCACATGGCCTCACAGAATTCTGTGATAAGAACAGGTACAGGGAACTAAATTTCTGTTCAGCCTGAAAGGCTGGAATAAAGAAATGGCCCACCATGGAAAAAAGGATAAAAACAGACCAAGAGATTAAAATAGGAGTAAAATCAGAATCTAGAACCTGTTCTACTGCTTCTCCGCACCTGAGAGCTTTGCGTCTAGAATTCTGGCATCTTCTGCTGGTCAGCATTCTGTCTGGACAGCAGCATAGTTCACTAGTAAGTGCTTGCAGTACATGCCCAGAGTAACCTCTGCAGTGGTCAAGCCTCAGCTGTGGCAGGCTTCAGCCATGTGGATGTCCTCTTGGTGAATCTGAGAGTGGCTGAGGTGTTTCTTTTTATGGAATGTAAGCTGTGATTCTTGAGGTGAGGTGGCTTGTTCTTGGATAGCAACAAGATACAGACGTGTCTTTAGCCTGGTAATTTTTCTGTGGAGCATCTTGGTTCTTCCTTTAAACCTTGTAAGTTACCATCTCTTTGCAATGCTGGTAGAAAACAAAATGGTGCTAAGTCTTTTCACTAAGATATAATAATATATTATTATATTATTATTTATATATATTTCCGACTGAAGGTTGCTCCAGGTAGTGAAGAGTAGGGAAATATCGAGGTCTGTTAGGCCTGCATTAAAGAATAGGATGGTGAGCATCAGGCCACTTTTGGAGTGGCCTTTGAGAACCACCTAAGAGAACAGCACAGCCAAAGTTAATAGGACCTGCTTCTAGTGTATAGTGCTAATTATGATGAAAATTGGCATAATTGGGCCCATTCAGTAGTAGGAATCTCACATAGAAGTTATTTTAGTGTGTGTATGACTGCAAACTACTGCTATGAGAAGGTTAGACCGAGAAAAAATGAAGGTTTTAATATGGTGAAATTATACTAACGGGAAATTCTTAACCTTGAAGAGGGTTAGGATTTTTAATATGACCATTTAAAAGAATAATACTGCTCTCAGCAAACCTTTCTAGTCAGAATGAATTATTTTGCTGGCACCTGATTGACAAAGATGTTTTTTGGTATCAGACACAATACACAGTACACAAGGACACATATTTTCTCACTGGAGAGCAACAGATTATTGCCTGCACTGCTGTTTTTTAACACCACAACCTAAATGGCTTTTATGTTCTGAAAACAAAAAGCAGGAAGGAGAAAGAAAAGCTTTTGAAGAAGAAAAAAAAAAAAAATTCCAATAACCCCCATTAACTGTAGAGGTCATTGAGGCAAAATGAATGGGACTAGAAATCCACTAAAAGCTACAGTACAAGGTACATTGAGACTGACAAGCCTTTCACCAAGTAGATACAAATGGGACTAATTGTTTAAACTTGTTAGCCATTGCCAGAGCCTCTGATCCTTGAGTCAACTATGGAGGCTATGGCAGTAATCAATAAGGCATTGCACAGAGTGAACTGCTAGACCATATAGATTGCCTGAAGGGAATTTCTCAGTTCCCTCTGCTCAGGAAACTGAAAGCAGGCAGGTGAATCTCCAGAAAAATTGAGACCACCAGCCTGGGGCAGTTTGCGCAATGGTCAGGATAAGGGGAGGGAATAGAAATCCAGCATGAGAGATTACAGGCTGGACTTCCATGCTGTGGTGAAGCTGTGGTGGATGTTCAAACATCATATACATTAAGAAGCTAATGACCTGAGGCTGGCACTTTTCTCTCAGAAGTAACAAAAAGCTTGGTAGTACCCTCACTGGTATGAACAGTCTGATAGCAAACTACATGTAAACTACAGCTGCCATGGAAAGCAGACATCCCCTAAGGCAAAATTCTGAACTGTTGGAGAAATTCCTTCCCACTGGCATATTTTGAAAGGTTCCTGTTAAATTGATCACCTGCTTTCAGGTGGAGTACTACAAGGTTTCAATTAAATGAAGCATGTTTTAGTAACAATTTTAGTCAAGCTACAAATTGCAAGCACCCTGTGAAAGTGAAATGTTGGTACTTGCACGCCAACAGACTTTGGAAGATGGAGAGATGCCATTGCTAGACCTGATGGTCTCCTTGCCATTAGAGTTAGTTGTAGCTTCCATTTCTGTCCAGTGTTGCACAAAACGTTGGCATGCACACTACACCTCTGACTAAGTTTTTAAAAGACATTTCTTGTCTCTTGTGGTATCTCTACTGCTCTTTAGCTTTTGTTCTCTCCCTTCCAGAAGTCTAATAATGCAGTGCTATGTGGCAGCTGGCTGACACTCAGCATTATTCTTCCAGACTGCTCACTCCTTTTCACCTCTCCTTTGTCTGTCCAAGACAACTGAAAATTATTCACATAATTTGTTTCAGTTTTTTGTCTAATTCTTGTTGGGGGAAAACTAGTTCCAGAATACTCAATAGTTTGGCAGTAAAGAACATAACTTTAAGGAAGAATTTAAAGAAGAATTGAAAATGAAGATACTTTTCTGAATCAGAAAGTGTGTGGATGAACATACGCTATGCCAGATCCAGGCTCAAGTCTTAATGGAGTTATTAGCTATTCTGAAGAACGTGTGCATATGTGGTTGTCCTTCCTTCCTTCCTTCCTTCCTTCCTTCCTTCCTTCCTTCCTTCCTTCCTTCCTTCCTTCCTTCCTTCCTTCCTTCCTTCCTTCCTTCCTTCCTTCCTTCCTTCCTTCCTTCCTTCCTTCCGCCACTTCCGCCACTTCCGCCACTTCCGCCACTTCCGCCACTTCCGCCACTTCCGCCACTTCCTTCCTTCCTTCCTTCCTTCCTTCCTTCCTTCCTTCCTTCCTTCCTTCCTTCCTTCCTTCCTTCCTTCCTTCCTTCCTTCCTTCCTTCCTTCCTTCCGCCACTTCCGCCACTTCCGCCACTTCCGCCACTTCCGCCACTTCCGCCACTTCCGCCACTTCCGCCACTTCCTTCCGCCACTTCCTTCCGCCACTTCCTTCCGCCACTTCCTTCCTTCCTTCCTTCCTTCCTTCCTTCCTTCCTTCCTTCCTTCCTTCCTTCCTTCCGCCACTTCCTTCCTTCCTTCCTTCCTTCCTTCCTTCCTTCCTTCCTTCCTTCCTTCCTTCCGCCACTTCCTTCCGCCACTTCCTTCCGCCACTTCCTTCCTTCCGCCACTTCCTTCCTTCCGCCACTTCCTTCCTTCCGCCACTTCCTTCCGCCACTTCCTTCCTTCCTTCCGCCACTTCCTTCCTTCCGCCACTTCCTTCCTTCCGCCACTTCCTTCCGCCACTTCCTTCCTTCCGCCACTTCCTTCCTTCCGCCACTTCCTTCCTTCCTTCCGCCACTTCCTTCCTTCCTTCCTTCCTTCCTTCCTTCCTTCCTTCCTTCCTTCCTTCCTTCCTTCCTTCCTTCCTTCCTTCCTTCCTTCCTTCCTTCCTTCCTTCCTTCCTTCCTTCCTTCCTTCCTTCCTTCCTTCCTTCCTTCCTTCCTTCCTTCCTTCCTTCCTTCCTTCCTTCCTTCCTTCCTTCCTTCCTTCCTTCCTTCCGCCACTTCCTTCCGCCACTTCCTTCCTTCCTTCCTTCCTTCCTTCCGCCACTTCCTTCCGCCACTTCCTTCCGCCACTTCCTTCCGCCACTTCCTTCCGCCACTTCCTTCCGCCACTTCCTTCCGCCACTTCCTTCCTTCCGCCACTTCCTTCCTTCCTTCCGCCACTTCCTTCCGCCACTTCCTTCCTTCCGCCACTTCCTTCCTTCCGCCACTTCCTTCCGCCACTTCCGCCACTTCCGCCACTTCCGCCACTTCCGCCACTTCCTTCCGCCACTTCCTTCCGCCACTTCCTTCCTTCCTTCCTTCCTTCCTTCCTTCCTTCCTTCCTTCCTTCCTTCCTTCCTTCCTTCCTTCCTTCCTTCCTTCCTTCCTTCCTTCCTTCCTTCCTTCCTTCCTTCCTTCCTTCCTTCCTTCCTTCCTTCCTTCCTTCCTTCCGCCACTTCCTTCCGCCACTTCCTTCCTTCCTTCCTTCCTTCCTTCCGCCACTTCCTTCCGCCACTTCCTTCCGCCACTTCCTTCCGCCACTTCCTTCCGCCACTTCCTTCCGCTACTTCCTTCCTTCCGCCACTTCCTTCCTTCCTTCCGCCACTTCCTTCCGCCATTTCCTTCCTTCTGCCACTTCCTTCCTTCCTCCACTTCCTTCCGCCACTTCCGCCACTTCCGCCACTTCCGCCACTTCCGCCACTTCCTTCCGCCACTTCCTTCCGCCACTTCCTTCCTTCCTTCCTTCCGCCACTTCCTTCCTTCCGCCACTTCCTTCCGCCACTTCCTTCCGCCACTTCCTTCCTTCCTTCCTTCCTTCCTTCCTTCCTTCCTTCCTTCCTTCCTTCCTTCCTTCCTTCCTTCCTTCCTTCCTTCCTTCCTTCCTTCCTTCCTTCCTTCCTTCCTTCCTTCCTTCCTTCCTTCCTTCCTTCCTTCCTTCCTTCCTTCCTTCCTTCCTTCCTTCCTTCCTTCCTTCCTTCCTTCCTTCCTTCCTTCCTTCCTTCCTTCCTTCCTTCCTTCCTTCCTTCCTTCCTTCCGCCACTTCCTTCCTTCCTTCCGCCACTTCCTTCCTTCCTTCCGCCACTTCCTTCCTTCCGCCACTTCCTTCCTTCCGCCACTTCCTTCCGCCACTTCCTTCCGCCACTTCCTTCCGCCACTTCCTTCCGCCACTTCCTTCCTTCCTTCCGCCACTTCCTTCCGCCACTTCCTTCCGCCACTTCCTTCCTTCCGCCACTTCCTTCCTTCCGCCACTTCCTTCCGCCACTTCCTTCCTTCCGCCACTTCCTTCCTTCCTTCCTTCCTTCCTTCCTTCCTTCCTTCCTTCCTTCCTTCCTTCCTTCCTTCCTTCCTTCCTTCCTTCCTTCCTTCCTTCCTTCCTTCCTTCCTTCCTTCCTTCCTTCCTTCCTTCCTTCCTTCCTTCCTTCCTTCCTTCCTTCCTTCCTTCCTTCCTTCCTTCCTTCCTTCCTTCCTTCCTTCCTTCCTTCCTTCCTTCCTTCCTTCCTTCCTTCCTTCCTTCCTTCCTTCCGCCACTTCCTTCCGCCACTTCCTTCCGCCACTTCCTTCCGCCACTTCCTTCCTTCCGCCACTTCCTTCCTTCCGCCACTTCCTTCCTTCCGCCACTTCCTTCCTTCCGCCACTTCCTTCCTTCCGCCACTTCCTTCCTTCCTTCCTTCCTTCCTTCCTTCCTTCCTTCCTTCCTTCCTTCCTTCCTTCCTTCCTTCCTTCCTTCCTTCCTTCCTTCCTTCCTTCCTTCCTTCCTTCCTTCCTTCCTTCCTTCCTTCCTTCCTTCCTTCCTTCCTTCCTTCCGCCACTTCCTTCCGCCACTTCCTTCCGCCACTTCCTTCCGCCACTTCCTTCCTTCCGCCACTTCCTTCCTTCCGCCACTTCCTTCCTTCCGCCACTTCCTTCCTTCCGCCACTTCCTTCCTTCCTTCCTTCCTTCCTTCCGCCACTTCCGCCACTTCCGCCACTTCCGCCACTTCCGCCACTTCCGCCACTTCCGCCACTTCCGCCACTTCCTTCCTTCCGCCACTTCCTTCCTTCCGCCACTTCCTTCCGCCACTTCCTTCCGCCACTTCCTTCCGCCACTTCCTTCCTTCCTTCCTTCCTTCCGCCACTTCCTTCCGCAACTTCCTTCCGCCACTTCCTTCCTTCCGCCACTTCCTTCCTTCCTTCCGCCACTTCCTTCCGCCACTTCCTGCCTTCCTGCCTTCCTGCCTTCCTGCCTTCCTTCCTGCCTGCCTTCCTGCCTGCCTGCCTGCCTGCCTTCCTCCCTGCCTCCCATCCTTCCCCTTCCTTCCCCTTCCTTCCCCTTCCTTCCCCTTCCTTCTCCCCTCTCTCTTTGTCCCTTCTCCCTCTTCTTTTTCTGTCTCCTTCTCACCCCTTTCTCTCTTTCCTTGCCTTTCTTGTTTTTCTCCACAGTTGTGTTTTCATACACAGTGGTGTAAAAACTTAAGAAAACTTTTGTGAGGTGAAGACTGTCTTGTACAGGGATACCCCCAGTGACATATTTCCTGCTGGAAATGTTCAAATGTAGGAAAGGCAAAAAATGTCAAGGTTGTGAATTTATTGCTTTCACTGTTTTCATCTCTCTCTTATACATGGTGCATTTTGCCCAGTTTCTCACTACTCTGAAAATGACTATTGTTATAGTTGTTTGATTGCTTATAGAGAAAAAAGAAGATGACAGCCTGTTAGAGGTCACTGAGGAGCTTTTTCTGAAAAAGACTTCCTAAATGATACAGTAAGAAGTGGCTGGTGTGGTTAGAGAATGATGAAGAAAGTAAGTTTCAGCCAGATATTGTGGCTTGTTTTAGTTCTTAATAGGCTGTGTAGGGTATGACTAAGTTTTTCAAATTCCTCATCTGGGGATAACATTCTAGCAAATCTATGTGCACCTGGAGAAAAACAGAAGCGTCAACACAGGTAAGGTGAGAATCATTATCATACATGATTTACAAGGAATTTCCCTCGTGAATGACACCATAGCCATTAAATGGTAATATCATCACATGTGCATTATTTGGCATGGGAAATAAGAAGGTTATTTCAGCTGTAATTGGTAATGGCCAATCAATGTAATAGGATATTTGCTGCAATACACATGACTGAAGGGTTCTGCAGTAAGAAGTGGGCTGGCTGATTGTACCCTGTTCAGCACTTTTTTTGATAGATAGATTTAGAAAGATATTGATATGGATAGTGTCCAGAAAGAGAAAGTTTTGTGAAAGGAGTTTAGTTGTTTGGTCTTCTTTCCTTTCATTTGTTCTTGGACAGATTTACTCTAGAGGAAAAAGTACAATTATACAGTGTTATGGCAGGCTATTAACTCTAAATAAAACTTCTCATTTATCTAGCTTTACATGGCTTTCAATTTCTGCAACACATCTATCACAATCTTACGAATTGCTGGCAAGCATGTGTAAGTTGATAGCGGAAAAGTCCTTCAAATGCAGAAAAGCCTCCCAATGAGGTCAAGTCAGTCATAAGTGTCTTGGTGCAGAAACAGTAAACACTAGCTAAATCTATAGAAGAGAAATCAATTCATTTCACTTACAAACCATATGCCTCCTGCTTTCTTTTGCATAACCACAGTAAGGACTCAGAAGCAGGGATATCAATAAACCATTAAGCAGTAATTTTTCTATCTGTGATTCAACATCACTTTGACTGAATACCTAACACAGCTTTTGCAGTACTGGAGAATCCTTTCTGTGAATGTTTTTCCATAACTTTCTTAACTTCCTAAACTTTTGAAAATGTGCAGCAAGCATAACGTGAAACTTCAAAACAATCTCTCTGCATTTATTCCACTTCTTTATGGTGAGTGACCATTCTGTCAAGTTGCTCTGACTGCCTGGTTCTCCCTGCTGCTATACTGACCCATAATAAGGGCTTGCTTTCTCTTGCCTTACACCATTAATTAATTTTGAAGACTATGGGCAACTCTCCCTTGTGCTTCATCTGACCTTCTGTCATAAGCTTTGACAGAATATTTTTTGTATTATCTGTGTATGTCATATCAGAGTCCTGAGTGAGAACTCCTGTTAACTGTCCAGAAAGTTAGGTGTAAGTGATAATGCTAGAGGAGTTGTTTATTTCTCTTTCTTGTGATGAAGGCTGAGTTACTGACAGGATATGTGAGCTTTGAAGAGTAAATTTACTGGAGAAGAGGGCGCAGTGATATGAATTAAGTTCCCCTTGTGACTGTTCCTCACTGTGGGAAAATTTGGTGATTTTGTGTTTTCTAATGGTAATAGTGCTGGATTCATTCTTACAGAGTAGGCTGTTATCTTCATAACTCTGCTTTTGTTGTCCTTTGTACCTTATGGCAGTGGAAAATTTTTGATTGAGGATGAAAAAACAGCTTTGAAAATAGCCTGGGGCTTATGGAATAGCAAACTTAAAATTATGACTAGAATTCAAAGTCTGTGCCTTCATGTAGAGAAAGACTTCTGATTCTTGTAGTTGAGGTCTCCAAGTGACCCAAGTCCCTTCACTCTACTTAGCTGTAGTGTTTTCAGTCAGGTAGTGCTGTTCAAGACTGCTGCTGTTTCATCTGCAGTTGTCAAACAACGAAGTAATGAATTTGTGTATTCATATTTGTATTTTCTGAGATCAAGAACAACATTTTAGCTGACCATAGAGAGAAAGAGAATGTATTTTGTGAGAAGGATGGGATATGGGTTGGGCTTATGATAAATTTAAGCATTTTCCCGAATACAGTCTAAAAGAATACCAATGTGTGATACAGAATAATACAAGGGATTGAGAGCAAGGCATCAAGATGTATTGTCAAAGAAAATAAACACTTCCTGTTGATATATTGCCACACAGGTGCACAGCAGTGCACTTTGGAGTC
This sequence comes from Pseudopodoces humilis, assembly GCF_049639895.1. Classification (NCBI taxonomy): domain Eukaryota; kingdom Metazoa; phylum Chordata; class Aves; order Passeriformes; family Paridae; genus Pseudopodoces; species Pseudopodoces humilis. The sequence goes on along the minus strand of NC_142203.1, from coordinate 42,303,687 downwards.
AGGGTATACCTGGCACTACTTAAGCAAATCCAGCAGTGCATTCAAGCAGGAGAAGTGATGGTTCCACCTTCTGTAATAGCTGGGATGAATAAGTCAGGAGCAAAAACTGTCACTGGCTGAGATGATTTCAAATTTAGTGACTTCCAGACATGTAATTCTGAATAAAAAACAGCTAAAAAATGTGCAATTTTTATAGCAAATCCGTGAATTTATTACAATTCACAGAAATATACACAGAAAATTACAAACTTTGCATCTGTACAGTAATTGCTCTTGAGGGTCTTGTGCTTTGTCTCATGGAACAGTGATAAAAAAATCATGCACTGCTTCTATGTCTCATCATAAAGGGCTTGTTTTAAAGGTACTTGTTCAGACTTATGGTTTAATGCATTGTGACCTAGTTAATTCCTCTTAGTTAAAAGAGTTAGGAGTCTCACACATTTGCCAAAGCAGGCCCCTTACTATTAGTACAATATAAAGAGACCTAAGCCTGGAAGAATCACCTTTTTTAGGTTTCTTATTACAGTTTTAGAAAGGTGAAGGCATCTTTGAATGAATTCAAATGCATCTTTGAGTTGAATTACAGGCTCTGTGTCTCAGAGTGTCCTTATACCATTTTGATATTAATGGATAAATGTCAAGTAAGGATGATATGGACATAATTACATTTTGTTCTCCAAACCCTGTGTTTCATTGTAGAAATACTTCAGCCTATATTATATGATTTGGTTTAACAGCAGAATCTTAGAGACCAATTCTTTCTCTTTGGCCTCTCTCCCTCTAGGATAAGAGCTGTTAGGGCAGTGTAGTTTTGTTTGGTTAAAGGGCATTCAGCTTTACATTTATGTAGAAGAAGGCAGAATAAATGTGTTTTTCATTTAGACTTGAAAACACAGAATTTTGGGATGGCCTTTAGTTATTATGGGAGTTTGTTTAACAGGTAAGTCTGTCCCTGAAAAATTTGTTTTGGGATGGCTCCTGGCAGACTTATGTTCACCCTGTTATTTCCTAGCATCAGATTAGAAGAATGTTCAATAGTTTGGATACCAATATCTCATCTATGAGTTAGAGTGTAATAAGGAAATATTCTGCTGTAAACCTAAAACCTTGTGTGGAGTTTATGCTTAATTTCATTCTATTTTGAGAAGTCCAATGAAAAATTAAGACATTCTTAGAAGTACGGGAAATTTCTGCTGGGTGATTTTTATCTGCTTTTTATCATACAAGTCAGTAATCAGAGTGTACATTTGTTAAGAACAAGGTTTGCTTTCAAAGTTACCTGAAAGGGAAATGGCTTAGAGCATGGTCAATGGGAATTCTTTCGCTCATGGCTAATCAGTCTAATCCTATGTTATGAAATTTGGAAGACTTGAATTAGTTCAGTTCATCCCAGACTGCAAAGTTCTGTGAAAACAACAAGTGATTGGCAGCAGCTTCATGAAAGAAAATGGGGAGAATATATTACTGCACTCCTTGCTCCTTGGCAAGCTAATACAGAGGCAGATTGATGCAAACACATTGATTGCTTAAATTTATTTTGAGGAAACTGGCCAAAGGGTTCCAGCACTGTGTTCAGTTCAACAGCTTGAAAAATACAAAATAGGCATCTTGATATAATCCTGGTTCCTATGTTATTATTTTGACCTAATGCCTGGAAATAATGTTTTGGCAAATCAGTCTATTAGCCTGGGTGTTCTCACTAACCCATCTCATTTTGTTCTGTAATTAAAATCAAGAATGTACTGCACTAATTATATCAGAATTCTCTACCAATGTGTTTAATCGTCACTCTGTGGTATTTCTAAGAAAATAACCTTGAAAACATGATCTTTATTCAGTGTGAGGCTGAATCCCATATCTCCTCAGTTTTTAAGGAAGGCTCTGACCTTAGGTATATAAATGCAAGTCAGATAAACAACCTCCTTTTGATGGATGGACACAGGGCATCCAAGATTTTGAAGGCTGTAATTCCTGCGAAATTCCTTTCAGAATGTGGAACAAACTATATGCTCAACAAAATAATAAAAGTAAATAAAGGTGGCCATACTTCATTGCTGGATCAGCATGTTGCCTTTCCATGAGTCATCTAAAACTTTCACTTTTATATGATGTTTCAATTTAAAGAATCACAGAAATTTCAGATATTTTGCAATAGATTTCTGGGATTTGCATTTGCATTTCTTCCAGTGTTAACACAGAGTAAACGTGTTAACTGGAGCAACACCCTATGGAAAGGTAAAATTATTTTGGAATTAACTGGGGGGAGGGGGGGGATGTGGATTGATTTGTATTTGCCATATATATGTTTATTTCATGTCCAGAGTTCCTAAAATAATCAATTCTTTTTCTCTACAGCTTTAAATGGAGAGCAGCATCTATTAAGTTTAATTTTTTCCCTGGGGGCTTGCAGGGTAATAGTACAGTTACTATAGGAGAGCAGCTTCTAATTGAGGGTCGCTTCTAAACAAAGATACGTGTAGTTGCATACATCCACTTTCAGGGCTGAGTTAGTTCAATGAGCCATTGTTTATGTTTGGAGATGGATATGCTGTGGGGTTAATTGACTTGAAGGGTGCCAAGTCAACTTTGAGTTTGTCTGACTCACAATTCCAGTGAGTGAACAATTTTACCATTAACTTGCAATGGAGGAACTGAGGTACAAGTCAAAGATCTGACAGCTTGAGTTTTTCATGAAAATTTGCACCAGGCATTAACCCCTTTCCTCCCACTTCCCCCCACCAGTTACACTCAAGTTCAACTACTCAGTGGCTTTGAAGTTAACACTTTGGCGTTTGAAATATTTTAGATACTTTTCAAGTTTACTAAGCAGTACGTAGCCTGAATGGAGAATCAGTCACTTTTCGTCTTTCAGAGGTGAACTGCAGAAGAGGCTTTGACGTGTTGCTTGCAACAACTCCATGCAATGCCAGATGTGGGGAAGAGTGGCTGGAAAGTTGCCCAGCGGATAAGAATCTGAGGTGATTGTGAAAGAGATGAACACGAACCAGTAGTGTGCCCAGGTGGCCTAGAAGGTGAATGACATCCTGGCTAATATCAGAAATAGTGTGGCCAGCAGACTAGGGAAGGGATTGTGCCCCTGTACTCAGCACTGGTGAGGCCACACCTCAAATCCTGTGCCCAGTTCTGGGCCTCACTACACTTTTCACTCTCTACAGGACAGACATTGAGGTGCTGGAGTATGTCCAGAAAAGGGCAAAGGAATGCTAAAGGTTCTAGAGTGCAAGTACTATGAGGAGTGGCTGAGGAAGATGTGGGTATTTATCTCCTGGAGAAAAGGAGTCTCAGGGGAGATATCACTGCTCCCTAGAACCACCTGAAAGAAGTTGTAGTGAGGTGGTGGTCAATCTGCCACATATCAAATGGCAGCACTTGTGGCATCAGTCTCAGTTGTGCTAGGAGAGGTTTATATTGGATATAAAGGAAAAGTTATTCACCAAAAACACTGCCAAGCACTCTAACACTGCCCAAGGAAGTGGTGGAGTGACCATCCCTGGAGATATTTAGAAGACAGGTTCATGTGGCACTTGGGGACATGGCTTAGTAGTGGGCTTGGCAGGGCTAGGTTAATGGTTAGATTTGATCACCATAGAGGTCTTTTCCAGTATCAACCATTCTATGGTTTTATGATTCTGTGATTCTATGACTCGTGTATACTAACTTAACAAACCTGGAAACTTCTGCTGTAATGTTTTGGCACTAACATTGTCATTGCAGTTGGTGTGTGACCTTCAGGCAGAACATAATTGCAAAGCACCATCAGTAGGGCATTCCTGAAATAATAGTTGGAGAAATGTACACATGTGAATAATATGTGTATTTTCACATTAACTTTTCTGGGTCTGTTTGCTAGTACATATGTGAAGATCTGTGTAAGGACAATTTCCTTCAGGAATCTATTTTACAAAGTTTTATTGGATGAGGAGACAGTCTGTGTAAAACTATGGTAAAGGGAAAGCATTTTGTGATTGGTGAAAAAAGAGGGTTTCACCTATTATCTTGATAATCCAACTATTTGAGAAGATATGAGAGGGAGCTCTTATGAAGTTATCTGCTATATTTTAGATATGAATTATTGTTGTGGTCTGTCACACAGGGAAAAACTTAAAAGAAGAAATTAAACCCCAGCAATAAATAAAAAGGACTTACCTAGAATGTGTTTTATTTTCCAATAACTTCTGCTGAGAAGCATAAAGCTCCTTTGAGAGTCTCATTTTTTAGCACAAATTCCTACTAGGCCAACAAACAATGTGTTACTATAATTTTCAGCCTTTTCTTCCTGGGAGTTATTAATTATACATTTTTTTAATTATTTTTTTTTTCTCCACCCCTGCCCCCATCTTAAGTGGTTCTGCTAGTTATTTCATATAAATATTCATATTTCATTCATTTCTGCTAGTTAGTCCATATAAAAATGCCAATTTTCCTAAACATAGAATTGTTATTTTGCTTGTCTTAGCAAGCAGTAAAATGAGATGAAATTAAATGCTGTCTCTTGATGTCTGCTCCTAAGCATCTCATAACCAAAATAAGATCTTGCAAAATATTTGGGTCTCAAATGCTTTCATTTTTCAACACAACTTAGATACCTAACTACCCCTGATCACTGGGGCTTTTGGATACAAAATGCGAAGACAAATCCCTAGCTCCATTCATCTAAACGTCTAAAGGAGTAATCTGATTTTCAGGAACATACAGCCATTTTCAACAGGACTAAAAGACACTTGATACTTCTGAGAAACATGAAATCCGGTGAAACTTAAGTGAAGGTTGACTTTGACTTACTTGTACCTTGCCCCTGCTCTAAGAAGGACAGCAATGCATTTCCTCCTTTCTGAAAAGTGCACCTGAAATAGCTTAGAGAAAATGATGCTTTCTGCAATATTAAACTGGCCATTTGGGAAAGGAGACTTTTCTGTGCGCAAACAGAACTATTTTAAAAAATGAGTCACTAAAGCTGTTTTAAAAGCAAAAAGAACACGACAATGCAAAAATTGGATGTGGAAGGTTATAGTTAATTTAACATCACCTTTCTGGAGAAGTTCCCACTGCCTTGAAAATGGAACAGGTAACCCCCATTTTTAAAAAAGGAAAAAAGACCTTCAGGATCCACAGGCTGGTAAGTCTCACTTCTGTGCCCAGCAAGATAATGAAATATATCCTCCTAGAAGCTATGCTTAGGCACATGAAAAATAAGGAGGTGCTCTTTGACAGTGAACACAGCTTCACTAAGAGCAAATTGTACCTGACAAATGTGGTGGCCCTCTATGGTGGGGTTACGGTGCTGGTGGATAAGGAAAAAGCAGCTGACACCATTTACTTGGAGCTATGCAAAGCATTTTACAATTTCCCACACAACATCTTTATTTCTCAACTGGAGAAACATGGATTTGGCAGGTGGACCACTTGCTGGCTAAGGAATTGGCTGGATGGTCACTCAGAGAGCTGTGGGCAATGGCTCAATGTCCAAGTGGAGAGCAGTGGCGAGTGATGTCCTCAGGGGCTGGTTTTGGGACCGGAGCTATTTAACAGCTTTGTTGGTGATGGGGACCGTGGGATGGAAAGCACCCTCAGCAGCTACATGGCAGCACCAAGCTGTGTGGTGGTGTTAACATGCTGGAGAGCAGGGATGGTGTCCAGTGGGACTGTGACTGGCTTGAGAGGGGGACCCATGTGAAACTCATGAAGTTCAATGAGGCCAAGAGCAAGGTCAAGGCAATCCCAAACACACGTACAAGAGTAATCCAGTACCATGGCTCAGTTTATCATTTCCTGCTGATATCAAGAAATGGCCTTTAATACTTACCTGTTCTCTTGGGGCAGATTTGAGCTGTGGTATTATGCTAATGTACGTAACTAGCATCTTCTCCTTGCAAGCAAAAAAACCCCAAACTCACCGCAACCAACTTTGAAGAAATTCTTAGTAGTTTTAAAATTCCATGACTTTGGTCAAAGGACTGAGAAACCAGGTATTAAGGATTTCAGGCCTGTCAGAAGCTTCTTCCAATAAGAGGGCTTCTGTCATTCACAGTTGGGCACATTCAAGTTTTCCTGCATTACTTACCTTCATGCTGACAGCTTGAGCGTCTCAGGGGACTGTGGGATTTTCTTTCCCCTTCTTTTCCTTTCAAAGTGTTTTGAGTGTCAGAGGGAGCTGAGGAGCAACGTGAAGGAGTGAGAATGAGATGGGTTTTTTGGTGTTTCAACTACTGTCTATTAAATTTCAAACAAAATATTGGCAATTTTTTAAGCTTTTCCTCCCTAACTAATATTTAAAAGCATTCAATTAAGGCTGTATAATGTGTTCAATGAGTTAAACCACCCCATGATATTAGAAAAATATTACATATATAAATAAAATACATCAAAGCATTAAAAAGCTATTACACACTCCGAACATAAAATGGCAGAGTAATGATGGATCCTGCCATGCAGCAAACATATTCAAAAATATTATCTTCCTGGTAATGAAATGCCATCCGTTTCATTTTAAGCTAAATACATTAGACATATCAGTGGAGTCTGTGCTGACACAGCAGCGAGTTGAAATTGAAAATCTGAAATTATATATATGATTGGACACAGTGTTAAAGTAATTTATAGGAAAAACCACAAATGTGCTGGGTCTGCACCTTTTCGTGAACTCATTTTAGAGAATCAGATAGAGGAAAACTCTACCATTTCTAATGTGCAGTAGAATGGCAGCTCGCCAGGACCCCAATATATTCAGTATGAGGGGCAGAAAGGAGAAAAAGAAAGAAAGAGGTTAGTGAGACTTGATTCAAATTACAACAATTCTGCATAAGCCATCAAGAAAATGGCATTCGTTTTCATTGCTCTGACCTAATATATAGCAGCTGTAGGAACTATATTAGCTATCAAGACAAGAGGGAGATAACGGGGAAACATTTAGAGAGAAACATCAGGATAGGGCTAATTTCAACTCAGCTGCAGATGTTTTGCATGCTTTGCCATGGAGAGCAAAGTGGCAGCAGGAATCATTATGACAATCATTTGATACTCAAAGTTTAGGTAGAATTCAGTTTCTGCTGACAGGAATGGAGTCTCAGTCATTACAAATACACACACCCACCCACCCACCCACTCACACCCCTACAATCACACACACACACAGAGCCCTCCTGTTGACACACACTGACAATTTTCCCTTCTCTCATAAGTCTTTTAGTTTCCCCAGCTGTCTCGTCTTCAGTCAGCTAAAGAAAACCAAAGAAACAACAACCATCAGAAAAGGTTTTGTCCTTGGAGCAGTTCTCTAAGCTTTACTTCTCAGTATCTTTTACCCTATTTCTTGTAGTTCTTTCCTGAATTCAGAATACTTTTCATTTGGTCTGGGAAAAGAATTGGAGAGGCAGTCTACTGTTAATGTATGGACTCAATCCTAGCATTACTATTACAGTTGTCAATGTGATGATTTATAGTTTTATATTTATTTATTTGTTGCTTGGTAATCAGACATAAGGTAATTGGTGTGATGCAAAATATAAACCGATGTTTTCACAGAACACTTGGTAAGCAGAACAGACACACAAGTTATTTAGGGATTTTATGTTAATATCTTTATCTCCAACAAATATCCTAGATTTGCCTGATTTTTAAGAGCACCATTGTTCCACTTAGGATTTGAGTGACCTAGTTGAGGCCTTCCTGAAGGGAGTCTGCAGGAAAAATCGATAAAGATGTTTTCCAAAGATGAGTTGTGACAGGACACGGGGAATGGCTTCAAACTGAAAGTGAGTAGGTTTAGATTACAGGTTAGGAAAAACTTCTTCAGTGTAAAGGTGCTGGAACAGGTTGCCCAGAGAAGATGTGTATGCCCCATCCCTGGAAATGTTCAGGGCCAGGTTGGATGGTGTTTTGAGTACCAAGGTCTAGTGGAAGTAAAACCCATGGCATGTGGTTTGGAGCTAGTTGGCCTCTAAGTTTATATAGTTTGATTGCACCGCTGCTCTTCTGAGCATCAGTAAAATGTTCTTAACTTTGGCAGCAACATATAAACAGTATATCTTCTTTACTTTGCATGGTTGCTACTTGTTTCTAACGCCAGTTAATGTTCTCTTCTAATTTTTTTTTTTTTTTTTGTTATCAGACTACTATAAAGAGGGTTTTGTCTTGCTTATGGAACACCTACAACGTTTGTAGAAGCAATCCACTACAGAAACTGGTTAGTCATATTCTGCTCATCTGAAAGCTATGTCTGAATATTTATTGCACATAGGGAAAGAAGACTGTGTACACTGCTATTGCATTTTTACCACCTTGCCCTCATACATAGTTCTTTGGTGTTAGACAAATCCATTTTGCTCTGGGCAAGGCAGAGAAGCTACATCACGCCACTCTTCTGGAAGCTCCAGAAGAAGCCAGAAATGGTCTGTAGCATATTTGTCCCTTAGCTATAAATCAGATTCTGCTTCACAGGTCCTGTCTGATGACTTCACTTCTAGTTCCACATTGTCAGGTTCCCTCTTCACACTGTTGGGACGTGACTTTCAATCCCCAGGGGTTCTCACTCATATTGGATCCCAGAGACACATTTCTAGTTTGAATTTGGGATCTTTAGAGATCTGCTTTAGAGTATTCCTGTGCACTTCCTTTCAATCTTCTCAAAGAAGATACCACAGCACTTTTCCTTTTAGAAGCCCCTCTGGTAATGATATAATGAGAAAAATATAACTCCATCTTAAAAGGCTTGTTCTCTAGCTTTCTTCTTGTTTTTGTTTTTTTTTTTTGGGGGGGGGTTGGGGTGTTTGTTTTGTTTGGTTTTTTTGGGGTGTTTTTTATTTATTTTTTTTGTCCCATAGGAAAAGATAATGCTCCAAATGGGAAATGTTCACACTTTTTGAGTATAAATCTCTACTCTGGGTATCCTTTCTAAGTCTTCAGAAGGGTTGATGTTGACTGGAGCCTTTTCCTAATTTCATAAGGCTGCTTTGTAGGCAGTTGTCTCCTGAAGAAGCTATGAAATAGAAACAGGATACATTAATAAAGTTAGCATATATCTCAGAGCTACAGTGTAGGACAGCATTTCAGCACTCCTCTGTTTATGTTTCTGTTACTGCTACTGCAAAAAATATTTCCTTTCCCGCATATATTATTGTCAGTGTTAAAGGTATTTTGAAATAAAATATTCAAAGAACAAGAAGGAATTGTGTCTGTGTCTCTTGGTTCTGATTACATTTGTCCCAGAATATTTAACAAATGTGAGGACTCCTACTTACTGCTACATTTACATTACACAGTGCTCATGATAATAAAATGAGGGCCATTGCTTTCAGCAGTTCATCTGGTTTCTATCACTGAAATGCCTTCTGGATATTTCTTCTGATATTTGTAGGAAGAAGGACGGAAAACACAGTGTTTCCTCATGGTAATTGCTTAGTTCACTACTTAGAACAGGCTTAGTTCACTACAGCCGATGTTCAAGGAGATCAAAATGATGAGTGATTACAAATCTGTAATCAGCATTTTACAACCTACATATATGCTAGTGGATTTGTATACACAAGGTGCAAGGACACAACTATGAATTTTTGCTCTTTAAGGTTTATTGAATGGGTTATCTGCCGGGAAATGGGAAGCCTCTTATTCTCTCTGTCAGCCTGATGATGGGTCATGATTTTTTTGTTTATGTTTCACATATGACTTGGCCTGAAGGCTTAAGGGGAAGCATGGTGTTTTTTGCAAACCAATTAATTGCATTCACTGTGAAGTAAAACCAAAGCTAACATTGTTTGAACAATCAGGGATTTTAACAAAGTACAGCTCAAAGTAGTACAATGAGTAGGGATGAAGACTAACAAAATTAGACATTTTGGCAAATTAATTAGCAGGTTACAGAACTGAACATCACTAGTCCTCAATGGGAGTCAACAACCCTACGAATAATGAAGTAGAAATATGTAAAGATGGTCTATTGCAATCCCACAATAGGGTATTATCAGGCAAAGAACAGAGGGCATTACTGATGAGATACCTAGATAGACTTACTCTCTGATAATCATGATTAGATCAGTACCTTTGTTTTATTAAATATTTCATTATTAAATGTTTCATTGGATGCTACTTTAATTATACCATAACTGGGAAAGTTATTTAGACTGCAGACAACTGACAGGCATTTTTGAGAGTGATGCTGAGCTGTACTAAATTAATCTTATAAATGTGCCCAAACTATTTTAATATCTGAAGATAAAATAAGAAAGCTAGTAAATCATTTGGACACCCTGAAACAACTACATACACTTGAGAACTGGAACAAGCTTTCAATTTTGTATCTTTTCCTGAGGTTTGTATTTGATGGCCAGGCATGTTTTCAGAGGAGATATTTAGAGGCTTCTGCCAAAATATTGGGCCAGATCCTTATCTCCACTACACTGTCATAAACCTGGACTGTCTTGTTGATTTCAAGGAAGTTAGTGCAGGTTCACACCAGTGTGTGTAGCTCAGAATGTCAGAGCTCTACTGGTATGGATAGTATTCAGTTTAGATGAAAGTGTCATCACAAGGTTGTGTAACTTTCCTGTTGTAGATCAGAATATTTGTGCTATTTGCTAATTACTTGTAAGGTGTGGTCATATTTCTGGTGCTGTACTAGCTACCCATGCTTGTTCCAGTTTCGCTCTGGGGATGCTCCCAGGTAACTGCATTTGTATTGGACCAACTTTTGCCTTAAATCTGAACACAAGATCAGAGATTAGCCAAGATAATTATTATTAACAGAGTTAGCTATTGTTAGTATAAGAATAATTGTTGACAGCTCTATGATAATAAAAATTAGCATAGACTTTGCCCTCTATAAATGTGACAGCTGGAAAGACAGGCAAACCCCTACATCCATGGGACAGGCTGCCTTTTCTCACAGAAAGCATATCACCAAGCAGAAATTCAGTTAACTGTTTGCAACTTTCCAGTATTTTCCTTCAAAGCTTCTCATATGCTTGATATTTCAAATTCTTACACTTAGGCAGTAAATGAGATAGACAACCTTCTGTAGCAGGATTTAGTCAGAGGCAAGTCCCTTTCCTAAAGGTGTAGTGATAGTAAAAGGAATAGGGATTAGGGTTGTTAATCTGGCTGCAATGGGGGTTCCACAGTGAGGGAGAAAATCTCCCAAAAATTGTAGGTGGTTCTCTTTATCTGCTAGTACTCAACATCAGAATCCATGTAGGCTTTTTTTTATATACTTCTGAGCTGGTGCTCAGTGCACTGGAAAAAAAAATCTGTTTCTTTGTCTCATTTAATAGGCAGCAGAAACCCCAAATGTCATCAGTGACAAATCTAGATAAAGATGTGATATAGGGCTTTCCCCATGTTTTATTGCAATTTGCATCCTTTATGGTAGACCCATAATGATGCAAGTAGCCATCAAGAAGGATATTTCAGGCCATTGAAATATCATAAAACTGCAGGAGAAATAGATTATCATCCCAGAGCTTTGTACTCAAGTGGCTGTTGTGAGGAATGAATGTAAACCAGTCGCAATGGTTCCACAAGTTTCCTGGGCACCATGCCAGCCAGAAATTATTTCATTACAGTAATACTTTGGTGCTGCCAAAAAAGTAGACAAAAGACAAGCTCATGTATTATATTGATCAGACTGAATTAAAAAGCTTATATGATCTGGGATTTAAAAAGAGTAAGAAAAGGAAAGAGAAAATAAGAGTGATATTATTGAACACAGAACTACAATTTTGTAATTTTTTTGTTATTACTTGTTTTCTGATTTCAATAAGACTTTAAAATTTTTTTATCAAGGTCTGAAATGAATGTGTTTGACCAACTGAGAGAACAGATAATGCCCTTTTCACAGAATAAACGTTTGACACTTATTTGTAAGAATCAAGCTTACTCTACACTATAATCTCTGATTTTATCAATGCATATTTCTTCTACTCATCATGCACTTCAGATATAATTTAATATTTATGTGAATCACAATAAATTATAATTACATTTTTTAATGTTTATTTTTATTGTCATAAATGGATGTTTGGCATAAAGAGTGTTCAAATATATCCATTTAGGCTGAGAAGGCCTATTCTGTGTGCTAATTGATGGTCTACTGTTTTCTTTCCTTTCCTGTTCTTCTCCACCTAGAAGCCTGATTCTTTTGTGGGTGCTACATGTCCTCTGCTCCAAGCAAAATTGACAGAGAACACATTGTTCTCTTAGCTGTTTTTAAATTTTGCAGAGAAGGTAGTTTGATTGCTTCATTAACTGCTTGGGAACCTTACATTTTTTACAGTTCATCAGTACCTTTTACATGCACAGGCACATATGGTGTTATAGCCATATAAAAGAAATCATGTTATGCCTTCCTGTGTCCTTCAGAATACCCATGTTCTACAAGAACATAAAGTCTGTGTATTTTGGTACCCATTTCTTTGATGTTATTCAAAAGTCATCTGCACATAGTCCTGGGCAATTGACCAAGCAGTCCTGCTTGAGCAAGGTGGTGATCCAGTTGACTTCCAGAGATCTCTTCCAATCTCAATCATTCTGTGATTATATGTTCTTAATACGTATTCATCATGAACCTACCTCAAAGGTAGTTAGCAGAATGGTTCCATAAATGGGAAAATACATAAATAGCAAGAAGTGGCAAGAGCGGAGGGACAGATCTTAGAGCAGGCCATCCTGTCAGCTTGTGTATGAGTCATATACTAAGTGTTTGAAACAAATGTATTTCTGGAACATTCAGCTCTCTGCTGACTGATAATAAACTGTTGTTTTCAGCTTTGAAAATCTGAAAGTCCAAAAGTGAAAAGTCCAGAGTTCCTCAAGTGCTGAGATGCTGCCTCCTGCTTGTCTTGGCTCTGGTGCATGTAATGGTCTATGGATGAAGCCAGCAGAGTAAGAAAGGTGAACCTGTGCAGTGTAGATCTCACTGGGCAGCATGTGGGGTCACCCAGCCTTACTGGGCCCCATTTTCCCTTCCCAGGTAGAGAGCTGGCTTCCTCTCCAGCACATCAGGCTGAGAAATTCCTGTGCTGCATAGGTAACTAGGAAACCCTGAGAATCTTGAAGTGCCTTGGAGGTGGCAGGTGTCTGGCTGCTGCTCTTACAGCACAGGAAGACACTGCAGTCCTGCAGGGTTGAGAAGTCTGCAGAATAGCAGAGCACTACGACAGTGTTACAAATGGTTAAACCATGAAGCTAAGTACTACCTGTCCAATGAGGGCTGTGGTAAGGATATGAACCTGAGCCTGCAAAGCACTTGGGAAGGTCAGCTCAGAAACTGGATAAGCAGAAAATGTTGTAGAAACATCTTCCTTTCCCTGAAAAAAAGTATTTCAAAAAAGGAAAAAAAAGAAAAAAATCTAATGTAACAATACTTTTTTGTCTGTGATTTTTAAAAGGAAAACTGCCATTAAAGAGTAACAAAAAGAATCTAGTGTAATCTCATTGGTAAATAACATTTCCAAGCAAAATTTTAACATTTCTGTCTTCAGCTTTAATGCTCTGAAAGAAAGAGTTTAAAATAATTTTATTTTCACCCTTCCTTTCATAATGTAGAAGTTATCTGTCTATTTATTTATTAATTAATTTATTTATTTAATTTATGAGTGTTCTTGTAACCTTATCTGCTTGAAATTATCACAGATTTCTTTTCCTTTCAGATTAGGTGAGAGTTTGAAAGGGCATTTGTAAAGATTTTGTATTCTCCAGGAGAATGCTTCCATTTGACAGGATATCTGAGATAGCTTGATTATTAATATCAAAAGAAAAATTGAATTATAGACATATAATTGTCGTATTTCTAAATGTTGAAAGAATCTTTTTTCTTCAGGAAAATTGCCCCGTAGAATTAAATGCTGGAGACTATTATAAAGGCGAAGATTTTAGAGAAGTTAAGAAAATTTAGATACAAGCCAAACCCCATCATCCATAATAGAAATAAAATTTAATTTTCATATGTATGTCATATATTGTCTAATTTAATTAGAAAAAGCTTGAGCAGTTCACAAACTATAGTGACAAAGAAGCAAATGAAAGGCAGTTTTCTCTAATTCTGTATAGTCTTGTATTTTGTCCTGAAATAATGTCTATTACTTCTGTAAAAGCCTCATTCCAGATGAGATGCAGACTACCAGGAACTTATTAAGGCTGTTCCACATTGCATTTTCCCTCCATATTTCCTTGTAATTTTTTTATGTCAGAAAAGGTTTTTTTGACATGTGGTACTAGTAACAGGGATTAAATTTTCTATTTAGTGGCATTAATTATGTCTGAGGCTCTACAATTTCAAACTGTTTTTTCACATTTTCATTTTCTTGTATGTAGTCACCTGTGTTCTTAAATGTTCTTCAGACACTACCTAGACATTTGTTTTTGTGTTGAGGACCAGTGGGATAGTCTCTATCATTAAATTCAAGTTAAATGACCAACAAGTGCAAATTGAAGAAAAGTCAGGTTAGTTCCCTTTTCTCATGCTGATGTATGCTGTTTCCTGTTTCTGACAAAAAGTGCTGTATTCTCTTTCAAGCACTTGGCCTTATATGGTATATGTTATTATTTTATTATTTTTCTTTTTATCTTTGTTATTCCTTCGTACATCCCCCCATGATACAGGCTTTCAACTGTGTTTTCAGAATATATAAGTTCAAACCTCTTAAATTAATCAATCTTTTAAGACATCCTGAGTCATTTTCTTAGGTTCTTTTGATGTTTATGGACTTTTCAGGCAAAGACCAAATTGGTCAAGTAAAGAGACAAGACTGAAAAAGTTCTTTCACACAGAGAGCAAGAAAGAAGAAATGCTCTACCTGAGATGAGTGAGGGAAATTATTGTGAGAGATGACCTTTGGAACCCAATGTAAGACCAGAAACAGGGTCAAAATGGGAGGAGAGGATGGAGGAAACTATTCTTATATTATTGTCTGTACCAGTAAATGAAACTTTTGTAATATGTTAAATCTTGATTATAATTTGCCCCCTTTCTTTTGTTAGTGATAGCAAGTTAGTGTAATAAAAATGGAGAAAAGCAAGGCAGGAGATGTCATCACTATCCCTGTAGACCAAAGTTTTTGTTTCAAGTGACAATATGAGTCAATCCAAAAAGGAGACCTGGATCCACGGTTGCCAGTACATACTGGTCTGCTCTAGTAACTCTTTTTTCTTGAGCAATGAAGTGTCTCCATTCAGTGCACAAATACAAGACACCAGAGGAGTGCACGCAGCTAGCATTCCTTCATTCCTTCCTGAACAACCTCAAGAAGGAAACAATAAATTCATTATGGTATGTGAGCTTTCTTACTGGCACTTCTGGGTTTCCCTGGACCCAATAGGCTATTGACAAAAGGAATCTCTGCATTCTTTATTTCAAATAATCACAGATCTGGCTGAGATCTCTCTTTCTGAATGCTCACATTTTCCTGTTATATGCAGAGCTTCTGAGGAATGAAAACAGAGTTACACTTAGGAAAAATGTAATACCTCTTAAAGACATAAACACATAAAACACATCCTCTTACTGTGTTCCTGAAATACTATGGTTCAGCTGTATTGTTCAATCTAAATGGAATGAACCTCGCAGAATTCATGGTGGCCTGCATTTTGAACCAAGACTTTACCCTTTACCCTTTACCCTTTACCCTTTACCCTTCACCCTTCACTCTTTACCCTTTACCCTCCATTAAACTGAAATTCTCTCAATTGTCTCTGTTAGTTTCAAAGACAGGATCTTTGTTTTTAATTCTGTATTCTTAACCCTACCTTATTGAGTGAAATAATATGTCAGTGTACTTCTAAGCAAGAGGCCAGATTAATATTTAATAATTTCATAATTCAGCATTTATTTTTTACAAGCATCTTTATTCTGTGGTAAATCCCAGAGGTCACAACTGAAATCAGGGCCAAATTTTATTTAACATGCAGGTTTTAAAGGCAATGTCTGCTTAGAAGAACTTGGAACTTAGAATTCAAGAACTGTGAATTAAGGGTTAACTTCTAGAGCTAATCATTTAGCCTGGGCAGAGGTGACATAAATTCTTGATGTTCTGATGTTTTTGTGGCAGTGGTTTGTCTGTGCTCAGGCTTCATTTAAAAAAAAATTCTGTCTGTTTTAAAAGCCAGTTTGAGTCCTTACAGTTCTGACATGACTTGCTTTTATAACCCCATATTTTTGCCTATAGGGAAGTTTTTGGAGTAGTTGTGTGGAAGATGTAATCACTTTTGACCCTTGATTTGTGCAGAGGCCTCTCTGGACTTAAGTGATATTGTTCCTCTGGTATGGTATAGAATTAAAGTATAAAAATATTTAACATTCAATAATGAACTGAACTGTATTTTACATTTTTCTATTTATTTTCTAACAGAGTTTGTGATTCTTAAAATTAAAACAGCCCTCACAGTGATAGTTTGCCTATTATTATTATTATTATTATTATTATTATTATTATTATTTTATATTTTATACCTCTATTATTTCGCAAAATTCACAATGGCTTACTGCATCATTGCAGACAGTTTTACAAGCAAAGGTGCTGGCTTGTCTGTTTCTTGCATTCTGTTAAATATTTCTTATTCCTTCAGACTGCGCTACAAGGACCATTTCACTGTCCCCTTTGGCTTCTGCATCTTGCTTCCAGCATGAACAGACAGGTAATAACCATTCAGTGGGGCCATTACCTCTTCTAAAGACTATTATCAAAATGGTCATTATACATAATGGAGATTATTACAGGCAACTTGAGATTTTTTTAGATACATCACTACAATAGTAGGTGGCCCTTTTTAGACTTATGTATTGGTGGGAATAATAGTAGGGCACAAAACACATGGAAAATGTTGCTTTTTATCAAAACTTTTTTAGTTTTTAATGTCTTTTCTTCTGGATTCTTGTGATATTTACAAAACTTCTGTGAATACCACCTGTTGGGAAGGTTATGGAACTGTAAGTGTAGCAATGAAGAGTTACAAGTTTAGAAGGCAGGTGAGGTATATTTTCTTCTTAAAAAGCTATGAAATTATAAGGGAAAGAAAGGAAATATTATAATACAGCAATTTTCCAGGAGAGTAATATTAATATAATTACCAAAACAGTAAACCCTCTATTTTTAGACAATCTTGAGCTGATCCACTATAGAAAAGGAGACCATATGAAACCAGTACTTTTCTTTTTATAGTAGCATTTGTTTCACAATTTATCATTTTTATTTTTCATTTCAAGATTGAAATGCAAAATCTTAGCTAATCCAGGGATTATTTGAAGGGGACTCAAACCTAAACCCCCAAGAGACTTGTCTTTTCATTCCTGTAACTTTTACTTACTATCCAAATCAGTTACACCTCATCACCATCATATTGTTTACAACACTATTT
Source organism: Pseudopodoces humilis (assembly GCF_049639895.1). Lineage (NCBI taxonomy): Eukaryota > Metazoa > Chordata > Aves > Passeriformes > Paridae > Pseudopodoces > Pseudopodoces humilis. The sequence goes on along the minus strand of NC_142203.1, from coordinate 42,286,326 downwards.
CTGTATATTCTGACCTACTGCAAAGAGAAATGCCAAACAAACCAAATTGGGTTAATTTATTTGCTTTGACATAATTTTCCAGATGAACAGGCTGCATGGTGAGGGTGAAGAGGTGGTGATCTTTTTTTCCAGATTATTCATGATTCTCCTCCAGAGGAAGATGATGTTATTAATAACCATCTTTTAAAACTTTCTGTGTTAGCTGGCACAGCTCCAGTGTGCCAGATTTATTTGTAACTATGTCTCTGCTCCTCTCAATTCTACCCAGCCTTTAAATCAAAGTTCAAAGTAACCCCGTGCTAATAAGAACTGTGTTGAAATGGGATTTTTATGAGAATTTTCCTTGTCTTGATTATCCCTGCTTCATGTTGATTATCTGCCTTTCTTCTTAAAGAATATTCTCTCTTTTGGGATATATGCTCTGCCTACTCTGCTTCTGATAATGGCATTATTTTATCACTTGAAGGCAGATCCCCATCGCATTGCTCATCTCACAGGTTTTGCTTTGCTGAAGTGTTGCATCCTTGTCTAAGTCTCACTGTGTCTTTCTGACACAACCCTGGGAAACAGGAGAGCATTGACCTTTGAAATGTATATGAACAGGCAGTGGCAGAAGAACTTAGGCAGTAACAACTGCAGTCAAAAAGGTGACCAGAAGACAGATTCTGTCCTACAGTATGTTTTCCAGGATGCAGTTTAACAATGGAGGCATTTTTTTTCCACCCCTTCAGGGCTCTTTAATGCCCAGCTTATATAGCCCACTAGCCTTTCCTAGACTTCTAATAACCAGTTGGAAAACTAGGAGAGTATAAATATGTGTGTGGCTTCCAGTGGGGTAGAAACAAGGACTTCTGGCATAACTTTTACTTCTGCTGTTTGTGCAGTTCACCTGCACAAGAACAAGACTCTTCTGAGCAATAAAAACATCTATGCCATCCTGTTGACTCACCTGTTACAATAAGGTTTTCAAGCATTAGCATCCTCTAGTAGAATCAACAGCTCTTCCTTTTTCTTCTCAGCTGTCCTTCAGGCATCAAACACATGATGATTGTTGTGTATTTAGCTCTCATCAAGTGCAGGTGTTCAGGAGCTCAGGTCGTTTCTGTATAAAAATCTCACCATTTGTGAGATTGGTACCATTTGTACCCAGGACCTTACATGTTAGTTAGTTACTGTGCCAAGTGGAAGCAATTGACCAAAAAGAGCTGTTTGACTCAAAATATCACTGAAAACAGAAGTCTGGAGATAATCAGAAAACATTTCTGCTTTGGGACCGGTTGCTTTAAATCACTGGAATCTGTGATTCACCAGACAAGATGATAGCATGTGCCAAGAATAATATTTCAGTCATATAATATTATTATTGGTTATGAATTCATACTTTTCCCCCCCAGCATATGTAAGTGTCAGATATGACAGATTTCGAGCCTCATTCATATCTAGCACTGAGGAACTCTCTCTGCAAGAAAGCAATGGTATAAAACTTACATAAAATTCAACTGAGAGCTCTCTGAGATCTGTCCTTGTAGGTACAGGGAATTAAGTTGCTTGGCAGCTTGGAAGTCCTTTGCCATCCCATCATGCAAAACCTTTTGACATTAACAAGGATTTGGACTGTGTGTGTCTGAATTTGTCTAGAGAAAAATAATTGTGAATAATTAGCAATACCTGCACTGATTTAGATTACCCCAGAGGGATTTCCATGCTTAAAATCACATCCAGGAACTAGTTGTGCTACTGCTATGTCACTGCCTTATTTACAGTAGCAACATGGGTGAGTGAAAAGGGAGGAGTAATAGGTGGTTTCTTGATAACATTAACATTAAAGTGAGACTCTTTACTGGTGTCAGAGCCTCTGAGGGGTTTAACTGCATGAAATCCAGGAACTGTCCCTTCATTTGGCATTGTCATTTCTATGGTGGCTTGTAAGATTTTTTGAAAGAGAGAAAATAAATGTACAGCAGGATGGGAATTTAAATAGAAAAAAAAAGATTTTTTATCGTTATTATTATTTCTAATCTTACCTATTCAATTGATTTGCCAGCTTGAGTCTGCAGGAAAAAGCACTTAACTGGTTGGACTGCCAAGTCCCACTGCCCCTTACACAGTGGTTGAGTTAGGAGCTATAAATGCTTAGCAATATGTGAATTAATTTGATAGTTTGCAGCATCTTTTGACTCTGAGGGAACAAAAAGGTGGAGGGGGGAGATGGTGGGGGAAAGGGGGGAAATGGGAAGGGAGAGAGAGAGAGAGAGAAAGCTTGCCAGCTATTTGTGAAGTAAATGTTCCTATTTCTTTTAAAACACAATAGCAAGTGTAATTTTGTCACATGCATCTGTTGCTATCACCTCTCACTTTGTGCTGAAGTGCTCACCAGAGCATTTACAGAAGTGATTCTTCCTCCCACCCTGACATCTGCCACCGAAAATGCTGCATTATTCATCAGCGTGCTAATGGCAGGTGATGAGATCTTTTCACGCTACATCCCTCTCAGTAGGTGTTTATTACTCTGTTCACCAGCAGCCCTGCTATTACTGCGGGGCCAGAAGAACTCTACATACTCGCTTGACAGGTAATGGGAAACGTGCTCTGCTCACTTGGCTCACAAGTGCAGATGAAGGTTATTACTAGGGCAGCTGCAATATCGTGGGTGCAAAGAAGACGGTCACTTTAAGCGAACGGCTTAATTTTGGAAATCCATACAAATCATTTCAGCACCATGATAATCCATCTTCTTTACCTTCTATCATTTCAGCAGTCATCACACTGTAATAATTTTCCCCTGGTTCACCTGTGGTCTCTATGAATAACAGAGTGGGGTAAAAAAAAAAAAAGGAAAGAAAAGAAGATGAGTTTGGCTTAGTGTCTGATGATCACAGTGGTGAGGAATTTATCTCTGTCTAGTAGCAAGATGCTGTCGTGTGTGTGAGTGCACAAGGGTTTGTGTCTTGTTGAGGGGAGAACCTTGCAAGCAGCACTGGTGTTTAATTTTATAAAAAAAGCCTGACAAGAAAGGCAAGCCTCTACTGATTTGTTTGAAGCCTTGTGACAAAAATTAGGGAAAATAAACATGCCAGAGCACTGGGAAAATTGAAGGAGGTGAAATTATTTTTACTCCAGAGAACTCAGTTCACTAATTAGCCTTCCCCAGTTGTCTCCCTTCTAGGTTTCTCACTTAGACACATTATGCCATCCTGTGCAATCCACAAAAAACCTCAACCCACACGAGGAATAGTCAAACTTTTTCATAATTTAAAGATGTAACTTCTATTTCACTCAAGGGGCAGAATTTTCTCAGTCTAATGTTTTCTTTACTAAAACAAAAGGTGTGCTGGGTCTGCAGAAATGAATGGTGTTGTAAGGCACTGTGTTTTTGGAATACATCCTCCCAAAAATGTAAGTTAGGGAGATTTGGAGATAGGCATGATTTGCTGCAATTTTAAAAGTGCTACAACAGCTGAACTGCACGTGTTTCCATATTACTGCAGCCTAAAGTAATTAATACTAGAACTGTGAAAGATTGGTTGTTTTTTTTTCCTTTTTGTCAGAATTTTGTCTTTAAAGTCCTGGTTTTATTTCCATGTAATAACTGTGGAGTTGCTTATTATGCCTAGAAGAGGAGAAATGCCTTTTAGAGAGAGAACTAAAAGCAAAGAAAAAAATCCCCTCTTTTCAGGTATCTGTTCTGTTTTCAATATATCTGCTTTTTTAGCAAGATCCTAAGTTTTTATCTGTTGAGTTTCTGTATCAGTCCAACCTATGAAACTTTTAGATGGTTGTTATAGACTAACACAAGTATTACTTGCAAATTTAACAGCATGACAGTCTGGAGACAAAATGGAAAAGTGATGCACACAGAAAGACTTGTTAGAGCCATTAATAGTTACTTACAGAAGTAAATGGGATGGGGGCAAAGGGAGTAGTCTTGGGACAGACAAGATCTCCTCTGTATAAGTTTGCTTCCACCTCCAACTGAGGAGTGCTTTGTGCTGGGGAGGGAAGCTGGTGAGCGGCTGCCTGTATTTGTGGAACAAGAGCTGCTGAGTGCTAATCCTTGGCTGAAGCTTAGGCAGGGAAAACAGAGACAATTCCGGAAATGCAAAGCATTTGTGTGGAAATAGTTAGCTTACTAAATGTTTATTTCATGAAGATATTGCTCATCTTTTCAGTGGTGATAAAAACACGTGCTGTAGCTTATTGCTGAGCATGATTTCTGTTTCAGTATATTAATCTATTCCTATGTGGCTGAAGGGTTTAGTAAAATGCATCCTTGTCTGAGACTGAGTACAGAAAAGATACTGTTCTCCAAAGATTCAGTAGGCATTCAATTCATAACAAGATGACAACACAGATGTATTTGCCATAATTGGGAATGACGAAGTTCTTTTTTTTCATATGCTCATAAACGTCTTCAAAAGAAATTTTTATGTGCAAGGAAGTGGCAACATCTGTCTCATGGCTTTCTATCGCTAAACACATGTAATGTGTTGTGATGTCATCATTGCCACTGAAATGTAATTGTGACATAGATGTACGTCTTTGTTGGGGTTCAGCAGCTGTTTGGGATTAATTACATTTAGGAAATCACACTGCATACTTTGATATTAATAAAAACTCAGTAAAGATCAATGTTTGTGTTAGAAACACATCTGTGTTGCATAATGCTGAACTTGAGAAGGAAATAAATGTCTTCTCCTTACCCTAAATTCCTCCTCAAACTGGAAAAAAACCCACTTTGAATATGTGAAAGCACACTGATAGTTTTCTCTAGGCACATAGAAACAGAGATAATAAATTAGTAGGACAATAAAAGGTAAAGAAAACTCTAAAATAATAAATATTAATGTTACAGTATTATTGACCAAAAAGAAAAAGTGACCTACAAAGAGCTGTGAAAACCCACTGTTATAAATGCAAAGGCAAATTTAGGTTAAGTAAAAGAACAGTTTATTATAAAACAATTTTTATAATAAAAATAAACAACGAGGAAAAACCACAATAAAATAAACAGCGCAGCGCTGGGTGGACAGGGATCTATACCCAAAGGTATAGGTGTTCCCAAATCCACGAAGGAGGGTAGACTGTCCGGGGTTTTTACAGGGATTTTGTGTCCTGAGGCCAAAACTCCGAGCAGTTACTGTTCAACAAAGAGTTTAGATGGCTGGTTGAATGAATTTCCTGGAACCGTGGAACTGAATCAATAGACAACTGGGCAGAGTCCGTTCGCATGTGAAAGGTTCTGAGTGCTTCTTGATTGTATCCTCGGTTGGGCTCTCAGGGTGAAGTGTCCAGGTGCGGTGTGGAGTCGATGGCCATCTCGGCCTGGCTCCTTTCTTTGTTTAGTTTAATTGTCCGTGTCTTGCTCTTTCTTTCAGGCTGATGAACGTCGCCTAGGGTCGTTACCGCCTGAATGGGTAGTTACTGCTGGGTTTGGGGAAATTCTTCGGCCACACTATATTTTATATAATTTTTTACATTGTTACAAATCTAGTTATATACTTATTTATTCTTTCACAAATTTTTATCCAAGGTTACATTTATCACACCCACACAGAGAAAAACAAGTTTCTAATTAATATAAAATTCCATTTCCACAAGGAAGAGATTCCAGAATCTTATATCCAGTCTTGTGAAGAAAACATTCAAGACCACAAAGAAAAGTTTATCATTACTCTTATAAAATACGCAGTAGGAGAAAGATGAGAATGTTTCTTTCATAAACAGGTTTTAAACTTGAGATTGCAGAGTTCAACATATCTATTTATACTCCTTTCAGAATGAGGAAGCAGTCAACATCAGCCTGCAGCTGAACCATTCTTCTCATTTGTTCTCAGTCATCAATGCTTAGGTGAAGGTGACCTGTGGCATCTTCCTATTCATAAGAATGGAATCATTCCCTTTTCAGTGATGTAACACAAAATTTACAGAAATTATTCTCTGACTGCAAGGCAACTATAACTATCAAAAGGAATTGTGGTTAAAATGTCTTTATTATAATGCAAAAAGAATAAAATTCTCAAAATTTGTCATATTTTACTGAGTGTTTTTCTTTTTAGAATGATGTGTTTTGTTAATGTTCCAAGGGTAGAATAGAATGTGCTGATGTTATAAAACAAAAAAAATCATATATCCACAATTTAAAATTTTGTTTTTTCATAATTTCTAATGAAATCTTGAATTTTATTGTGTTTGTTTTATTTTTCAGAGCTCTCCAGGCCCCCAAAACTATCAGAAATTCCCATGAAACTGGGAATTTCATTACTGCTCATCTTCACCCTGGAAGATGAACCTTCCTTCACCAGGAATCACCCTGGCCAGTGGGATATAATGAGGAAGAGGTATAAGCATGAAAAATCATTCCTCATTGCACTGTTTATTGTCCATGTTGACCATCACTGTAGACTACAGAAGCCACTGAAATAATCACAATGGTTGTTGGGCTAACTATATTTTGCCTGGCCACTTGAATTTCTCAGTTCAGAATTACTGTGACTTTTGATTCATTTTCTTTTTTCAGTTGTGTTTGCTGCAGAAAGGTAACCTAAAACACTGGTGTTTTCCCAGCAATTCTTTATACTTATGTACATTTCTAAATAACAACAGATTTTACAGGCTGTTCATTTTTATAGAAACTGAAAGTGATTTTTGAGAGATTAGGCTGATCACACACAGGGAGGACTGACAGGGAGCACTGTTCAAGGATACTTACAAAAAAGGAAGGACTGCAGAGAAGGAACGATGAAAACAGAAAGTAAGTCAAACAGGAAAATCACCACTTCTTGTGCAACACAAATAATTTCATGCAAAATGACTAAAGTTCAAGTTCTGAGGAGGAGAATAAGTTGGGTCTCTCTTACAAGGTCTAATGAAATGTGTAAAACTATTTCCTTTTAGCTTTCCACATTGGATATCCAGATTTTTTTTATGGTTTATTTATCTTTAATATTACTTGAGTTATGTTCTGTAGCCATGCTGGCAAGTAACTTTTTGTTTAAAAAGGTTTTAACCATATGAAGAGGAAATTGCATACATACAATGAACTCTGTAATCAATAAGCTCGAGACTAGTTGTTGCCAGGTGTGAACTACAAGCACAGTTCGAAAAAGGGTCTTTCTGGATTTGCGTTTCATGCATCGTTTTGTTTTTTTACGTTTGTGGCTTATCTAATGGAAGTTATTAAAGTATGCATCTGTGGGTGGTTTTGTTTGGGTTTTTTTGTTTGTTTGGGGTTTTTTTGTTGATTTTTTTTTTATGGAAAACACCTTTCTCCTCAAATTAACTCTGAAACTGGAATTTCTTGGGTTGCGACATATGACAGCATTGCTGATGGCACTGTTCTGGAGGAAAGAGAGCAACTTTCTCCGTGGCATTGATCTGTACGCAGGCTGTCATGTTTACCTTGTTTTGATGTCCTCGGGAGGATGGACATACTCACCTCCTTGGAATGGCGGTCAGGCAAGTTGTCAAGAGACAACAGTCAATAACCATTCACCTTAGATTAAACAAAAAAAGTTGTTATGGACTGTCTGGAGAATGCAAGCCTTGTTTTCTCACGAGGCACTGTCCACCTTTCAGCGATGCAATGCAATGCAGTGCATGTGCACACTTTAGTCCTCCCTACCTACATCTAAGATAATAGATGACCTTGCTTTTTTCTTGGTCTGTTAGCACTGAAAGCTGAGTCTTTTGAAGTGTATTCTGAGGAAACTTGCTCACAGTTTAAAGACCAGCATAGCTGAATACTTCTGTACAGCTGTGTCTGTAGTTGCATTTTTTTACCTAGAGCACCAAACTGTGTATTCCTCTCTCCATTTTGCTATAAGCAGTAGAATTACATATACCAAACCTGTTGCATATGTACAGAGATAAGCTAGCATTGCATTAATTTTCTTGACAATGGTGGTAGTGCAATATATATCAGTTAACCCTGAAGGGTAATCTTGGTCTTGACCTGTGATAATCTCTGTGTACACATAAAACATCTGTGCCAGAAAAAGCTCTGCTTTTAAAAGAATATAACTTTTCACAATTTGTAAGATTAAGCATAGGTATCACTCTGTGATGGGGTAGGGCCTTGCTGTTTCTCAGGGTGCTTCCTCCAAAGGAAAGGCTTTTAATCCTGCATGCACTGTGGAATGCAGATAATCCTGGAGTCTTTGGCCTGCAGCTACAAACATTGTCTTCTGACTTCTTCCTGAACCCTAAAACATTTCCTCATTTCATTTTATGTGAAGACAGATATCTCATATCTAGAGCTTTTTAAAAAAAAACAAAATCAAAGAAGGGAATTTTTTTTTCTTAAATTGTCTTTTTTTTTGTCCATATTTCTTCTTTTCTTCCTTTTTTTATTATTCCTAAACTTTTTTACTGTGACGAGTAAAAACTCTGGAGGAACAGGCTCAAAGTGGCTGTCAAGAAGACTTTTTTCCCAAAGTAAAAGGTGCTGACAGACAAAAGAACTATGTCATGAAAAATTTATAACCAAATTTCCCACAACAGAAAAGGGGCAAAACCACCTCACATATTAAATGCCAAATCTTCATGCATATCTGCTTCAGTACTGATTCAGTGGCAAAATAACTTTCACAATGTTTTATGGTCCAAAGCAGCTATAAAGTAGCTGCATATGTCATTTTGGTAAACTAAAATCAGAATTATACTAATATTCAGTGTGGTGACAGCAATATATTATCTTGTCAAGCAGGAGATCTGATTTTACAGGAATATGTGGTAGGTTAGAGAGGAGCTGTATGAAGGATGCATTTAATTACATAAATAATAATAAGAGTAATGATAAACTGTAAAACTAGTTTTACACATTAGAAAATACATAATAATATGTGGATATACATATATATATATATTCATATAGGATTGTATGTAAGCTTTCTGGCAAATACCAATGCATTTTCTAAGCCAATGTCTCATCTTTCACATACCTTATGGGTCTTAGTTGTATAAACACATTTTTCAGATTAAAATAAACTGTAAAATACTTTTCAAATTAAAGTAAGCTATAAACTGATGGGTTCAGAGTTGGTTGCAACATAGGAGGATAAGAATTTGGATGTGCTTATTGATCTTATGTTGTGTGAGTCATTACTGTGATATGTCAGTAAAACCAGCTAATCTGATTTAGGATGTATCAAAAAAGATATTTTCAGTAAAAGTGGTAGTGATACTGTTGAAAAAATTATTGTGATAGCAATAACCACATCCTATTCTGGTTACTCAGAGAGGTGTACTTAAACTGGAATGGGTGCAGAAAAGGGCAACTGAGAGGTTTAGGAAATGCCTCATATCAGAAGACCACCAAATAGTTTGTGTTGGAAGACTAAATAAAAAAAAAATGATGTATTTATAATTATTATTGCATTACAAATCTGAGAATTTTTTTAAAAAAAATATTTTTAGTAGAGATTACTGCTGGTAAAAGATCTTAAGGAATGCAGCAAGTAAAGGGCTGCAAGCTTGCATTTTTCCCAACATGGGAAAACTTGAGACTTAAGTACAGCTCAGGCATAATAAACACACAAATATTTGGGGTTAAAACACGATTCTTTAGCTTATCATGGAAGAGCTCAGTAAATATATGGAAGGACTTTATGTTGTGGCTTCTTGTAGGATCTATCAAGCTTCCTCCAGATCCAACTTCTAGTGTGTGTTTTCAAAAAAGAATATCAGAAAAGTAGTTAATGTAAAGGTTAATGGATTATGAAGAAATAGTTGGTACTATATACCAAATAGTTACAACATCTTCCCAAATTTTGATGACTGTGTGATCAATCTTTTCAGTAAATTCAAAAACTTAAGGTTCATGTCAATGACAGTATAAAAAAATATTTCTACTAAGATGAACCTGTTCATAATTCTTTTTTCAAACAGTAATACTGGGTGTTTGTCTCTTGGTAAATCATGGACTAAAAGAAATATATTTATGTAAACAAAAAATAATTACTTGCAGGTTTTGATGCACAAGCATGTGTACAAACCTGTTCAGTAAGCTTGCATGTAGATTTTTACAGGTACTGGATATTTTTCTTTTGATTCAATTATTGCAAATTACAGTGATGTTAATAGATTTCAGTTATCCTCAAAAAAGAACAGTTTCAAAGAAAAATGTTCAGGTTTTGTCTTTACTTTAAAAGATTTATTTGATTTATAATAACAAAAATTAAAATTAGTAGCAAAAGTCTTTTTGCAATAAAAGATCTGACAGCTCTAACATAGAACTAGCATGTCATGCCTCAGTCTAATAATTATTTCTTAAAGAAACTTTTCAACATTCATATATTGTTGCAAAAGACTTCATATGATCCAAAAGAAAATTTTCTTGGAAGAAAATATTCTCCTGGTAAAATTTTCTCCAGCTTTACTAGTGCTTTAATTGACTAATTAAGAGTAACAGTGAAATGATTACACATAAAATTCTGTCAGTTGTACTAACTGCACCTATCACCCCTTACTAAGAAAACAGAGAAACTTAGCTGTTCCTGATTTCTTCCAGATATTTAAACTCTGTTCTTATTTATAAGTTGCAGGTACAAGAGGGAAAGATGGTCTTAAGTTTAGATTATCCTTTCAGCAGAACTATTAAACACTAATTGCTGAATGTGTTATTAGGTTTAGGCAGGAAGAAGCAATCCTATTGAAGATTTCTAGCCCTTTATGTAACATGACAGGGGAATATTAAAACTTTCTAAAACTGCTTAGTTCCCTCTTGCCTCCATATGATCGTATATAACTTCTGCAAATTATTCCAAAGCAAGACATATGCGTTTTCTGTTTCCTGTCTTTAGATTATAAAGTTAGTTTTCTTTTTCCATAAGATGCAGTAGTATGCAAAATACATTTCATGTTCCATAGAGTATTGCTGGAGTCATTCCTTCTCAAACAGAAAATAAAATCCAAGAGACAATCCTCTTATAAGATAGAAAACAAAATAAAGAAAGGAATGATCGACTGCATTTTTATTGATATATGTGAGCCTATTTCATTATACATCCATAACGTAATCCCAGATGCCCCCTCTGCTCATTAGTTCACTGGTTTCTTGTAGTTACCATAACAGCTGGGGCTCTTCAGGACATACTGAATTTTCTTTTTGCAGGCTTTGTTGATGAGCTAACAAGGGCCTTTCATATGAAGAGTGGGACTGGACAAAAACACAGTTAGTCCTACGGAAGAAAAACATCAGCATATTAAGGCTGACTATCCCATGAATAAAGCATGAATAATGTTTACCTAATATAAATCTTAATATACTCTTCACATAGACATTCCTCTTGTTTTGAAATCCAGGATCTTTTAATTCAAGTTTGAATATTGAAAGTTGGCTAGATTTTCCTCAAGGAGAAAGAAACTTTGCTTTTTGCTCTATTGTTGGCCAACACCCTGCATTCAAATAAAATGCAAAATAGTTTAAGGTAACTTTATATGCAAACATCTCCTATTGATTTAAAAATCTGAGCTGGAAAAACACAGAGTAGATATTTAAAATGCGCATAGTGCATGAAATTACCTCACGTTATGGGTAATACATGCCTTGTAGCAATTATGTCACTTATGCTTACACTAATTAAGTGTTGATGTGTGATCGCTAAGTTGCAATGATGTTGTTAACTAATGTACATAAATATTCCCTTTAAACTGTAATTGCACTTTGCCATAACTTAAAAGAGTATATTCTCAACTGGGTGTATATGGTTCCATTACCTTAAGGAATGAATTACAAACTTCAGTCTGTCATTAAATACCATGCTGGAGTTCTATCTTTTAACTTAAAGGCAAAAAAATCCTTTTGTCTTGGAGTTCACAATGTACAATACTGTCATAAGAGCTTACATATTTCTCATTTAAAAGGGTAGCAGTGTTATGCAGAGTAAGACAGTTCAGACCACAAGTGCTGAATATCCCAAACCTGAATGGATGCAATGTAACTTAATTCACAGTTTATCTGCACTGCATTTCTCTCTAAAAACCAGAGCTGATCTTGGGAAAAACTGTAGTGTTCCACCCTTCTGGTGATGCAAGATTTATGATGGCCTAAAGTTAAGTTTGTTTCACTTTCAACACTAGAAATCCAGTGCTTGCTCCAAAACTGAGGTGGAGGAAAATTCAGAAATGTGTGTTGCCCAGAAAGATCTTTTTTACAAGTGAAGCTTCAGTGCTGTGAAGCTGCAGAGCGGTACAGTCATGGGAGACACATCTTCAGGTCACTGCCTGACAAAGCCTGACAGTTGCCACTTTTGCAAAACAGGTAACTTTTTAAAAAATTTATGCCTCTGTGAGATAAGAATAAATGGAGCATTACTGTTCTTTATTGTGCATACAACAACATATATTGACTTGCATTAAGAAGAAAGTGAGTGGAGAAAATAATGCTCTTGTGGTTAGAGGCAGTGCCAGGTGGGGTAACAACTGCTATCCAACAAAACTCAGTTGTACTGAGAAAACCAATGCTGCCTGGGAGTAAAAGGAAGATGTTTTTATGTTCAGTGTGGGAATTATATGAAATTCAAGCTCTGTGTTCAGTAAAAGATCAGGCTTGTTCTGTTCAGTTCATGAAAATGTCTTCATATTGTTAGTGTCTTTACAGTATACTTTTGCAAAAAAATGTCTAGCACAGACCTAGACAAGTCCATAATACATTGGGTGAGCTATTTATTGATATTTTAGGCTCAAAAGGTTATAGTAAGCTGAATTAAATCAGGCTAGTCAACAGCTGGGTTCTCCAGAATTCAATTTTGGGGCCAATGCTCCTAAATATTTTTGTAAATGTCCTGGATGCTGGAAAAAAATGTCACAAAATTTGGCAATGCTGCTAAACTAGGAGGAGCTTGACAGAGGATAGATAATGCATGGACTTCTCGAGCCTACAAAGTTGTTACATACACAGCAGAAGAGACACGCCAGTGCAAGTCCTGAGTCCAGCAAGGCTATCGTGTCCTCAGTGTCTCGAGGAAACATTTCAAAACTCACATCAACTAACAGTGTGTTCTACCAGGAACTGAAACCTATGGTGGATATGTTTGGAGGGCCAGAAAGAACAAAAAATCTGCTTTATCAAGACATGCAATATTGCTGTACACACAGGACATAAATTACTTGAAAATATTATTGTAATTTACAATAAAAAGATTCAAAGGTTTTACAGATTCAGAGACTATGAGAAAACCTGAAATACTTATGTTTCTACATTAGCCAGTAGTACATTAGTAGTAGTACATTAGCCTCTGTTCCCATCTAGAAAATGAGTCTTTAAACTTTCTGACATTTTTAGGCCTGAGTAATTGGGGCATTACCTTTAATAATGTTGAAAAAATTTAACACTGGGCTTATTCTAAAAATCAATCAATGAAACAAACAAAAAAAATTTAACCCAATCTTTACCAAGAAAGTCAAAGATTTTCTGTTGCCTTTTGGTTGCCTGTTGGTTTTGATAAGTCATCCTGTTTGGCCCTGATTTATCCAACCTCCTTCATTCACTTTAACAGAGTTCTTTCCATGATGAAAAGCTCAATTATTCCAATAAACTGCAAAGATTTGCAGAAACTTGAAAATGGATTAAAAGTAAATGTCCTTTTCTAGGGGGAAAAGAGAAGCCAACATGGGAGAGAATAAACCTAGGAATGCACAGAAAATAAACTTCACGGTGCAACATAGTGGTGCTGCAAACAACTGAGAAGCCTGACCAGCATGAGCACAGCATTGAACTCCCAGGATTCCCTCCTGTTGGCTGAATAATCCTTCTTGTATCTTAATTGGTCCAGCATACTGGTCATGTTCTATTTCTGGGTGAAATCTGTCTTTGACTTTTACTCCTGAGTGTGCTCAGAAGATGGTAAGGCAGCTGCAGCCTCAAAAGCATTTTTCCTTTGCAGCATCCATATCAAAATTTAGGCTGAATTGCATAGAACACGGAGTAGCAAAAGACCAGAAAGAAAATTTTAAATGTTGACTCGTGATGAGGAGTGGTCTGCATCTTCTCTGGACTAGCTCAGAGAGGAATGATGATTGTCAGAGGCCTAACAGCCCAGCAGAGGAGAAACAGGCCATAGTGCTCGTCTTCATGGACTAAGCTACCTGTGTTCACAGAAAAACTTATTCTCTGGCCATATCAACAAAAAGGGTGGATAGAGTCAGGGCTAAACCTACCACATTCCTTGCCACCTGCTTCATTATTCTACTTTAAGGCTGGTATCCAAACTGGAAAAAAGTCTTGTATGGGAAAAATTAATCACATCAGAGTTATCATGATTAAGCTGAAATTTAGTTATCTTCCTATCAAAGCAAAGTCTTTTCTAAATAAACATGCAAACACTTAATTTTAAAGTTCTGGACAGTGAGAAAGGGTCAATTCATGCAGGAGGAGAAGCTGATCAAAGCTAGCTAAGTTAAAGTTAGTGTTTTGCAAGCTCGCCAGTCATGAATGTTTGATGTATTGTATAGTATCCTGTGTCTGGTTTCCACTGTCATCCAATGTGAGGGCCACGATACCTGTCGCTGTTAGTGGTGCATCTCATATCACAGCAAATGACACAAAAATATGACTAAACTTATGAAGCTGTCCTAGCTGTTACCAAATGCATGAAGTATAAATTGCAAAATGCCAAGCACTTTCTCTGCCCCTGCCAAACAATCTTGTCAGGCATAATGAGATTTCTGTTCGCACTCTGTAACCTCATGTAACCTGTACTGATTGGATTTGTATTATCCTTATGAGTGCTGTGTGGACCTTTCATTGGCCTTTTCACCCTGATGTGACTTGGAAATACTTGCTGGGCTGCTTCCCAAATCTTTTGAAGTCACTCTTTAGTCACCCAGGCACCTGAGCAGCCCTGTTCCTCAGACTGTTTCCAACCCACACCAGTGGCCTGTATCTCTGCTCCAGCTGCTTTTTCCATATCATTCCTTCTGGGCTGGCAGTGAGGAGGAGCAATGTGTAACAGACCTTTGTTACACATTCATAAGCCAAATATTTGGATTCTGCTGTGCTTACTAGGCTCCTTCACGTTATGTATGCTGTGTAAAGAGTAAGAAACACAAATGCACCTTTTGCTTCCTATACCTGAAGTTTATCTGCTTTTCTTTCACACTGGTTTGGACCAATAGAAAAGATATTTTTTTCCCCTTTACTTATTTATCTCTTCCAAACACTGTTCAGAAATTAAATAAAGAATGAAATAAAGGTCTTTTTTGTTGGGTTAAAGTACTAAGTGAGCCTCTACAAATTCGGCAAGATCCAAGACTGCAAGACGTTGACTCTAAACAAACACTAGTCACCATTAAGGAATTTAGTAGCAGCTGATAAAAGACATCTGAGACTGTATATGGTGATTTTGAATGACAAAGAATTATCTTTGAAAATTTCTAACCATTAAAATTTTCCAAAATTGAAAACAATAAATATTGAAGTTCCGTAAAACAATGGGCAAAAGATCCTGTGTTGATGCCAGAGAAAAGCTATGGGGATGATCTTTGTGATTACATGAAGAGATAGCTCTTCTGATACAGCTACATGTGGGCCATTCAGATGTTTATTGATTAAATACCTTTTTTGATGTTTCATTAAGAACTCAGTTACCAAAGTATCAGAGACTCCAGTGCCAAGGAAAGTTTAGGGATAGGGAGGAGAAAGAAAAAATGCATGCTTACTTCAGATGTTTTTATTCATACTGGCAGCTCTGTGATATTTTTTTTCTGTTTCCTTGAGAGTTTTTATTTTATAAATGGAAGTGATTTGGTAGTTTCATTTTGAAGAAGGTATTCTTGCAATCTTTTCTTTCTTTTGGTTCTCATGGTGAGACATAGAGAACTAACCAGCACCTTTGTGTCCTCTCAGTGTTTGTGTTGGGCTTGCTCAGCAAAGTATTGAATACTCTGTCCAGATCATATCATGATTCCTGTGTTCTATTATATACGTGACACCTTTGCTGAGAAATTGTATAGTGACACTTCCTTTTCAGCTTGTCATGCTGGAGTACAACAGGATGTCAATGACAATATTCCTTCATGCAAATATTAAAGCATCTCAATCTATGTTTCCTTTCACTCTTTTTTTTACTTGTCTCTTTCTTTGCTCAGAAAGAGAGGGGATGAGTTTTGAGGGGTCATAAAAAAAGATCCCGTAAAACTACTGAAGAATCATATTTATTTCCTTTGCTCTTATCACAAAAAGTTTGGCGTCTTAAAAAAAATTGCCAAAGACTACCAGAATGTTGGTAATCTGGCTGGAAAAATTAACCACATTGGTCAGATAATCAAGTTACTCACTATCTGAAATGAAAATAAAACTGTACTATACCTGGCCATTAAAATTTTTTTTCAGATAACTTTTAGCGAGTGAGCAGAATTTTAAATATTTAACACCTGAACTGCCAGAGAGATTGATAGATGTTTAAGTGAAATATTAAGGACACATTTCTCAAAGACATGTTAGTAGAATTTGAAATCAATCTTCTGCCCATTGGCTGAGGCATCAGGATACAATTCCTGACTTTACTGAAGGAAAAGCTTACCCATGATTTACAAAGAATCAGAAATCTACCACATTTTCCTGCAGTGATGAAGAAATATTTGTGAAATGTTTTGTTACTCCTTCACTTGGTTGGTCACTGGTCACAGTTTCTTTGGTGCTGCTTAGTACTCTGTGGAAAAGAGTCTAAATCAAAGAAAATATATGGCACCATGGGTAAGTGCAGTGTCATATCCTTTGGTCATCTCCTCCCCTAAAGTATTGTCAACACTGAAATTGCAACACTAATTGCTGCTCAATGTTACCAAAATTTCTATGCCTTTTCTGTGTTTCTGTTAATTGGGAATATAAAGTGAAGTGATGAATTCTTTGCTGTACATTCAGAAGAGGCTCTGTCTACACTGTCTTATTCTTCTGTTGTAGTCTTTGCTGTCTTTTTCCCCTGAAGGTATTTATTTTAATATTCTGAATTGTGGCTTTTATCATTCATTCTTTTTGACATAAAACTATGCTCAACTGACACGAATGAGCCTATAAACTTTGTTCATGCTGTCACATTTTCCTGCTCTCATCAGAGAAAAGTGAGTAATCTCTGGTGAATAATTTGTTAAATTTAGCCTCTTTTCCTCTCAAACTATATGAGTTCCTCAAATGCTTCTATTATTAGACAACGTGGCACAAACACCCTGGGCTGTATTCCATTTAGTGAATATGAATATTCAAAATCTGAGCTATTTAGTTTGGTAGAAAAAGGTCACAAAAAGGACAACATAGTATTTCTCATTATTATTTTTCAAAACCATCTTAGTCAGTTAAAACCTTAAGTTGTCATTGCGGCTGTTATGGTGAAGACTGAAATTATACTTCTTTTCTAGGAAGCATTGTTTATGTGCTGTTAACATTCCTAAAGTAATTGCTTTGATGACTTTTCACCCTGGGTTTCCTGAACATAACACTGGTAGCTTCAGCTTGTATATCTAACAAAGCTTATTCAAGTTGTTTTTAGTTTCTCATTTGTACTTTCTTCTGGTTTGTGTGGAAGCCTGATTTCTATCACATGATGTATGGAGATCTGGGATATTATTATTCCAAGACTCAAATTAAAGCATGATAATGATGATTGTTTTATGACAATGTTGTAAAAATATATAAAAAGTCAACACAAATTGTGAAGTCAGCTTAGAACAGTGGGAAGATACACATTTTTAAAAAATACTTTTTATTCAGAAAAGGATACTACTGCATTTCAGCTTATGCTTTCTTCTTTATTTGTCTCAAACAATGATTACCTGGAAAATGAAGACTTGAAGAAAACTATTCCACTGCTCAACTTGTCATATTTGTAGGAGCTGAGATCCAGGATTTACTGTGCCTATTTGAATAAATACAATTGTTGTCTCATTTGCTCTATTTAGTGAGCAAAATGAATGCTGTGTTTGCAGAACCACTTGATTTTTTTCTGAACAAAAAAAGTTAAAAATCTTGGAAACCATGTTCCTGCACTTTTCATGCATTTGACTGCTGTAAGATATTCTGAAAGTCACAACTCTGAAAATTCCTTCCAACTTTCTCTCTGGTCACTTGTGTACAGGAACATACCCAAATTAATAGACACACTTTATTATGAAGAAGATCAAAAATATTTAGTTTTTCATTTCAACTTGTTTCATCTGGGAGGGAAATGAAAAAAACATCCCATCCAAACAACCAGCCAACCAAAACCCATGAAAAGCAGTGTCACATGAAGTTCTAAATCATGTGCAGAAGAACTGAAGATGAAATCTAATTTGGGAATGAAATCAATAGCCCAGCAGAAATGCATGTACACCAATGCACACAGGGTGGGTAGGAAACAGGAAAAGTTGGAATGCAGCAGGAAATCTCTGATATAGTCAGCACCATGGAAATACAGTGCATTGACCTGCATGACTGGAGTGCTGGATATAAGCAAGGAGGGAGAGGTGTTGGGGTGTCTCTGTCCATTAGGAAGTGTTTCAGCTCTACAGTGTTCAAGGCTAGGGATGCTGAAGGACATGAACTATTGTGAGGGTTCACCAGATAATCAGACACACAGCCACTTTCGTGAGGCCAAAAAAAGCCTTTATTTTGAGGTTTTCTCAACGCTTATATAAGCTTTTCCAGCCAGGTCACCCTGATTGGTAGAAGGAACAACACCCCTCTCATCCCATTGGTGGGATAAGAGAGAAAGACATGCTTAGAACATCTGTGTCTTGTTTTGGGAAAGTAATTCCTTATTTACACAAATAATCCTTGAACGAGAATGGTTCCCAAGACTTTCCCTTGGAAATAGTCAGCATCTGGGAGCTTGAATATTCTCTCAGGTTCAGAAAATCATGTCCACAGCTAGGGATGCTGAAGTTGAGTGCCTTTTGTGTAATAATCAAAGAGAGGGTTGGTGAGGCAAGGATAGGTCAGGGAACTGAAGTGGTGGAATCGCTCTTTACGTTAGAGAGCAACTGGACCATATCAAACTTGGTCCAGGGACACACAATGAATTGAGAGCTTACAGGTATGTATTAGGGGACAGGGTAAAATGGGTGACACTGTTGTGGGTATTTACTACAGGCCACCTGATTAGGAGGAGGAAGTTGAAAAGAACTTCTGTAGGCAGCTAGAAGTAGCCTTGAGATCACAGGCCCTGCTTCTGGGGGACTTCAATCACCCTGATATTTGTTGTTAGGACAACACAATTTAGCAGACACAGTCCAGGATATTCCTGCAGAGTACTGATAATAGTTTTAGATGCAAGTGGTGTAGAAGCCAATGAGGAAAGATGTGTTGCTGGACCTTGTACTAACAAGCCAGGAGGGACTGGTTGAAGACATGAACATTGGTGGCAGCCTTGGCTGCAGTGACCACCAGATGGTCAAACTCAGGATTCTGCATGGAGGAAGCAAAGAAGTAAGCAGAACTAGGTCCCTGAACTTCCAGACAGCTATCCTAGGCTTCTTCAAAAACCTACTTAGAGGAATCCCATGGGATAGGGCTCTAGATGAGAAGGGGGTCCAAGAGTGCTGGACAACTGGAAGGGCATCAGCAGCAGTACATAAGCACCAAAAGGAAAATTATCTAAAATGTAGGTCTGCTGCTGAATCAGAGGTGTGTTCTGTCAACAGAAGATGCAGAGAAGGCAGAATTAGTGAATGCCTTTTATCTTCAGCCTTCAATGATGAGACTGGGCCTCAGGAGACCCAGAGCTCGGAAGCAAGAGAAGAAAGTTGGAGAAACAAAGGCTTTCCCTGGGCTGTAGAGGATTTGGTAAAAGATAAGCAGACTTAACATCCGTAAATCCATGGGATCTGATGGGATGCGCCCACAGGTACTGATGGAGTTGGCAGATGTTATTACATTCTCCACCATCTGTGAAAAATTATGGAGAAAAGGAGAGGTGCCTGGTGACTGGAGGAAGGCAAATTTTATTCACATCTTCAAAAATGGTAAGAAGGAGGACCCAGGAAACTACCAGCCAACCAGCCTCACCTCAGTTCCTGGAAAAGTGATAGAACAGATCATTCTGGAGAACACCAAAAAGCATGTAGAAGACAAGAAGGTCATCAGGAGTACAGGAGTAGTCAGGATGGAGTCTCAAGGGGAAATCTTGCTTCACTAATCTGATAGACATCTGTGATGTCCTGGCAGGATGGGTTGACAAGCGAAAAGTGGTGTATGTTACTTATCTTGACTTCAGCAAGGCTTTTGATGTGTCTCCCATAACATCCTTATGGGTAAGCTCAGCAAATGTGGGTTAGACGAATGGGCCCTGAGGTGGATCGAGAACTGGCTGAATGGCAGAGCTCAGAGGGTTGTGATCAGCAGAGGAGAGTCCAGCAGGAGGCTGGAAGTCAGTGGTGTTCCCCAGAGATCAATACATTTGTACAGTTAGTACTTTCTGTTTCTACTTGAAATATATAGAGCAATACAAGTAGGTCCCAATTTGCCTTCTTTTTCAGCTGGATAAATTGAAAGTACAACATGAATTGTGCTCATTCATAAATAAAGGTATTTCCACTCTTTGATTACTGCAATATTGTAAGCAGAAGTTGCTACTAATCACCTTGCCATTCTGATTTTCTCCAGATCTTGTGCACAATGCTACATAGGGATATGCTGGAGGGAACTTTCCAGCCTGGAGTGCCCTGGAGTGCCCTATTGGCGATGAGTGCAGAGGCCTTGAGGTGAAGGGAAAAATTATCTATTTGTGGAAGTCTGTTGACTGGAAATGTTCAGGAATAAAAGCTGTACAGAAGTAGGGCAGAAGTAGAGTGGGCTTATCTCCAATACCCCCCACTCAGGTCATAGCTCCTGGGAAGTAGTACTGGACTTCTCTCAGGTGTGGGTGAACATCTACTGTCCCTGATGGCCAGCTCTACAAAGCAGTTGCTAGTCATCCTGCCTGGGCTGGAGAATTTGTGTGGAGCCCCAGTGTTTTTGTGAATATCAGCTCCTTGGGCTGGTTCCAGCTCCTCAGCCTGGGGTGGGAAATCTGCTGCTCTGTGTTCTCTTAGCACTGTTGGCTGTGGGGTGATAGAAAAAGGGCAAATGACAAATCTTATTGTCAGCAGAGAGAAGAAGGGGAAAGATATTCTACTGATATTTGCACCATCAGGGAGCTGCTGTGTATCTAGTACATGACTCTGCAGAGAACGACAAATTGTGGGGCTTATTTAATCTGCTGTGAAAACATATCTGCAGGAGAACATATCTTGTGCAGGTCTTAGCACCATTGCTCTTTGGCAGCTCTGATTTCCCTGTCCCCTTGAAAAGCTGGTATTAATTTCAAAACTAGCTTGCCTAGAAAATGAGTTAAAAATTCTTACTGTGACTACATTTGTCTCCAGGTCCTTCCGGTGTTTTAAATCATATTTTTATTCTTGTTTTAAACTGTGCTGTTCTGTTTCATGCACTGGTTTAAGTGACCTATACAAAAACCAGGTGAAGCTAGTTAAAGTGAGGAAAACCATAAAATTAGCTGCAGAAGGAAATACTTTCAAGTGTACAAAGTAAAGAAAATGGAAGTGTAATTCTCTCTAGTCTCTTTTGATTCTATACACCTCTGGTGTTATTTGTAACAGTAGGAGTTGAAAAGCATGTAGACCGAGTGTGATCTTTAAGCTCATGGTGTCTCAAATAAAGGGTCTTGAACCCCTTAAAGAGTCTTGAATATGACCAGGTACAAGATGCAGACAAAGAATAGAAAAAGAAAGACAAAAAAACCTGAAAAAAAATTAGGAAATAGAACAAATCCCTGGAGGCCAGAGAAATAACTAATGCAATGCTCCAATTACTTTTGAAAAGGATCTAAAAGAATTGCAGGAAATTAGACCAGTCAGTTTGACATTGATTTTTTAAGTCTCAGAAGTATTTTTAAAGGATCACATGCGGATACATTCAAAAGTACAGCTTGAGAATAGACAATCAGTGTGGCATAAGGATAGGTTTAATGAGGTTAAAGTAATTTGTTTGTATGAATTCATACATATCTGTTTTAAAAATATACCATGTGAAACGGTGGGAGAGCAATAAATATGAAACAATGGAACTATCTGAATAGGTTTCCCTTTGATTTAAGAACTAAGGTATGAAGTCCTCAGAACAGAGGAGAATATGGCAAGTAAAACTGGCAATTGAATAAGGCAAACAGAAGAATAGATGTCTTATCTTTGGCCCTTGCAGGTGTAGTTCAAATTCACAAGTCATCAATACCAGAAAGCTCTGGCGGGCACCCGATATGGTTTTGAAGCTCATGGTGATCTTGTGTGAAGGATTTGCCTTTCTGTGTCAGAGAGTACCAGAAAAATGGTGCCTTTTGTTTTAAAGGATTGAGAAAAAATTCCCACTAAAGAAAAAAACATGCATCTAAAACACATTTTCTGATATTAAAAGCATTCAGCTTAATGTGTGGGCTATGCATATGATATGTGGAGCATGGAGAAGAGAGCTAAAGTAACTGGAAGTGATAGAGAAGCAACTGAATGGGAAAAGGATGGATCTGAATGTATGAATGATGTAATTATTTGGTATTTGCATAAAAAGAATATGTGGCGTTACAGAATTTTTGGAAGCAAAGCCCTGGTCTTAATAGGCATGGCTGAGAGTAGGAAAGAAGGGCATAATCAGAGGAATCATTTCAGTGAAGTGTAAGACCCCCTGAAGGGATTACAATGAGACACATATGTCTGATATAACTCCTGTATGCTGAGAGCAATGAAGAGAAGGTTTATGTGCTTTTAGATGCTGATGGATTAGAAACCATAGGACTCTGTAGGAAGATGAGAAAACAATTCTGTCACATACATAGATAGTATGTTCTTCAGGTAATATTCAAGTCACAAAACTGAGATGAAGATCTGCATTTTAAATATTCCAAAACCTCACACTTACAGAAATCCAGAATTCAGTTCAGTTTTTTCAAACTCAACCAAGAATCAATCTTTCTCTAAGAGCTGGGGAGCACACAGGACTGTAGTGATGACAAATGCCACACACCAGTAAGTGTAAGTTGATGTTAATAATAACCTTCTGCAGCATTTACCATCACAATGATTAGATCATTCTCTTTTGATAGAATCATAGAATGGCTTGAATTTGAAGGCAACTTAAAAAAACTAGCTTGTTTCAATCTCCCTGCCATGGACAGGGACAGCTTCCACTAGACCAGAATCCCATCCAACTTGTTCTTAACATTTCCAAGAACGTGGATGCACAACATCTCTGAGCAGCCAATGCCAGTGCTGCACTACGCTCACAGAAAAAAAGGTTTTTCCTAATATCCAACCTAAACCTGCTTTCATTTGAAGCCATTTCCCCTTGTCCTGCTCTTGTGAAGAGTCTCTCTCCATCTTACTTGTAGGTAAGAACTTTGGGTACTGGAAGGCTGCAATTAGGTAGTCCCAAACCCTTCTCTTCTCCCAGCTGAACAGTCCCAATTCTCTCAGCCTTTCCTCACAGGAGAGGAGATCAACTCCTCTAATTGTTTTTATGGCCTTCCTCTGGACTCTCTCCATGTCCTTCCTATTCTGAGGACCCCAGAGCTGATGCAGGGTTCCAGGTGGGGTCTCAGCAGAGCAGAGCAGAGGGGCAGAATCCCCTCCCTGGCCCTGCTGCCCACGCTGCTCTGGATGCAGCCCAGGGCATGTTTGGCTTTCTGGGCTGTGAATGCCCATGGCTGGGTCATGTCCAGCCTCCCATTCACCAGCACCCCCAAGTCCTTCTCCCCAGGGCTGGTCTTTGTCTGTCTATCCCCCAGCATGTGTTGGTACATGGGATTTCCCAGACCCAGATGCAGCACCTTGCACTTGGTCTTGTTGAACCTCTCAAGGTTTCCATGGGCACAGTTGATCTTGTCCAGGTCCCTCAACAGCATTCAGTCCTTCAGGTGTGGCAACTGCTCTGCTGGGTGTCATCTGCACTTTTGCTGAGGGTTCATTGATCCCTTCATCTCTGTCATTAATGCAGATACTGATCCAGTATGGATCCTGAGGGTCTTGTCACTGATGTCCATCTGTCTACATGTGACTGTCTAGCCACCTTCTTACCCTTATATATAGATATATGCTTATGTCCACCCATCAAATTGATCTCGCTACAATTAAGAGAGAAGGATGTTGTGGA
Source organism: Pseudopodoces humilis (assembly GCF_049639895.1). Lineage (NCBI taxonomy): Eukaryota > Metazoa > Chordata > Aves > Passeriformes > Paridae > Pseudopodoces > Pseudopodoces humilis. Next base: position 42,262,217 of record NC_142203.1, on the reverse strand, counting down.
AGACTATATTTACATTTTTCATATTTACATATTTACATTTACAGACGTCCAGATATGACATCTTCCTTTGTCCACTGATGTAGTCAATCCATCATAGAAGACTGCTGGGTTGGTCGGGCAGGACTTGCCCTTGGTGGAGCTGCACTATCTCTGATCACTTCCCTGTCCTTCCCATGCCTTAGCACAGTTTCTAGGAGGATCTGTTCCATCATTTCCCAGGCACAGAAGGAAAGCTGACAGTTCCAGTGTCCTCCTTTCTACCCTTTATTAGGACGGGTACAGTGTTTACCTTTTTCCAGTCCCCTGGGACTTCACCTAAATGTCATGATTTTAGAAATGTCAGGGAGAGTGGCTTAGCAACTACACCAGCCAATTCCCTCAGGACTTTGGGATGCATCTCATTGGGTCCCATAGACTTATGTATCCTCATGTTCCCTAGATGGTCCTGATCTTTACTGTCCCAGTCCCCATCCTGCTGTCTATCCACTCAAGAGTCATGGGAAGAGAAGTTGCTGTTGAGGACAAAGGCAAAAATATTGTTGAATACCTTGGCCTTCTCATCTGTTTTTCCAGGTTTACAAGCATTGTTGTCCTGCATATGGAGTGGTTAAAGAATGGTGAGCTATGTATGCAGCCACTGCTTTAATCTAATTAACAACCTGAGCTGAACATATTAACAAAAAACGGACAGAGGGTAAATGCAGGCAAATCATTAAGTTCTCTGGGAAACATCAGTGCTGCCTGTGAAGTCAAAGCAAGTACTCATGATGGGTTTGTGTAGCCTATGACACAAAAATTGGATGAAAAAGAAGGGTGAGAACATGTGGGAGAAACTGCCTTGTGGAAAACAAAGTCAATAAGGAAGAAGGGGGAGAAGGTGCTCCATGCACTGAAGCTGAGATTCCCCTGCAGCCTGTGATGTAGACCATGGTGAGGCAGCTGTGTGCCTGCAGCCCATGGAGGTCCATGGGAATGCAGAGATCAACCTGTAGCCCATGATGACAGAGTTTCAGAGCAGCTGGATGCACAAAGAGGCTGTGACCCCATGAAGAGAGGAGCCTGCACTGGGGCAGGTTGCAGCTAGGACCTGTGTTCCCAAGAAGAGAGAAGCCTACTCTAAGCCAAGTTGACTGGCAGGACTTGTGATGGCTAGGAGATCCCGTGGTGGAGCAGTCTGTTCCTGAAGGACTGAATTCTGTGGAAGGGACCCACATTAGAGCAGTTCATGAAGAATGGCAGGGTGTAGAGGGACTCACACTGGAAAAGTTAATGGAGGACTGTGTGCCATAGGAGGGACCCCATGCTGGATCAGGGGAAGACTGTGAGGAGTCCTACCCTGGAGGAGGAGGGAGTGGCAGAGACAATGTGTGATGAACTGACCACAATTTCCATTCCCCATCTCCCTGAGGTAAAGAATTTAGGAGCCACCTTAAGTCCAGGAAGAAGAGACAGATTGAGGGAAGGTGTTTTAAGATTTGGTTATATTTCTTATTATCCAATTCTAACTTGATTTGTAAAAGACTTATTTGCCCGTGTTGAATCATTTTTTGCCTGTGAGCGATGTTTTCCTGTCCTTATCTTGACCCATAAGCCTTTCGTTATATTTTCTCCTCTCTGTGCCCCTCAGGAGGGGAGTGACAGAGTCACTTTGGTGGGTACCTGGTGTCCAGCCAAGGTCAACCTACCACAGTGCTTGATGCAGCTTGATGTAACTATTTTCTGTAGCCATCTGTCTGTCTCTCTTTTCCCTGAAAAACCCTGTGATTTAAAGGCATATTTTTGATTTGATTGGCCTTAGCTGAAATAATAGCTATCTGGTTATAGCAGCTAATCTAATGAGATTTGGTCATGCATTTTTGTACACTTACAGATGGCTCCAGCCTCAAATGCCCGGAACCTTCTGTAATAATTTTAGCTGCTCTGTGCTGGTGTTCTCTGCTTATACAAAGTGTGATGTTTAACTGTAGTTATACAATTAAAGAATGCCTGGCAAGAGCATAAGACTGACTTCTGTGTCATGTAAAGTTTCACAAAATCTGGTGCTGCACAGATACTGAAAGAAGCAGACACTGACACGAACTTGATATAACAATTCATCCTACTGGCAGTTTTTCCCAAATCTCTCTATGTGAAAGTAAGTGCTGTGGACAGCAGGGCTTCTTGACTCTGCCACTGGTAATGTTACCACTTAAAATCCTGTATCCAACCAGAGTGACAAAATAAGAGAAGGTAATTATAAACAAGTTACATTTTAACCAGTTACAGCTTAAAATTTAGCATTTATCAGCCATCAATATTCATGGTTTTTTGTGGTTCCCCCAGATGACTGAAGGTATGGGAAGCCCTGAATAGCTGGGTTGTATGCTAGTGGCAAATTGGAATTTATAGCTTTCTGGGCTGAGAGTAGCTCACGCTGTACTGCCCACTGGGCCCTCATATATGTATTTGTTTGATTCAAGCCCAACTGCAAAGTCCCAAGTTTTCTTGCATCCAACATCACTCTTGGTCCATGGTTGTTGTACTGCTGCCATCTCCACAAATAGCAAGTTACTTCCTGGGGGAGCATCTGCTCCTTCTCTTTGCTGGCCAGGAGCAGGGCAGGAAACTCTACCATAGCCATACGTGACCCAGGAGGAGGAAGGCAGTTGCTGAGAATGGTCTGCGTGGTAGATTCCTCACAGTCTACTGCCTTCTGGTGTAAAATAATGTCCAAAAGAGAAGTGCAGTCAAAGTCTTAAAGATTTTGCAAATCCTAGAAAAACAAACCAAACTAAGTCCACCTATGTACTTACTTTTCTCATCTGGTTATCATGACTAGATTCTTTGTTGATATCTCTCTGCAATACATAGCGTGATGGTCTGCTTGTTCCCTTACGTACTCTATGGGTTCTGAAAACTCTTGTTTTATTCTCCAGGGATTACCAGAAAACCATTAAGTATATAATTACTTCTTTAGGTTAAAGTATTTATTATCCTAGCCTGATGGTCAGGTTAGAAAAAGGAAAATCAGAATATGAATGAACAACTGATTGATGCTTCTGGAAGCAGAAAAAGAAAAAGCAAGAAGAGAAAGCAACCCATGTATTTTACTTTATGTACATACATTCAGGTTGGGAGAGGTTAAGAGAAAAGTTTTTTAAGGCTCACATATTTTACCCACAGTTTCCAAGACCAATTCTTCACCATCTGGCTCCCTGCACAGTAGTGTTTCATGGCATGACTCGAATTCGTAATAAAATCAGTTGCACCACCCGGGAGATCAGACTCAGTTCATGAGCCCATGTGCATTTCTGAGAGCCAAGGCTGCTAAACAGTTTCACCCTTATGCTGGAGACCCATACACTTGAATGTCACCCCTAAAGGCATTTTGTACCCTTGTTCTTTTTTCCTGCTTCCCTCTTCCCAGGGCTGATCTGACGGGGTGGTAGGAAAGTCAGTTTGTTACTCAGACATGATACAGAAGGGACTCTAGTGTGCATTGCACCAAGTCTGCATACCTGGTATTGCTGTAGTTCCTGCCCGAGAACTACCTGACAGATGTGGAGTCAAGCACATGGCTCTGCATTTCTAAATTAGTGACGAAGGTCCCTGCTGAATTTCAGTCTGACCTGAAAGCATGAGAGCAACCATATGGCTGCCCTCCATGGCGGAGGTTACTGCCTTTGGATTCAGTTGACTCTTCAGATTTGAGTAGTCTAATTAAAGCTGCCCACTTCTCCACACAGATAATTATCAGCCTTTCTATTACTCATGTTACTGCACAACATCCCCTCTCAATGACTTTATTCATTTCAGACAGGGACAGCAGGTGCCAGATGGCAAACTGATGCTGTGTGATACTTGGTATTTCTATCACTTGGTGCTTAGAATTTCACCCTGCTCCTGTGCATTAGCCTGATGGGGATGATTGCTTTGGTTTGCTTTAATAAGCTCTGGAGCATGGGAAGTGATAGTGTGTCATTGATTTGGAGGAGCAGTTTAAAGGCAATGAACATTGTTACCGTCTATAGAAAAAGGGACTGGCTGGAGCCTCTTAAAGTTGCAAGGAAAAGAACAGCTTTCAAATTCAATGAGTATATTAAGTGCTCTTTAGGTTAGGCTGCAATTTACTAAAGCAACCCTGACTCCAGGTTCAATTATAAAGGCCATATTTTTCCTCAGAAGGAAGTTCAACACAAATAGGTGGCATTCACTGCTTACTGATGGTAGTAGCAGCTGTATAGGAAGCCACAGTGGCCACTAGAAGGTGCATTTTGCATTTATTTTAGGCATGCCTTGCAACCAAAGACAGTGGGTGGGGGTAAGTCTGTTTTCCTTCTGAAACTGTAAATTACATGAATAAAAAGAAAAAGAAAGAAATTGAAACATGAACAGACAAAGACTTTGTTTATTTATTGCCAGGAGAGACCCATTACGATTCAGCGCTATGTTTCCATGGCATCCCAGAGGCATAAACAGAAAATACAGGCTAATGCATTCAGTTAGACAGAGATTTTAAAGTCTAATGCACAATCTAAATATATATCACATATGCCCACTATTTATTTATCTATTCTGTATATTGCAGTGAGATGGAAAACTCGCTAACTATTCCAGGGCTCTAATCCATTTACATACGTATCTCCTGCAGATGTCCAGTACTTGTGGGAGATATATGTAGGCAGTGTTAGTTGGTTGTCTTTCAGATTCCTCTCATTTCTCTCCATACCATTCTTGACTTAGTTACTATTCTCATATCTGTCAGTATCTCACTATCATTTCTGGTTAGGAAGCCTAAAGCAAGTTCAAAGATCCAGCCTTCAGGACTGGATCCTGCTTAATCCCTTCTTCCTGGTGGGATAAACATCCCTGCCTGTTTGTTGAGTGTTTCAATTTGTGACTGCAAATGCCAAGGCTTGTGCCATTTCTCCCTCATTGGTTTACAAGCACCCTTTCTAAAGCTGAACAAAATGTCTCAGCAAGATTATTCTTTCACCTTGCAACTCATAGTTTAGTTTCACTGCATAAAAATTATAAAAGTTCATCTCACAACCATAATGGTATAAATGGTGTGGAGCTGCCAGCACCTTCATCTCCATCAGATTTCCACCTGCCTATGCGGGGTATAAGAAGCACTTCTTCATAACGCTGCAAGAAATCTGGAAGGGTATGCAAGAGTAAAAGATTACCTTGGAGAGAGCATTTTAGGCTGCTTTACCTGTGCAAGGTCAACTGGTTTGTGAAACTGCCTCCCAAAGGACGCGGTGTAGGCCCCTTTGGTGCTTGAGTCATTTAAACTATATCCGAAAGAGTCCTGTCAAATGCCACGTGAGGCACTCTCTGGATTTGTCTGTTGTCCAGAAAAGCCCTTCAAAGGGGCTGTTTGTTTGAATAAATGGCTTTGTTCATATCCATTATCTTCAAGCATTTAGAGATTCTCTGGGTTTTGGTAAATATTTCTGAATTAAAAGGAGTTTACTAATCCCACAAATTTAGCAACAAAACATCTCTTATGCCATTATTTCACTTCTTGTAAAATCTTGCAGCTACTACTCAGAAAGCACTGGCATAGTTAATCTGCAGATCTCGTGAAAGGTAAAGGTGCAGTCTGTAAGTAAGCCACCATCTAAATATAGTTTGTCCATGTCAATAAATCCTTGCAACTTGGCATCACAGTGATTTGCTATACTGGGCTATCAGATTTGAGACTTGGGAAATTCAGATACACTCTAAATGCCTGTTCAGCTCAGGACCTCCTTCCTTCCTCTGAGCCTGAAGGCCCTGGGGTCCTCAGCCCTGAGATCAGTCATGTCTCTGAGAGTGTTGTGTCATCCACAGGTGTCAGGTGAACAGATGGGAGAATGGGAAGGTTTCTGGTGGAATTCTGACAATTTACGCCAGTAAGAGTTTGCCAATCATTAAATAATCAGAAGCTTTGAAAGAAAAGTCACTGTGTTAGAAATATCTCAACCACAAAAATTTAATGGCACCCTCTGAAACCCTGATTTGCCGTGTAAAGTTAGGGAAGAGGAGTTGGAGGTATTTCGTATACAGTGACTTACCTTTTCTGTTGAAAAGGGAAACTTAAATTCCTTGGGACAACATAGCATGGGTAGGAGTGAAAAAAACGGGGTGCTTTTCTAGGTAGCCTCTTTCTTGTGCGATCCATACGTTCAAGATGGGCAATGGAACAGAAAGTGGTGCATGATTACACAAAGGAGAAAAAAGAGAGGTAGATGGTCATGGAGACTGTCCCTGCAGTCCAAAGGATTTCTGTTTAAAGCCTTGGCAAAGGAACATAGAAGTACATTTCTAAATGGTTTTTAGCATTGTTTTCTTGTATTAGAGAAAAAAGGGGGATAAAGTCAAGAGAAGAGTAAGGCAGAAAATTGAAAAGAGCAAGTGGCAGGGTAGGAGGGAACATGAATAAAGGAAGAGCAATGTAAAAGGAGTTTTGTAAAAGTGGTGAAGAGGAGCCAAAAGAAGTAAAAACTGTCCATACTCTCAAACAGATCTTGCAATTCATATTCATCCTGTCTTCTGTTTACATATAACAGTGTTGTAACAGAAACTCCTCTGACCAGAGCTGATTTCACTTGGAAATGTTTTATTTAAGCAAACTTTATTTTACATAAATTAGGAATTGTTGTAAATAATTAAATAATTAAATAAGCATTCCATTATACATACTATTTATTTGAACTGAAAAATATATCTTTAGGATTTCTTCAGAAGGCTGTTTTGTCCTTCTAGGAGGTAGAACCTTAGGAGAAAACACTGCAACATAAGACATAGCTTGCACATGGTGAGAAAGATTGTTAATTCTGCAGCAGAATGTTACAGAAAAACGTATGATTGATAAATTTTAGAAACTAGTTTATAATCCAGATTGACTTTATGATTTGTTTTGTGAGGTGCAAACTGTCTCCTTCTTAAGGTAACAGGATTTTACTCTGCTCATCTCTTGCATAATCTACTGCTGGATCAAGTGTGCTCTCATAAACATCTAAGACAATTCTACTGAAATCAATTCCATCTGTGTAACTTACATTGCAAGGTTAAAGTTACACAGTAAAAATAGCACAAAAAGTGATCTTGTACAATGACTTCCACTGAGATTTGCAACTGCAAGTGAGAACTGAGTTTAGCATTCTCCTTCTGGACAGAGTTGTCAAAGACAGCTCAGGAGAGAAGGCAAGAGATTGGAACTAACCCTATTGAGTTTTTGTGCAAAAGAAATGGAAGAGCTTCAAAGACAAGTTTCAGAGGAGTAGCCAAGTTCCATCAGCATTTCCCTCTGGGCTCTCTGAAGTCTGATAAGGCTACATACTGCCTTGCTGAAAAGTGAATACTCTCACAGGACCAACAGGGTTGGTTCTGGTTCCATGTTTACTGCCAAGGATCTGGAATTAGGAGGTGCTAGCTTGAGCTATTTAATACTTCTAACACAGCTACTGTTGATGCTACTAATATTACAGATAATGAAAATATTATCAGTTTGTCCTGGATTTAATATTTGGGAATGAAATAAGGCCTGGAAGAGCTTCTGTGGAAGGGAGGAATATCTGGGTCTGAAGAACAAATTTAGGTGGGGTATGGGACAGACTCTCAGCTCAAGTGAAGTCACTTGGGGTCTTGGACAGGAGATTTCTGGGTTTGAATGGGCTGCTGGTAGCAGCCGTAGATCTTGCTTGCCTTTTGCTTCATGTCTGTTAGTGAGAAACTGGGTCTTTAGAGAAAATCCCAGCAGGGCCATCTCTGTGGGTGCTGATCACCTCTTCTCATCCCTTGGCCCACCCACTGCAGTCTGAGTACAAAGTTTCTGGCTTATAGTACCTCCAGTAAGACAGATCCAATTTTGCTGGTAATTGTGAGTTTTGTATTTGTGGGAGTTACTTCTTGTAAACTGCGTGAAGCCTTGAAGTAGGTCTGGCTGCAATGTTTCAATTTTTTTTTTTTACTCTAAAATACTAGAGTATTTGAGAAGGTCAGTTTAATGTTGATATGCAGAAGTGAAAAAGATGGTGACCCTATGGCTTAATTTCTAGCTTCAAATGTGCTGGTCAACAAAAATTAGCCGGACATTTACACTTAAGACAATAGTTTAAATTTATTCAAACTCACAATTTAAACACTCTGGAATAGAATCCAGATATGAACACATCACAAATTTGTGATACAAAAAGAATACTTTTTACATTATTTTTATGACTTTTTTTTCAAGTAAATCGGCAACAGAGAAGGAAGGAGATCAAAAGGTTTCATGTGTGTATATATAAATATATATATGTATATATGTATATAAATTTGTAGTAGTTTAAATTCGCCAATTTAATTTCCTGGCCAATGCACAAAGTAATGTGGTAGTTTTAAAGCATTAGCTAAAAAAATCACCAGAAAACTTACTTATTTTGTGAGATATGGATTAGGAGAAGGGCAAAATATGTTTAAAATGTGGTATTCACAGGGTTGATCTCACTTCTTTATGGTGAACAACATTGTCAATACTCAGAAATGGCCAGCTATTGGCCAGGTCTCAAGCAAAGAAAAAACTCCCATCAGCCTCTCTCTCAAAGCCTTCACTTCCATCTTTTTTTACTTTTTTTTCCCTAAATGCCAAACCATCATAATATTATACTCTTAATTGTGATGAATATGACATTTTCATTGTCTTTCAAAGAGAAATTAATTATTACTACCACCTGCCTATTAAAACAGCCTGTGTAGATTAGTTATTGTTTCAAATTATATGTGTTATGAACTGTTGAATACTTAAACACTTGAGGACTAATATACAAGATAACAGAAATTTCTGAGTTTTAAACTTCAACTTTTTTTCTCCAGAGATTATTTTATGTCACTTCTTGCCATAAAACACACAACTACAACATTACAATTTATGCCCCAAATCGGATGTTTAGATCAGATAAATCATGGACAATTATACAGTATCTTTAGATTAAAGAGGACATTAAATTATCCACGAATCTTGTGTCCTAGCTTTGCATTTCTCTCTACAAGATCAGAAAGAGATATGAATGGGTGCTGATTCTCTGACTTTTCACATTTGCATTAGTTTTGACTGGGGCAGTGTTAAATTTCTTCACAGTAATTAATGTGGAACTGTGTTTTGGATTTGTGCTGGAAACAGTGTTGATAACTTGGGGATGTTTTCATTACTGCTGAGCAGTGTTTACACAGCATGAATGCCTCTTCTGCTCCTCATTCTGCCGGCAAGTGGGCTGGGGGTGCACATGTTGTTTGGAAGGCATGGAGCTGGGACAGCTGATGCCAACTGAGTTATTCCATATATCATGTGATGCCTTGCTGAGCAGAGAAAGCTGAGGGGTGGAGAATGATGGAGACTGCTGGTCAAACACAGGGTGGACATGGATCAGTAGGTCATGAGCAATTTTTTTCTCTTGCATAATTTGTTTCTCTAGGTTTTGTTTTGTTTCCTTTTCTTTCCCTTACCCTCCTCATCCCCTCCCTCTCCCCCCTTAAAAAAATTATTAATCTGTTTGTATCTCAGCTCATGAGAATTTTCACTTTTATTCTTCTATTCTTCCTTTTCCCATCACATGGAGGGGAAGAGTGGCTGTGTGGTGCTCAGCTCTCTACTGGGGTTAAACTGCAGCAGCAGCCTATGTATGCCATCTCATTGCTCAGTCCTTTATTGAGTGGTTCCCTGTTGTCAGACACTGAAATAGTTCATGCCTCAAACATTGCTATAAAGTTTTCCTCATTATAACAAAAACTGTATAAAAAGCTATAACCAAGGAAGTTTCCCTGAAGATACCTGTCTGGGACTTTGGACTATCAGTTAAACCACTAAGATTAAATAAAGGAAAAACCCATTCTTTAACCATCTCAGGCTATGAAAAAACAAAGCTGTAGGAGAGGAATGCATCCACAAGAAAGCCAAATGCAAAAGAGATTCATCCCCACAGACCATATCCTGGGATATTCACATGAGAGGCAGATGAGGGGGTGCCTTAATCCATCAAAAGCCCCATGAAGTGCCCTCCAGAGTCATTCCTGAAGCCTTGCACCACAGTATTGCATATGATACAGCAAACCCAGAGTCTGTAAGAGACAATGGCAAACTCCCCCCACCCTGCCAGGGAGGTGCCTGAATTTTCCTACCTCTCCTGAGCATATATTAACCCACTGGATTCTCTGCTTTTGCGGGGGACCTTCACCACCAAGAAGACCAGCTGGAGAGGGTCACTGGAGGGTCAATGGAACATCACTGGGATCCATGGAGAGGTGATATTTTCCTTATTCTGTCGCTGTCACTCTCTTTCTGTCCCTCCCACCTCCTACTCTCTCTCTCTCTCTCTCTCTGTCAAATAAAACACATACTCTTGTCACTGGCATATGGTCTTGTTTGCACCTTAATTTGGGCAGGGGCATTTTCTAAGAACTTTAGTAATCATAGTGACCTGTGGGACATTGTGATGACTCTCAGCATGAGTAACAGAGATTAAATTTCACCAGGTTTTCCTCTGTCTACCTACAGAGGTTATACTGTCATTTGTATACTATCATGCATCATATCATCATAGAACCACAGAATATGCTGAGTTGGAAGGGGCCTACAAGGATTATCAAGTTCAACTCTTAGCCCTGCACAGGTCTACCCCAAGTGTCACACCATGTGCTTGAGAGCGTAGTCCAAATGCTTCTTGAAAACTGTCAGGCTGAGATTCTGAATCAAGACAAGGTGAAACACACAAGTTAGTCAATGCTGGGCTTATGTTTGCCATACAAATCCAGGAGCAAACAGTATTGTGGAAACTATGCAGAGACAGTGTTGAATCTCAAAATAACCTCTTAATTTTCATAAATTGAAAAGAAATAAGCAATTTTTAATAGTTCTTGCTGTCCTTATAGAATATCCCTAATTGGTGCTTGTTGCCCAAGCAAGTTAAGCTTCAGCTGATGTTTAGTGGTGTAGCTTCACTGACGGCATTGGAGTTTGACAGGTTACATCTGTAGAAAGGTCAGTACTCTCTATATTTATCAGTGCAATATTAAGTCTGGCTTAAGAGACGTTTTTCCTCTCAGTTCAGACTGAAAACTTAATTACAGAGATTAAAAGAAAGAAAAAGAAGGGAATTATGTTAAAACATGAATGGGTAAAAAAATCCAATATTTTTGTGCCTAATGGCACCCGCAAACTGTGGAATATTTCAGCTATTCAATACTTCCTTCTTTACATCACCTTGGTTTTTTTAATTGCACATTTATGCATTACATTAACATTTCATATGCTGCACACTGCATTTCATGGTGACACCAAAAATTAAATCCTACTACACTAAGCTATGGATCAGACAACAAAGAATAGTATTATAGGAGTGTTCTTAAAATGCTCCATCATTAGGCAGCAACATGAGGAGCGCTTTTTATTTTGGTAAATGTGTTCATAAAATATTTCTCACTTTGACTGTTTACCACATTAATTTTGTATTTTATATAAAAAATTTAAACCCAAGCAAATATTTTAAAATAAATGACATCTGTGAAGTGCTTGAAAGGTGCCACTTGACAGTTTGCTGTTGACTTGTTGGAAAAGTAATAGCATTGGCAGCAGCCTGAGTTTATCTACCCCTTGGAATATGAAGCACCAGAACACTAAATTTGGGGGCATGAAATGAGACACCAGGAGAGGAGTCCTGTGGCATGACTCCCCCACACCCCTCTAACACCTCAGCTGGTGCATATGGAAGAAGTAGCCCAGGCCAGAACAAATGCCCGACAGAGGGTCATCTCTGGTGCCAAGAGGTCTGAGACCACCAGCTAAACATAAATATCTTGATCTGGAGAGCAGATTTGAAGTGACTCAAAAATTAAATATCATTGGGCAAAGACACTGCTTTGTCCTATAAAAGCTTCTCAAAAAAATCATGGAGACAGAAGCCTACTGTACACTACCTGGAAATGCGCAGGGCTTCCCCCACAAAGTTTGGACACACCTCCATGCATACTTTTTTGGAAATTGAGAGGAAGGATCCTACATATGGCCCATCAGAAATTGTATGGTAAGACACATTGAATCCTAATTGATACTATTTCTTTGCTATCTGTTATTTAGGAACATCAATCACACTCTGTTGTTTATCCACTAATAGTATTTATTTGTCTATCCTGTGAAGTAAGTCATCTGTTCAGGGTTTCTAGTCTAAAAAATGTGTCAATCTTTTACATGGGGAATGTTAAAGTATTGATTTTGGTGTTCAGAGGGCAGAACTTTCAGTGGTTTTTGTGTAGCTGTACAATTTCTTGTATTTCTTTGTCTTCACCATTTTCAATCCAGATATATAAGGATGTTGTTTCTCTTTATTTTAGCATAGTTTTCTGCTTTTAGAAAAGCTCCATACTTACAAAGCACAGTTAATAATCAAAAGAACTTGATTCTGTTCAAGGTCAGAGAACGATTCCAGTGCTCCAGCCACTATGTTGTCAGAACTTGACTAAATCTCTCCATTGCATTCTCAGTCTTGCTGCCCTAAAATTATATGCCAACCCAGGTTGGTTCAGTACATTCATTATGAAAAGAAACGTTTCTTTAAAATGGAACCTGCTGTGTCCCATCACGTAATTTATGTTTCATCACATGATACTGGTACATATCAGATATCTAATAGCTGAAGTGTCTTGTAGGACTGGTAACAACATCATTGCCTGCACACTCAGTTCCTGGGGGTTTTGAAATTACAATTACATTTTTCCTTCTGTGGGAGAAATGGTCTAAATTTGTGAACTCTACAAGCCTAAATGGACAAATACTTTCACTTATTACAGGTTTACTAACTTTAGAAGGAGACCAGGTGTCTGTGGTGGAAGCAAAATAATAACCACAATGCAAAAGGATGAAAAATTACCCTAGCCCAAATAAACCATGTAGCAATTATTAAGCTGTTTTCCAAATGAGATTTCTGAGGTGCTTCTACCTTTGTCCTATGTCAGGCTATGTAGTTTCATATAATACTGCCAGTTCCTTATTTTCCATTTTTATCCTTGAAGAAAGATTGTTCACAAGGATTACTCTACTTTATTGTCCAGAAATATCAGCTATGATTAATACTCTGCCTTGTACAGTACATCATATCTTCCCTTTGGGGCACCAAGTGCAGTGTCCTTTCATACACCTTTGCATCCTGACAAACAGGTTCAGCTATATTGTGTTTACACAGGGACATATTTTCCGATGTCTACTGTCTGTACGCATTCTCAGATTGAACTGCAGCATCTAGGGCTTGAGATAAATCCAAGTAAAGCAATACATGCCTATATGGCTATTGAAAACTGAAATTTTAGACACTGTGTTGAATTATCCTGGCTTGCAGTTCACTACAAAGTGAAAACAAAACATGAAAAAAATATCAGGGTCTGAGTTCACAAGATAGAATGTATAGAATAATGTTGCTAAAGAATGAGTCAGAAATATTCTACATTCAGCTAATTAAATGCAAAGAAACTGGAGTTTTTTAGCACACCGTTAAAAAGCATGTTTTTGTACCAAAGATGTAAAGCAGGATTAACCATCACTAGCAAACTGAGAAAATCCTTTCTTTACCACTAGATACTCTTTGCTAATTCAAGGGCTGCTTTCTTTTTAATTCTTCAGACTGTATTAAATACCTCCTTTCCTTATTAAGTGATACAATGTGTATGAATGAGACCAAAAGCTGAAAAAATTAATGACTTTTATTATTCCAAGCATAAAAGCAAAAAAGTATTCTTTCAGGAATTAAACTGTTCCAGGGAAGTGAAGGTATTTCAAATGAGAAAAGAGGAAGTGTTGAAGGAAGTGAGGAAGTGGGAAAGGAAGTGGGGAATGAAAGAAGAGGGGAAGTGCAGAAGTGCACGTGGAAGTGTGGAAGGAAGTGCGGAAGGAAGGAAGGAAGAGAGAGAGAGAAAGAGAAAGAGAAAGGGAAAGAGAAAGAGAAAGGGAAAGAGAGAGAGAGAAAGAGAGAAAGAAAGAAAGAAAGAAAGAAAGAAAGAAAGAAAGAAAGAAAGAAAGAAAGAAAGAAAGAAAGAAAGAAAGAAAGAAAGAGAGAGAGAGAAAGAAAGAAAGAAAGAGAGAGAAAGAGAGAAAGAGAGAAAGAGAGAAAGAGAGAGAAAGAGAAAGAATGAAAGAAAGAAAGAAAGAAAGAAAGAAAAAAGAGAGAAAGAAAGAGAGAAAGAGAGAAAGAAATAGACAAAGAGAGAGAGAAATAGAGAAAGAAAGAGAGAGAGAGAAAGAGAGAAAGAAAGAGAGAGAGGGAGAGAGAAAGAAAGAAAGAAAGAGAGAAAGAAAGAAAGAAAGAAAGAAAGAAAGAAAGAAAGAAAGAAAGAAAGAAAGAAAGAAAGAAAGAAAAAGAAAGAAAGAAAGAAAGAAAGAAAGAAAGAAAGAAAGAAAAGAAAAGAAAAGAAAAGAAAGTAAAAAAGAAGGGAGTGAATGGACATTACACGTATATAGGACATGGGTATGTGTTTTTGTGTATGATTGTTGGGAGGAAAGGGTTGAAACGGAAAGATTTGATGAGGAGGGAATATTTGAATAGTTTCCTCATGGAGCCCTTTGATAGATCAGGGCAGGAAGCAGATCCCACCCCCACCCACCCCCATTCCAGGGCACTAGGATGAACTAACCCTAACAGAGCCTGTGTCGCTGTGCGTCTCTGCTGCCTGGTATTGTTAGCAAGGCAGTGAAATAAATCTACTCTTTGTATTTCAGATGTAGCTTGGTGGTTGCCCTGGTTACCTGTATGCGTCGATTCATACTATGAGTAACTTCAGTTACAAAAGGTAAGGCTATAAATCTCCCGTGCTCATTTAATTTCATGACGGTCTGTGCTCAGCTTTGCTGCTTGGGAATTATTTCATATCACCTAGGTTGTGTGTGAAACAGCATATGTTGCAGATCCACCAGCTCAGCGTAGAGAACTCACTGGGCTCTCTTAAATGTTGTTCACTAAGGTCCTCTTACACAACTACTGCTTGTAAATCTGAATGCTTGCACTTCAGCAGCTGCCATTTTTACCTGTCTACTTTGATTAATTACTTTGAAAATAGTTTCTGGCTCAGAAGACCTGTGGTACACAACTTTTAAGAGAAGGCTGCAAATACCTCAACATGCCCACATTTGCTTGTCTGCTCACCATCTTTGGTCTCAGTTTCAGAGAAAATCTTTTCCCTATCTCATGATAAGAACCTATGTAGAAGTTCAAAGAAGCTTTCCACAGCTGTTTATATTACATTTCTGTACTTTGTTGTTGTCTGAGTAATGATGACAAAGCATGAAACTTTTTTCCCTTGACTACCCCACTATTTTTCAGAGACTTCTGCCACTTGTGCTCGTGTGTTTCTCCTCTTTGCCTGAGGGATTTTTAAACACTTTTTTGGTCCTCCCCAGCCTTGTATCACTTTGGATGCCACATATGTCTGAGCTAAACCAACAGTCCTTAGGGTTGTGTTTATCTTACTGTAAGTTTGCCTATCTGTTCAGCAAAGTACATTTAATGGAAAAGCTGAATTGCTTTGAATGCAACTACACAATGGCTGTAAGTATTTGGGAGATCTGCCTGCATCTGATACATAGGTGACACATAGCAACAGCTATGAGATATGAGGTAACTTTATCCTTTTGAAAACTCTTGGTAATTCCCTGTGCACCTACACACTTGCATCTTCCTCCATACATGAAGAGATGTTTATATAGAACATGTATTCTATATCTAAGCAAGGCAGAAGATGGGATGAGAAAATTTGGAAGCTGCATAAAACATTACATTGATTAAAGACCTGAAAATGTTCTATAGTCATGCTTTATGAGCAATTAGCCAATTGTTCAGTTGTGCACCTTAATGTGAAAATGCATTCATAGAACTTTGATGTTTAAATATTTAAGAATTAATAATCATCGCAGGGCTTTTTTTTTTTGTTTTTAAAATGCCAAGGTATATTTGTTGTAGTTTACTATAGCTTGTTTGCAAAACTTTCCTTGGAAAGCAAGACTTCTTTATGCAGCTTAAATTGCTTATCTCTTTATTTCTAGACTTGTATTGACTTAACTTTCAAATAAACAAAAATCCCTTTAAATGCATGAAATAAATAAAACAAAAAATGACCAACCAAAAAAGAAAAAAAAGAAAAATCTTGATTTGCTCCTCAATTAAGGATTTGTTTGCCCAGGTGCAGCCTGGAGTGAATTTTTACAGTGGAGTTATAAACTGCTGAAAGTTTAGTTTTTTAAATGGAAATGCTGACAGACCTTTAGCTGCATTGATGTTCATGAAAGCAAATGAAAAATAAAAGTAGTAATACAAATCTCTAACTCTTTTAAATCATATGTATTCCCCTGTCCTCCAGAAGTGATGTTGTGCATATTGTAGCAGCTACAGTAATATGACTATAACATAAAGCTCAATAAACCTAGAAAACAAAAGGTTGATTCATTTTTGAAACACTATCAGTGGGAGAAAGTCTCTTAATGCCTCAATTACCTTTTTCATTCAGTAACAAGAACTATTTGCCTCGTGCAAAGTAGGAAGAATTGTTAGTGTTCCTTGACCAATGTGTTCCTGTGTCTTGCTGAGCAGATTGAAAGGTTAAATCAAAACCCATTGGACAGCATGGGAAGGCTTTCCTTGGCATTTTATGTGGCCATCTGAGAACAGCATTGCTCATTATGCATGTAGCTTGCTACCAGTTTGGTTTGACAGGATTAGCTGGAGGAGGAAGCATTCTGGCCACCTTACGTACCTCCCTTGAGCACAGGACTGAAATCTCAAGCCATCCTTTCATGAAGTCCAGCAGCAGCTGTCTCTGCCTGGTGACTCAGCTCCTTTGAAGAACAGCAGAAGAGCACAGCTATGTAATGAATATACACAGGATCATGCATCTGAGAAGAACTGCTCTAGAAGTGTCCATCTCTAGGAGAAGCCTGGGAGGACTGTAGTCCTTGTTCCACTTAACTAGGTCCTGCTGTGCACCAGCATGGCAAACAGGATTCTGGGCTGGCTGGCTGCCCTTTTCCCTCATCACATTTCCTGGAAAAATGATTTAAATAACCAGACCTTCCCTTCATGTGTATGCTTCCTTCTTGACAACACTGAGGGGAGGTAAGGAATTTCATGCTATTTGCTTTTATAGTTTTTAATTCTTTTTTTCAACATTTTCCATCTGATTCTGCAAATCCCAAATTCCATGAGTGTTTATTTTGACAGATTTATTTCCCTTTAGTTTAGAAGATTATTAATTCCTTGCTGTGATACAGAAAATAAACCTGCTTGTACTGACTTTAGTAAACTTCATTCTTACTACTTTGCTTTACATCTTTCATTGCCATTATGTGTGCAAAATACTTAGCTACTCAAAACATGTTTACAGGTCTTTTTCTTCTCATAATAGCCAAATCAACAGCAAAAGCTCTTCATGGTTTAAATGTACTGACCAAAGAACTCTGTCTGTAGAAATATGTACAATATAGTAACTTCATCACAAAGGCTCAGGATTTTCACCTAAGCAGAGATTTCTACCTCTCCAGTTATTTTATGTAAAGGTGGGCAAGACACACTTTCTGGCTCTGCACTATCAAGTGCCCTTGACCTAATGATGATATTGATTTTCCACTACTGTCCTTATTTCTATTGGTCCATGAGGACACACCATGCTAGTTGTCTCTTTCAGCTATTATTTGTGATCTATATGATAACTGTGTGGAGGAAGCCCTTTAAAGAAGAACAGAATTCAAATAAATGTTCATGTGCAGGTAGCAATAGACACCCAAGGAGAAGGGGATATGTGTGCATCTCTTCTGCAGTGTTAAGGAAATTATTTCAATACATTACGCAGTCACTTCATCTCTTTGTGTATTTAGGAATAGATTTTCATTTGTGCTAAGTCTCCTCTATACTTTGACAAGGAGTAGAGGGACATTTAAATGAGTACATACTTTATGAACAGAGGTGAAAAGGATCTTATCATAAATAAGGATTAGACTTAGGGTAGTGTTTAATTCAGTGTGAGAAGATGCTACATAAGACATTTGAAGACAGCTATATAAATATATGCTCTGTTAGCTGTGTAGCTGACAAAGCTGATGGCAGAAATGAGGCCATTTTGAATGTTCACTTACTGTGCAATCACTGATCATGTGAACAAAGCTTGCATGGTTTCTAGTAATGTCAAAAGTAATAAATACAGTGGGGCAGAAATTTGGCTGCCATAAATGTCCATGTCTCTTTATTGAAGCCATGTATTGTAGCCATTTAATAGCCCATTTAAGAATGACACCCAGACTTTCTAGTATTTATAGAAAAAGTCTATTAGGAACAACATTTACTGATTACTTGGATGTGGGGATTGAGTGGACCCTCAGTCAATTTTCAGATGACACCAAGTTAGGTGGGAGTGTTGACCTGCTTGAGGCTAGGGAATTTCTACAGAAAAACCTTGACAGGCTCGATCAATAGGCTGAGGAACAGCTGCCTGAGGTTTCACAAGGCAAAGTGACAGGTCCTGCACGTGGGTCACAACCACCCTTGCAGTGCAACAGTGTGTGGAGTGGCTGGTGAGCTGTTTGGCAGAAAGGGTCTTGGGGGTGCTGGTTGGCAGCTGGCTGAACATGAATCAGTATGTCCAGGTGGCCAAGGTGGCCAAGAGGGCCAATGGCATCCTGGCCTGTATCAAGAATAGTGTGGCCAGCAGGAGCAGGGCAGTGACTGTCCCTCTTCATTTGGTACTGGGGAAGCCACACCTTGTATCTTGTGTTCACTTCTGGGCTCCTAAATTTAAAAAGGATGTTGAGGTGCTGGAGAGTGTCCAGAGAAGGACAACAAGGCTTGTGAAAGGACTAGAAAGCATGTCATACAAGGAATGGCTGAGGGATCTGGGTTTGTTTAGTCTGGAGAAGAGGAGGCTCAGGGGGTACCTCATCATTCTCCACAACTGCCTGAAAGGGGGGGTCTCCTCTACTGTGCCTGCAGTGAGAGGACCAGAGGAAATAGCCTTAGGGTGAAACTAAAGAAAGATTCAGATTAGATATAAGGAACAATTTTTTCACTGTTGGGGTGGTATGGAATTGGAATAGTTTGCCTAGGGAGATGGTGGAGTCACCATCCTTAGAGCTGTTCAAGAGAAGTCTGGATCTGTTGCTGGGTGATGTGGTTTAGTGGTTAAGAGATTAGTGTGATAATGCTGGGTGGGTGGTTGGACTCAATGATCTTGGAGATCTATTCTAACTTCGAGGATTCTATGATTCTCTGATTTTTGAGGGCAGTACCTCAGGGAGTTGCAATATGCTGAAGTGAAGGGTCCTTTTTGCGGTTATTGTATGTCAGTTATCTTATTTTTTTAGCTTAATGAAATATGCTGTGGTAGCCTTCCCTCTGAAGAAGCCACATTTTAAAAGTAAATGAGATTTTTAAGACCTGTAATTTATTGTAGATGTCAGGTATGAGGTTCAAGTAAGCTGCAAAAGGGTAAATAAGACCTTACTATACTTCCGCATGGTGCCATACTATGACAGTAGGTACTTTAGATGCAAAAATAATCTAGTAGTATTTTCACTGGGTTAATTGGTTCTGCCTCTACTTACTCTTTTACCTAGAAATCCTCTTCTGCTTCTTGGATACCAGCAAATGCCTGTGAATGGCCCTTTACTCTGCTGTGCAGGGGGGTGAGCTTGCTCAAGGGCAGTTCAGTAAAAGCCCCTTAAATTATCAAATTTAATTTGCTTTGTAGTAGCCCCTATGTAGGCTCTGAGTACATTAAATAGAAATTAAGTGGAACTTTATTCCCTGTAACATATACAAATATGTTTCTAGACTGAGATGTGGATGGATGCTGTGGATGCTGTATGAATCATGCATTCCTCAAAAATTCAGAAATGCTTTGAAGTCCAGTAATTAGTTTTCTGGCATTTCTAGCATCCTGATAGTGTTGCAAATCTTGGCCCTATATATAACAATAATTTTTCTGTGAAAGAACTGAATCTTTATGATGATTTGGACAATTTTATCACTTGTATTTGGAGCAAAAAGCCTTATTGTGCACATGTGTTCTTTGGCACCTTTTGTTTTATTGAGTAATTCTTCTAACTACACATATGCTTGAAGTGGTTGATTAGCTGAATATTGGCAGCTTTTTATATGATTTTCAGTAGTCATGCAAATACTGGGATTTTCCTTTCTGGCACCAGTATGAACTGCACACTGCCAATATGCTTAACTTCATGTGTCTCTGTGTTGTACTGAAATGATGAGTTTTAATTTGTAAGTATTGATGACTATTTAGATGTGCCATACACTGTAATAACACTTTAATTGCCTGTTTTATCCATTAGGTTTGTATTTTCCATTTTCTCTAGTGACCTCTAATATACTTTATATCTTCAGAAACAAA
Organism: Pseudopodoces humilis; assembly: GCF_049639895.1. Lineage (NCBI taxonomy): Eukaryota > Metazoa > Chordata > Aves > Passeriformes > Paridae > Pseudopodoces > Pseudopodoces humilis. The sequence continues at coordinate 42,241,841 of NC_142203.1, read as the reverse complement.
TGATTTCGTGGGCAGCAAATAAAGAAAACTCCGATTCTACTTTATTTTTAACAAAATTTTACACTCTATTATGTATTTTTAAACATACCTATATAATTTTATTACTAAAATGGCAACATTTCCTCCTGCTCTCAACATTGGTGTAGGTTAATGGAGTGACTTGACCCTGTCTGAATGCCAGGCACCTACCAAGCCACTTTGTCACTCCCCTCCATGGCTGGACAGGGAAAGGAGAATATAACAAAGGGTTCATCAGCTGAGAGAGGGATAGAGAGAGACTATCCATCTAATACTGTCACAGGCAGAACAGGCTGAAATTAGAAGTATTGAATTTATTACCTAAAAATTGGAGCAGGATAATGAGAAGTAAAAACAGACCTTAAAAACACTTTCACCCCCTTTCCCTCCTTCCCAAGTCTTCCTCCTCCCCTCAGTGATGAGGAGAGACAGAGAATGGGGATTTGGATCAGCTCATTACATGTTCTTCCTGTGTCTGCTTGGGGAGAGGAGTCCTTCCCCAGCTCCAGTGTGGTGTCCCTCCCACAGCAGAAAGTTCCCCATGAACTTCTCCAGTGTGAGTCTGTCCCATGGGCAACAGTTCCCCATGAGCTACTCCAATGCAGGTCACTGTTCATGGGCTGCTATCCTTCAAGGACAGGCTGCTGCAGTGTGGGTCACCCATGGGGTCACAAGTCTGACAAAGAAACCTGCTCCAGCATGGGCTCCTCTCTATGGGCTTGCAGATCCCTGCCTGGCTGGAGCCTGCTCCATCACAGGCCTCCCATGGGGTCACAGCCTCTTTTCAGGCATCCACCTGGTCCAGTGTGGGGCTCCTCCATGGGCACAACTGCTTCACCACAGTCCTCTACAGGCTGCAGGGGAATCTCAGCTCCAGCACCTGGAACACCTCCTGCCCTTCCTGCACTGACCATGGTGTCTGCAGAGTTGTTCCTCTCACGTGTGCTTATTCTGCTCTTCTCTGGCCACAATTACAGCTGTCCAAGATCCATTTTTTTTAGTTCTTCTTAAATATGTTATCACAGAGATATTGGCCCAGCCTTAGCCAGCAGTGAGTCTCAATTGAGACTCAATAGAGACAATTGGCTCTAAAGGACACAGAGGAAGCTTCCAGCAGCTTCTCACAGAAGCCCTCCCTGTAGCTCTGCCCTGCTACTGAAGCTTGTCTGTGCAAATCCAATACACAGTTAACTACCTGGATTCACACATGCTAGTGGGGAAATTCTACAGAACATATCCAGTGTCTTGTCAAATCTGCAGTCTGTCATTTCATATAATTTTGTCCATAGAAAGTCTCTCCAGAAAGTCTCTCCCTCCAATACTTGTCAGTGCATTTTAATAAAGGATTTGCATAAGTGATATAGGTGTGACTCTGTGATAATCTGAAGTTCACTAATCTTATGTCACAGAGGTGAAGGAACATGGAAAATGAGATACTTTGCAAGTATGTTTATTGTGACTTGAGAACAGAATTGGACAACTGACCCATTTAGTTGCTTTCACTCGCCAATAAATACCTTTATTTCCTCAACACCTCAATATATCAGTATCTCTGATTCTCACTGATATTTATTAAATGACTGAAATCAAATTTAACAGTGGCAATTCCCGATGTTAGCAGACAAGTGCTGCTACATTCCTGCTGCTTAGCAATCAGCTACATGCTGCAACATTAAATTCAGATCTCTTAAAACACGGGGTTCAATTCCAATATTATTTACCTTTCCTTTTCCACTTAATTTTCTTATTTTGTCCATTCCCAACACATTTTATGCAGATTTTCTGCTATGATTTTCTTTTTCACATGTCTTTCCTTCTTGAACTGGTCCAGAAAGCTGCTCAGTGAAATCTCCCCTTAACAACCATTTTCTGACTGCTGAGGAGCAAAATAACTAAGGCAATCAAACAACCTATTTTTCTATTTATTTTACTATCCTACTGTTCTATTAATGAATAAAAAGGGAAAGGAAATGTTTTAGAAGACTAGTGTGAGTGAATGAGCTCCATTGATAGGAAAATGTGACAGAGAATGCAGGAACAAGCTAGGTGGTATTGAATGATTATGGAGTGAATGAAGCATAATAAATAAGGAGTTATAACTCAAAAGACTATGAACAAAAGACATTGCATTAGTCATCAAATTCATTGGTTAGTATTCTTTCCATATTTTACATATTTTAATTTGATTTCTTTGAAGCAGGAGCTATTGATATCTGAGAAAGAGCTCATGATTTGAGACCTGGTCATCCTAAATCCCTTAACTCTAAAAGACATGAGAATTCCATCCATAAGGTCATCACTATCCTATCTGAAACGGAAAGTGTAGTGGACTCCATATGCTTTAGGCAGTCTTAGCTCACCGCTGTGCATAACTAGTGGCTGCTTTTTATTATTGTCTTGTCCAAAGGAAGGGAACTTTTGGCTGCTGTTGTACCTCTAGAAACTATATTTTGGTTAAAAGTGTTTTTTTAAACATTGATAAGACATGTGCAAAAGAATTCGGAGAGGGAGCTGTGACTGGCAGGTCCCATTCAATCCTGAAAAAATGCAGTTCTTGCCAATTCCTCACATCTACTCAGAATCAGTGTAACAGCAGGTTAACTCTCTAACACCATGGACATTTGTTTTACTTCTCAGTTTATTACAGCACTTGTAGATGTTTTCTGTTAGACATTTGCAAAGTTTTACTTCAATCTGTTCTGCCCTAGAGACTTCTGAAGTAATTAGAGAAACCATCCAACTCACTCAAAGAAAGCATTTCAGGACCAGCTCTTTGAGGTTCACTCAGGAGTTAATAAAATGTATGTCTGTATTTGCATTTATAATACACTGGGTCTGTGTGCCAATATTAGGTACAGTATACACAAACAACAGTATGTATAACTGATTAGGTATCAACAGTATGTATTACTGATTACATATATGCTTAAAGCCCAGTTGGAGAAAATGTTGATATATGTATGCTAATGTTATGCTCTAAAATCACCATTTCCATCAGTTATGTCAAATCCACTGACTCCTTTTTCTGCCTTTACAGAAAAGGTTACTTGGGATGCTGGTGACAAAAATTATGTAAATGCTCTTCAATGCATAGCGAGGCAGATTTTGCTTAATTTCTGGAATGTGCTTTGACTCATGGAAGATACTTGCTGAAGCCAAAAGTGCTTATCTCAGGGATGGCTCTTACTTCTTGCTGAGGTATTGGATAATGCTTTTGGAAGACACTTGACAGTATCATCATCTTGACTGCATTTAACCACAAATTCACCAGGACACCTCCATCCATGAGGAGAGTCTCATAAAAGTTCTTTTACTCTCTCTGTCTCCTGAAACAGAAGAAATTAACTCAATGTAGTTTCACATAGTCTGCAATTTCCTTTATTGTCTTATTCAATGTTTCCTCCCAGGCAACTGCAACTTGCCATCCCTCATCTGCTATGTTGCTAATGTGAAGTCAAACAGCCTTAGAATTGGTGATATGCCCCACACCTATCCCCAGCTATCTTATCCCCAGGAGACCCTGGTCACATGTGGATCCTGTTAGGTTTCATATCTAAAAAACACAGATTTGTACAAATGCAAAGATACAAAAGCAGGTGTGGGCTATGTTGTACCTGTGAATTACCTGGGCATACGTGGACAGCGCTGGTCATACACTGCTACTGTGCCTAGTGTGAGTTGTGCATAATTTCACTACTTACTTCATACTTCATATGAGACTAAATATTTCCCACTGAATGTATTTCTTTAAATTAAATATCAAATCAAACCATTAACACTAATAAGAGAAAAAGCAGCTATTCCCAGTTTCCAACCAATCCTGAGTTTAGAGATGCTTTTTTTTAATCAGAAAACCTTGAAAAGACAGACATGAAAATGAGCATCTTCCTCACCAGACTAACAAATGTGTGAAATTTCATAGAAATCCATTCTCACAGTTTCATTATGCAGAGGATTAATGTTTAATGCTGGCAGGCTGCAGGTCCACACTAATAAGAAAAGCTACAAAAGGCTATTGTAAAGGGGATGAAAATTTCATCAAACATTCCAAGAACATCTAAAAGGTTTACAGAGTAAAAAGTTAGCTAGAAGAGGTTCTATTTGTGTTCAAGCAATTTCCTTGATGTAAAATGAGATTTTAATAGTACTATAGTTTCTGTGTCCATATTGTTACTTTTTTCTTTCATCGTCTTTGACCTTGATCACACAGCTGTAAGAATTTGAATTTTCTTTGACCTGTTTCATCCCTGCATAATGCAAAGCATCTTTTTTTTGTTTTCTTCCTTCTCAGATAGACATGAATATCCAGGTTGTGTTTAACAATACTGTGATATTGATTGAAAGAATAGACAGTCAACCAAATATCAGTGATGACTGTAAATTTTTGAAGTAAAAAATAAATTATTCATATTTCTATTGGAAATCAGTTGCAGACATCTTCTACAAATGCTCTTCTCCAGAAGTTTGCCACAATATGAACAAACACCCCCCCCCCCCAAATATAGAACAGAGTTTGAAACTGATTGGAAGGAGCTTCTTTTAGAAGCTTGAGCAGATAGTTCCATGAAACTGTTGTCAGTAGGTTTTTTTTGAAAGACTGATTTTCTCATTCTTAATTTATGCAACAATGCTATAAGGAGTTGAGATGAGAAATCTTCTCTATAGGGGATTTTCTGTTTGTTTCAAAATGACCAGAATTTCACTTAGGATGTACAGCTTCCTACTCAATGCTAACAAAATACCATGTTTTGGTCTATAATAATTTGAAAAATAGTGTGGATATAAATATAGAAGGAAGCAATCTAACATTGTAGAAGTTAATAAGAAAAGAAAAAAGTCTTAAAAGTAACTAATTTGAACAACAAAAAGATTCCTTCTAGAACTATTAGTGAGAAGTTTTGTCAAAAGTCTATTCATTATCAAGTTCTGATGAAGTAATCTAATAGATTTTTATGGTCTTTTTGTGCAGTTATGAATGGTCCTCCATCTACTTTTCAGGATATATCAGAAAAGATTAGCTGAGAGTTTTACCTATGTAAGCCTACAGAAATCACATTGGAAGGACAATCTCCTCTCTCTCTCTTCCAACTCTCCATATTGGAAGGACAAAGAAAAAATATTTCAGACTTTATGGTTACCTGTCAGTGCTGCCATCTTTCAGTCTGAGTTCCTAGACTCTAGGATGTTTTTTTCCTCTTACACAGTCAATCATGGCCACACTGATTTTTTAAAAGCAATTTTATTCTCCTTTTGCAAAGTTTAGTAATCCCATCTGGAACTGAATCCCTGGAACCCAATGTTCAGTTGTCTGGGTTGAGGAGCGCTTTGTAATGCTTTCTTCACTGGATCAGCTGAGACTCCCTGAACTGTTCTGATGAATTCTTATTATTCTTCTGGACAGTGGTTCTGCATGAGAGCTCCCACATATGCACAATCCATCCATTGCTATTGATTATTTTAAGCTATCTACAACAGAAACATGCACAAATAGGCAAGAGAAAAGGTCATCTTTTAGGTACATCATAGGTATATGGCTATTTCCATGTCTTCAGGACATATATTTGAAATTCACTAGGGTCTCACTTAGTGCAGTTTGGTCAGACATGCAGCCTGAGCTGTCTGGATGGCTGGAATTTCCACCCAGGATAATAATCATTACATGTAAGTGTATAAATAATGAGCATCAGCTGACCTATGCACAGTTGATAGGGAAATCTTCCAAATTCCAAAATTTTCCTGAAGAGTCCTGTAGCACCTAGCAAACATTTTCACAGAATTACAGAATATACTGAGTTGGAAGGCACCCACAAGGATCATGGGGTCCACCTCCTGGCCCTGCACAGCACCATCCCCAAGTGTCACACTGTATGCCTGAGAGGATTTTCCAAACATTTCTTGGATGCCTTGTCACAAAGGAAGCTGGAACTGGAGTCCATTACCATGCCTTATGTCTGCTCTCACACCTCTGCAGTAACTGACTGGAACTCTCCTGGATGACCTGGAGGCTTGATGACAGCACACAAGCACAACACTGACATCCAGTTAGAACAGGGTTGTGTCTTGAATTTCCTCTTTAAATAACACCTTACATGATGATCCTTCAATATTTACCAGAGAAAAAGATTTATTAATTTTAATAAACTTAATTTCTTATATTAAAGCTTTGTGAGTGCTGCACATATACAACAAACTGTTCCTCAAATCTTCATACGGTTGTGCATGGAAGTCAGCAAGAATGTAGTATGAAATGTCAATAAGTCTCTAAAATCTAGATTATGCTCCAAACTCCATCTGTCACTATTTTCAGCAAATCTAGTCCCACAAAAACATTTCAACTTTATGTATGAATATCCATACATTGTTCATCATGTGTATTTTTAATGTGTAGTGAAAGTGTGCTTATAAGAAAGAATAAAAAAAAAATGAAAAGCAAAGAAAACGTATCAGAAAAACAGTCAGAAATAAGAAAAACATTGGGAACAAATAGCAGCTTGAATCACTACTGAGAGAGGTTTGTCTGAGAGATGGTTTAGAACTCTTATATCTGAAAAGCTATGCATAGAGAGAAAAGAAATTCTCTTCCTTGATGGATTCCTTGATATTCAGAGAAGTTTAATTTTTTACCCCCAGTAATTAATAACTTTAGTGAAGACAGACAGGCTCTTTTCCCTAGATCTAGGGCTTTATCTTGATATTAGATATGGCACAAAAACTTGAACAGAGCTAAATATGACCACAAGTGATAAACTGATGAAACACTGTGGTGAGCTTTGCTGTTACTTTGGGAACCATTAGTTACAAATGAGTTTTAAGAAGTTAATTTATCCTTTCAGTTTCAATAAAAGAGCGGCATCTAATTCAGGAGTGATTTTATTCTGATAACAAAGATGATCACTAACCAGCATTGTGCCTTATGAATGATAAAGAAAATACATGCTTCTGTAACTGATTATCTTTAGTAAAAATCCAATGCCAAAAGCTGATAACGAATCCCTCAGATTTTTTCACTTTGTTGCTTTTTGAAAACAGCACTGTGCTTTCATTTGACAACTCTCCACATCCCACCTCCCCAGCCCCCCGATTTTATTGATGGTTTGTCTGGTACACTTGTTCAAAATCACCTGGAAACTGAACCAAAAACTGAAAAATTTTGATGTAGTTGTTCAGTGGTTTTTTGTGTTTGTTTGGCTTTTTTTGTTTGGTTTTGGTTTTGGTGGGTTTTTTTTATTTTTTCTTTAATTTGCAAAAAATGCTTGGAAAAAATGTAAGGGGGAAAAAAGAGCCCAGCTAGAAAGATTTAAAACCATTGCTGACACTTTGGCTGTATTCATACTACTATCTTTGAGATTGTAAACAGCAGCTATGGTACTTTGTTGGTGTAATGGGTGCATTGAAATCTCCATTAAAACATACTCTGTCATGCACCCTCCCAAATATCAATGTGATTAAGTCAGTGTGCTAACTTTATTTTCCCTTCCTGGGATTCCTTGGTGTTTATTCTCAGTATCTTTTTGTGTATTTCCTTGCATTTCTTCCCTTCCTCAAAATGCACAGTTCCTGTTCTTTTGCAACAACTAGATGTTCAAAAGCTCTTGAAGGCAGAGGACTGATAGGAAAAAAAAAATTAATGATTTTTTTAAAGTATAAAACCAGATCATAGTTTTAGAAATTTGAATTGAGCTTGGTAATAATTTTAGTACCTAAAAGCCTAGAAAAATCTTAGTTTTCTGAAAATTAATGACTTGATTGTAACTAAATATTCAGCTTAGAGTCAGTGGTAACTTTTTCTACAATTATCATGGATGCTGGCATTTGAGTGTATGGATCACTCTCAGCTCCCCTCCTTAAAAGGGGCTTAAACATCTAGTATTGTTTTCACAATAGTCCTCCCCTGTAGGGCTTTTGGCACTATTAAGAATTCACTATGAGAAATATTTATAATATATAGTAAACACTGACTATGCCTGAAAGTAGGGATAGGATAGCTGAAGATGGGAGGCATAACACTCAATTATAAAGCATTGAATAAAACCAAAAATTTGATAACCTTTCATTTGAAAACAAAAAGCTCTAGTGCTGAGTGCAATATATTTTATGGATAAAATTTGTCACTATAGTTACAATACAAAGAAATTAAATACACTGTAGGTGAGAAGTGTTATCTAGCAAAGTCTGAGCTGGAGGTAGAGGACACTCTCAACTTGATTAATACCATAGGATAATTCACTAATGGATGCTCTTTACCCAAAGAAATCCCAGCCTGAATTTTCATTTCAAACCTAAATAGATCTCATATACTTTTGTGTTCAGCTCAGAAATAAGCAACAAAAATAGTAAGAAGGGTAAAATGAAATGGCAGAATTCTTCTCAGGAGGTGTTATCTCTCAACTGAATGTTTCAAGATTTTATTCGGTCTGTCTGTGTGTGTTCTACTTGTTCAAATGTGTGTGGTTGTGTGACCCCTTTGTGTAACAGTCATATTGATGTTTCAGAATCAGTTGTGAAAGTTAATGCTGGAGTTTCAGGTGGTGTGTGCTGCTCATACTCATTTCCACAGAAATGTATATCATGCCAACATTACTATGGCAGTATCACCAACAAGGTTTTCCTGTGAAAGAAATAGGGGCTGCCACACTCTGATGTACCAATGCATGTAGAACATGTGTGTTCATTTAGTCCAGATGAAGTGGACTTTGTAACTATGGATTTGGAGAATCATTTGTATTGCGTTTTATTCAGAGCATACATACAAGACAGAGAATCAAAGTAAATCCTAGAAATATAATCTGATTTTTAGCCTGGAAGAAATATTCCTGACAGACAAAATATAATCAATTTTAAATAAAAATTATGTGTTGAGATTTACAAGTTTAATGAAAAGTCTTTCACTTTTATTTTCAATATGGGGCTCTCCATAGGGCTCAGCCACTCATTCATTCATCCATATCTCTGCATATCTGACATACTAGCCTTTTACTGGATTAGGGTATAAGGCTCCTGATCCTGTATAAATATGGTTTTCACTTTTAAATTTTTATTTATATAATTTCCCATTATTTCTTCTTTGTAAAGGGCTCTGTTAATTCCTTACTGTTCATCCAATTTAAGTTTTTTTCTTTTAATGTGATTTGGGTAACTTTCAGTTTATTATTATCTTATTGTAAACATCAGAAAATTTTTAGGAAGTTTTTAAAAAAAAGGTTTCTTTGCAATATTATTAAGGATTCACTTTACTGGTCTTAGTAAAATTTCTGGTCTGGATGGAGACCTGTGTACCCACTGTAATTCTGAAATGAAAGCATTAGTCCAGTCTCTGAAAAGAAAAAAAGAAGAAAGAAGCTCAACCCCACAGTCATGAAATTTCCTCTCCATTTTTTGTCACCTATAAATTTTTTATTTTCATGCATTTCCAGTGTAGAAATGTAAATTGTAGGCAGGGGCCAGTAGACGTTCTGATGGCACACTGTGAAAGCTGACTTCTAGAATCCCTTAAGACTGGGATGAAAGTGGGACCTTTTAAATGCACCAAGTACTCACAATAGCTTTATTACCGCATTGCTACTTCACTCTGTAGATTGTACGAAGGCCTAGAGACTAATTTCAGCAACAGCCACAATTTACTAGCTATAGTAGCCCTCAGATGAATAGTTTCTTGTAAAATCAGTGGCAGCTTTATCCTGCTGGAGCACAAATAAATCAGCTCTTATTATTCCACATTCATTTAATCTTGGGACATTAGTCAGTGAGACCTTTCTGCAGCCTAATAAACAGCAGCAGCAGCAGTTTTTCTTTATGAGAGTAGTTGTTCATCCTAAATTAGAGCCAACATTAGGGGAAGACAGAAACTTTTGCAGCATGATTTAAAGATATACAATATGAGACTATAACAGTGTGTGAAAACTGCACCCATGTGTATAAATAGAGCAGGGTCATAATTTTGCTATATGTGGGTTACTTTAGAACATGTAGGTTATTTTATCTTGAAAACATGCATTTTGTTGTGGCAAAGTAATATTCATATTGTCTGGTGGTTTCAGTGGATTTAGCAGTGGCTACTAATGGTGTACCATTTTTACCATGTGCAGGAGTAAGAGTAAAGACACTGATTAAAAAAGACTAAATAACAGTACATTATTATTTCCATCTCAAACTGCATAACGAAAAAAAAAATCTCTGTATTCATAGTTACAAAAAATATTTGACTTACAATGTTCAGTGTTTTTTTGTGAAATGGACAGCATCTGGATTATTGAATGTACACTCTCCCAGTGACTGCCATATGTGAAAAATAATGGATGTTGTTCTTTCTGAAAGCTTTTATTTTCAACTATTTTGACAATTCTATTTTTATGGATATCACTGTTGGTCTATTCTATAATTTACAATATAAAAATTCACAATTCCGCTTTCAAGACAGTAAGCCATTTGCCTGAAAGGTGTACAAGAGCTTCCAACCTCTTCACGGTATCTGTGAGGACATTCTAGGGCTTCACCTGTTGCAACCTGCAGTTTCAGTTAAATTTCTTGGGATTAGGTATTTGCTTGAATGATAATTTCAGAGTGAAATTCCAGAGTTGTGGGCTGACTCAGAGTCACATGGCTTGGGATGAGTTCCCTTGAATTAAGACTTTTGAAAAATGTTAGCATTTAATTTATTTTTTTTTTCTGGTAAGTGCACTTTGTCTATAGCACTGCAACAGCATGCAAATTACTATTATTGTTATTTATTGGATCTTAGTCCATTACTAAGAATCTTCCTGTTGAAAAATGGTGTCTCTTGAAGTAGTTATTTTATGTCAGTTTGGATCCTTAAGTAGGAAAAGTAGAGCATGAGTCTTTGCCTATTGGAAGTGCTTTATATACTTCATAAGTTTCTCTGCTTTTAGCTGACAGTTTTCAGTTCCACTGTTATATGAACTATCTATTATAGGTGCATAAACATATATGCAGACAAAATGGATGCATACACATTCCTCCAATGTTATCATCAGCTATAGTCAGAAACTTTACAATACTGTAAGTGTATTGCTATTTCTTCAAGTTTTCCATGTAATCTGGATACTTTCTTCCATTTTTCAAAATGGATTTTGCTGTAGGTCTTAACTTGGTTTTATTCTGTTAGATTACAGGTATAAAAGTAGAGAGTGAACTACTACTCTTCATAGTCACTACTATCTTGTTGCCTTGTGATATAGTTTGTTTATTTATGTGTTTATGTGTTTGTTTGTTTATTTATTTATTTATAATGTCCCTGTAGGTTTTTCTTTCTTTTTGTGCCACTGATAAATAACAAAAAAATTAAATTAAATCTAATAAGAGAGTTGCTTTTTGGGTTAATTTTCTGTTTGTGACTGAATCTTACTTAGAAAAATATAATTGCTGCCAAATATCTAGATGAGTCTTTTAGTGAAAATTGCAGCTTTCATGCTTGCCAACAGTGCCACAAAGACAGAGTACCTGGAGCAAAACCATAATTTAGTACTTCCAGTCATTTCTACCAAAGAGAAAGCATAACTAATGCCTCTGTTTCTATAGTGTTGACATACAATATGGGGTGGTATTGATGTAAAATATCTGCTGTCCAAAATGCTAGCAGCTACCAGGCTACTACTCTCATGCAGTCAATATTTTCCAGGATTTAAAACTTCCTTTCCTTTTCATACACTGTTAACCTTGTAAAAGATCAGAAAAAGAGATGGTATTTTTACTTATGAATATTCTTTGAATAATCTTGAGTCAACAAAGAAAGAAACGTGACAGCTCTGTCTTATAGAAAACCCACCTACACTCTACTTTTGGTGTTTATATTCAAGATTCTTTTTTGCTGCCTCAAAAATAATTTTTCCTCTTTTACAAGAGATGTCCCACATAAGCGCTGCCTGCAGAATATATTTGACTGGAAACTCAAAAATTGTAGCAGAAAACTGAGGGTTTCTTCTCCAGACCAACAGTGCTGTTTTTTGCAAAGGTGCTGAGGGCAGAGCTCTCTCAGCCTTTTTTGAAAACTGAGTGATCTTCCAGTATCACTCAGTCTACTACAGTCCAAGCAGTCTACTACAGTCCAAGCAGTCTACTACAGTCCAAGCAGTCTACTACAGTCCAAGAAAAATACTATGTCTGACTACATTTGGCTAAAGTTATCAGGGTTTCTTTGTGTAAATCAGTGCCCCTGAATTTAAAGGATCTGGTTTTAAATTAATGTGGCTAGGCACATGCACTCTTCTGTTCATAGCTCCAATATAGCCCTTTAAACTGCAAGTCTAAATCCTTTTGAATATACCTCATGGTGTATCATAACACAGGCTGCTTAGTCATAAGTGAACCACCTGCCTGGAGTAGCTGATATGCTGAAGAATAGCTGGTGCTTGATGTCCTTCCTGCTGCAGCAGGAAAGACCAAGAAACAGGTTAGCAACCTAATGCAGAAGTTGTTATCTAGTATTGCAGTGCATGTTTGAAACACAGGCTGAGTCATAGACTGGAAAACATCCTTATCCTCTAGGGAGGTGTTGTAGAGACATGTCCTTGCACAGCTGAAAAAAAATTGGTCCTGCATTTTGTGACTCCAACAACTTTAAAGATCTGATGCCATTTACTTTACTGACCTGTAAAACCTAGATCAGTATCTAACATTGTCCTTAGCAGGTGCTTTCTGAAGTGGCTAGAAGCAACCTGCTTTGGAAAGAGAGAACTGAAGTAGACTGGTCAGCTGGCCACAGTCAAGAGATGGATTTCAGTCCACCAATGCAAAGACAGAAAACTGGAAAATGCTTTTGAGGCTTTTTTTTCCTATGTTCTCTCCAGCTCATTTAATTCTGTCTGTGGAAAATAACAGTGTCTTATGACATCCAGGGTTAAACGTACAGCATGATATGAGGATTAGTTGCATTCTCCTCCCCATACAAGTAATGAGTTGTTCAGCTCAATGCCTGCATACTGTGCTGAACATTTACCCCCAGGGTCTCAAGTATCAGCAAGGAAGGAGGGAGAGAGCTCCGGAGACTTCTTCAGCTTGAGAGATCCCAGGACAGGATAATGGAAAATGGCAAATATTGCACCTGATAGAGAGTAAAGCTCAGGACTGAAATAGCAGGGGGATTGCAGTTAAGGATTAAGTCACGTTGACAGAATAGGCAGAACATACTGTGCCCTGCTCCAGCCACTTTTAAGTTGTGGCCCTCCACTCTTGTCTGTTGGTCAAGGGAAAAAATGCCTGATGTCATGGTAGAGTAAACAAATTAGGTGAGCCCAGTTTTCAGCACTCATTTACATTTGCATTGCTCACCAGGGAACCCTCCACGGGCAAAGCAAGGCTCTGATTTGCACACTCAGATTTTGCCTTTATATTCTGCATTGGCTCATCACATGCAAATGTATGCATTCAGTTGCGTGCACCAAGGTTTGGAAATCATTCCTCTGGTTTCAAGGAAGAAAAAGAGAATAATAATCACACCACCACTACCCTCCCCCGCTCCCTCTCACCCCCCAGCCTATTGTCAACAAATTTCAATTCATCACTGTTGATTTTGCTGAAACCTACTTTGGAATGTTACAGCTTGGATTGATGTTATCCAATGCCATTTTTATCAGGGTTTCACTGTGCAATACAGAGTATTCAGGGAAGTCACTGCAGGCTGCTGGTGCCCATGATTGCTTCTGACATGTACAGCTGAAAGGACTCTTATTCAAAGAATGATCTTCTTTTTTCAACTGTATTGAGTTGGGACTGATTTTGATAGCCAGTTTCAGTCAAGAATCATAAAGTTATTGCACATTTAAGACCGTCAGTATGAGAATCATTCTCTGTCTCTCTCTCTCCCTCTCACTGTTCTTTCCCCTCCCTTTCTCTCTCTCATCATTTCACAGGACTGCAAGGTTACAGAAAGGTCTAATCAATTGTCAAACTCTCCTTTATCTCTGAGAAGGTGGTAAAAAAATCTAACTGCCCTGCTGTAGGGGGTTCTTCTGACTACACAGCACCCTTTTTCACATACAATGCTACCATGATTAATGTCCTCCCACCTCAGACCTTGTTAAAACCTGTTCTTTAAAGCAGGCTGGTGCACCACAGTGAGAGCAAGAGCAAGGTTGCATAAATCAACGTGTTCTCACAGCCCCCAGGATATCCATTATAGATGCCAGCTGGATGACTGGAAGATAGAGAAAAATGAATATTGTATCCTGTGGCCTTTTGCCTCTAATGACCACTTTTCAACATTTTTGAAGGCATGATTAAATTTTGATAACTGGGGAAGTCACTCTGAGCAGGCTGAAATAGAGATAAATTGACTGAGGGTCTGACATCCCAGTGGAGAGCAGGCAACTAATTAGTGTGTGAATCTCACTCTGAAAGAGATGTAAAAGGGAGGCTAGTTTAATCAGAGGAGCTGCTGAGGTACAGGAATAGTCAGGGATAATAGCGGCCTAGGTAGAAATCACAGGCTCAATGAGCAGCTTTTTCTGTCTGCTTGATTGGCAGCCACTGACCTAGTGTCCAAAACCTTTGAACTCTTAACAACAGTAACAGCCTTGTCAAGGCAATTTGCTTGCAGCTTTCTGTGACCAGTTATTTCAGCGGTGGACTGGGACACCCTATTTGAAAGGGCACTTTGCTCCTCTGCTGCAGTGGAAGCTGGGCAGAACACTCTCATTATTTTTGATGACTTTACTTTTGAACCCTTTATCTTCTCCCCCACCCCTTGCCACCACCCAGGGCCTCTCTTCCCCAATGCACTCCACACAGTGCATGCATCCCCTCTCCCTGGGGTCCTTGCTATATGGATGAAGTGTCAGATCAATTTAGTTGTTGATTGCAGCAAGGGAAATGGGGGTAGGGAGAAGGAAAGACCCCCCACTGCCTCGTCTAACACTGTGATTTTACTACAGGAAAAGAGCTTCCTTGGTGCCTGAACTGATAGTGTTTTTGGACATATGAAATACTAAGGTATCTGTGATTCTTTTTGCTGGGTTTAGATGCATTATAGACAACATATTTAATCCATTTGATGAGCTGCTCAGACAGGACCTTCCTTAGCTGGAAATGAAGGATGCCAGTGCAAGAGACAACTAATAAATTTTCTTTCCTGTAATGCTTCCTATTTACCCAGTACACACTTGCAGAATTTTGTTTGTGGTAGGAACAGTGTTCTGAACCAAACTGGAGTTTAGGGGAATAAAAATAATCCCCTGAAGCTGCATTAGCTGGTAGAAGTTGATTTTTTTTCTTCTCCCTGTAGGGGAGGAGGGTAGCTGAAGAGAGAGTAAGATTATCGATAGAGCAGAAAGCTTACTGTCTTATTCCATTTGGTAGTGTGAATTAGTGTTGCTCTGAATTATTTTTTTGCCTGGGGCAGACTAGTTTCTCTTTTTAAACTGATCAGTCCTCCTGCATCTTTTATTATACCGAGGACCGGGATACCTGATGTGACTGGGTTTTGATGTGACAGCATACCATTTCTGCAAAGCCTTCAACTAGGATTTTCAAAACCCACAATTTTTCACATGAAAATGAGGGCCAGTTGTAACTTGGTCTGTGTAATTAGTCACCTGCTGTATATTAATGCTTTATTAGTAGGTGGTTTATTCTAGTGGTAGCTTGGGGCATGGCTACATGAATAAGGTAAGCTCAGCTACCAATTAATATGTGCTGGCTACTTCATGGCCCTTGGGTGTGTCCATGCTCTTACCTGCAGTACATGGCTGGAACTGTCTTTGTGCTCACACATCTCTCCACTAAGAAGCACACAGATTGCCAAGCAAGGATACTTCCTGACACTTCAAGGCTGTGATGGTATCTCTCTTGCCATTTCTTCCTAAATGAGGGATCTTTTCTTTATCAAAGAAATTATGGAAACACTTTGAGCCCAGTTTGGTTACCTACACCAGTGCTTACAGGCACTGTTGTAGGTAACCAAAATAAATACTTTTCAATTTCTATGACCCTGATCTCTATTTATGGAATTTTTCACTGAGGGACACATTAACACAAATTTCTCAAACAGTCTTAAAATCTAGAGTAACAGCTTGGAGGTGCTATCAGAAATATGTGTTCATATCTTCTTCCTTGACATTATCACAAACTTTTTAGGGAGATTAGGCAAAACTTGATCTGTGTCTAATTTTGGATTGCTGGGAAAGCCCTATGGGAGCAAAGGCTTGTGGGCATTTTGCAAAGCTATGGTGAAAGTGCTGAGAGTTCTGACTTCCTCTGTCACTACTATCACTACTCAAAACAAATAGGATAAATAAGTGTTCTGTCTAATGCCATGCATAAGGTCAGGTGCAAGGCAAATGGTTATGGTATGTTAGCTTCCATTCCTAATCAGTTTAGGAATCTTAAAAATAAATAATGGAATCTTCAAACTGCTAGCTAAACCAGGAGGAAATAATTTGACAATTGTTCTCATTAAATAGGAGGTTTAAGATAAAAGCCTGATGACTCTGTTTTGATCTGTTGTAAAGGAGTAACTTACACAAGCCTATAAGGACCCAATGAGATGCACCCCTGAGGCAACTTGCTGATGTAGTTCCCAAGCCACTTCCCAAGATATTTGAAAAGTCGTGGCAGTTGTTTGAAGTCTTAGGGGACTGGAAAAAAGAAAACATTGTATCCATCTTTAAAAGGGGAGAAAAGAGGACCCTGAGAATTGTCAGATTCATTGCTGTGCATGGGAAGGTCATGAAACAGATCATCATAGAAACTATGTTAAGGCACATGGAGGACAGGAAGGTGATTCAGGACAGCCAGCACAGCTTCACCAAGGACAAGTCCTGTGTGACTAAC